>NC_039365.1:145560319-146166838 GCF_003573695.1 Papaver somniferum | reverse complement strand
ATCTTCTTTGTCTTCAAATCTTCTTAAATCTTCCATAAAAACCTGCACACAATCACTTGAATCTCTTGTGATCAATCACACACAGAACGGAGTTTGTTAACAATATATTATCACAAGATCGTCTTTAGATCTAACAACAGTCTAAAGATCCCTGTCGAAACTATGAACTAGTTTGAGTGAATCTTATATCAGAAGATAAGATTCTCAAGAATAAACAAACTAGGTGCAATCAGATTTCAACCACGGTTAGTCAATCAAATCAACCGAAAACAAAGATAAACCGCAATTATCTAGTTTCCCATCAACGGGTCGCGCTAGAGCTTCTCAATCCCAAAGAAGAATTTAAATTGAGCGGTCGTAATAGATTTCGCCTAATTAGGTTACTCTCCTCTCCGAATAGGCGGCTACACCAGTAACAACAACAAAAGAGTAAATTTGTTGTTACGAAGGATTAGTTTGCTAGAAAGGCAAACTTCAAGTATTTATAGACAAAAAATTTTGGACACCAAGGAATTTCCAAAACCGAAAATATTCTCAAGATATTCTTTAAAGCACAAATTCGGTTTCCATAATTACTGGAAATGCTCTGTCCAAAAGTAATGATCGAAATCTCTCGAAAAATCTAATTAGTAAATGCACATTACTAATTCTAGAATTTCCTACAAAATGAAATTAATAACTCTAATTAAAAGATTATTAACTTATTATGTTTCGATCCTGGGATTCTCTTCCCTTAGCCTTTAAGGAATATCTTTGAACAATTAAAGAAATAAACATCCACAACACGTGTTCAAAGTTTGTCGACATCTTTACTTTGTAAGTTTTCTTTCACGCTTACAATCTTGAAACCGATTTGCCACATTTCCAAACAAGTTTAGAATTGGTTCATCTGACTTTAAAGAACTATGTGATTGATCAAACCAACATTCAATCACAATCATGGGTTTAACAGGTTCTACCAAAACAAGTTTCGGTTCTACCTTCCATCTGAGTACTGTGCATAGTCATACTAGCTTTCCAAAAATTGGCTGACTAGGTACTAGGATCGGTTCCCCACATATACATGGTATCTAACTTATATGTGTTGCACATGTCCATAGGATCGGTTCCCCTTTTCCTAAAAACATGTTGCACATGTCCATAGGATTGGTTCTTCTTTCTGCTATAAACCTTGCTGCACCCCATACAAGGATCGGTTCCCCTTTGATGTACTGCACCCCTTACTAGGATCGGTTCCCCTTTCCCAAAAGTTGTCAGACATACAAACCCGATCATACCACAGGTGATTCCTTAAGATCGGTTTTACTAATAAAATTTATACCAATACATAAGTCATGCCTTTGTGAGTCGTTCTGCCAAGAACACAACAAGTTGTGAGCGGTTATACTCAATCACACATATTGGTTGTTCATAAGATATGCAATGAATAACAAAACTAATAACGCATGGCAATTTCCTTTTCGCTCCACAAACAAGTTTATGAATTTACTTCCTTAGAACACATGTAAAACATTGTTCCCTAGGATGAAATACTCACCTCAATACCCATATATAATCACAATAGCATTCAAAATGATTATGGCGATGTCTTATCTACAAAGTTTAATGGTTAAGCAATAAACCTCGTATTGTATTCCTTAATACCATGTCTATCTAGAGTTCAAATATGCTTCGCAGTTATGTTTTCAATATGCACGACTTGAAAGATACGTTAGGGAATGAAACAGTTCAAGTCAAATATCACTAACCTCGAGTGGAAGGATGATTGTTGTTGTTGTAGCTCCTTACTTCTTCACATCTTCAAGTCTTCGCAATACTTGTAATGTCTCATATCCTAATGCTTTCAAGCTCACCTATACGAAGTTGACTCTAGTTACATAACCAAGCGACTCTTAACATGAGTTTTGATTCACTAAAATATGACAACCAAACTTGACATACCAACGCTTGGTGGGTTCAACCGAGCAATGCTCTAACATATGTGCAACACAATTTTAGGCAAAGGGGAACCGATCCTATGGACATGTGCAACACATATAAGTTAGATATCATATATATGTGGGGAACCGATCCTAGTACCTAGTCAACCGGATTTTGGGAAGCTAGTGTGATTATGCACAATACTCACATGGAAGGTAGAACTGAAACATGTTTTGGTAGAACCGTTAAACCCATGATTGTGATTGAATGTTATTTGATCAATCGCATATTTCTTGAAAGTCATATGAACCAATTCTAAACTTGTTTGAAAGTGTGGCAAATCGGTTTCAAGGTTGTAAGTGTGAAAGAGAATTTACAAAGTTAAGATGTCGACATACTTTGAACACGTGCTATGAATGTTAATTTCTTTAATTGTTCAAAGTTATTCCTTGATAGCTAATGGAAGAGAATCCCAGGATCGAAACATAAATAAGTTAAGAATCTTTTAGTTAAGGTATTTAACTTCATTTGGTAGGGAAATAAGAATTAGTAATGTGCATTTCCTAATTAGAGATTTTCCAAGAGACTTCGATCATTATTTTTGGACAGAGCATTTCCTGAAAACCGAATTTGTACTATAATGAATATCATGAGAATATTTTCGGTTTTGGAAATTTCTTGGTGCCCAAACTTCCTTGTCTATAAATACTTGAAGTTTTCCTTTCTAGCAAACTAATCCTTCGTAACAATAGACTTCCTCTTTGTTGTTCTTACTGGTGTAGCAGCCTATTCGGAGAGGAGAGTAACCTAATTAGGTGAAATCTCTTACGGTCGCTCAATTTAAAGTCTTTTTTGGGATTGAGAAGCTCTAGCGTGTACCATTGGTGGGAAACTAGATAATTGCGGTTTATCTTTTGTTTTCTTTGATTTGATTGACTAACGGTGGTTGAACTTTGATTGCACCTAGTTTGTTTATGATTGAGAATCTTCTCTTCTGATATAAGATTCACTCAAACTAGTTTAGAGTTTCAACAGGGATCTTTAGACTATTGTTATTTCTAAATACGATCTTGTGATAATCCATTATTAACAGACTGTGTTCTGTGCGTGATTGATCACAAGAGATTCAAGTGCAGGTGTTTATTGAAGATCTAAGAAGATTTGAAGACGAAGAAGATATTAAAGATTTCTGAATTGTGGGTTCATAATCTTTGGTGTGCACAACACTTGTTTCGGTAAAAGAGGATCCAATTAATAATTGGTTTATCCTTGTGATAGATTTGATTGATTAATTGAGTAGACCGACATCAACACAATTCTTTGGATTAATAGTGTTGTTGGCTTAATCTTAAACGATTACTTCGGTAATTGAATATAAGATAGATTTAAGAACTTGACGAAGGAGTTTATGTTAAGATAAACAGAAGAGCCTTTGTCCGACTCATATCACTTGGTAGAATATAGTTGATACCAAACAGATTTGTTGTTCCTTTACTGTTTGGAATACGAACCAAAGGAATTGTTCCAAGTACGTGACTAAGGTCGGAGGCGTGGGAATACAGACGTAACTAGGTGAATTATAGGTTTAGTTGCTTGGTCCCAACTATACGAAGTTAGGTGTAATTTTGTGTAACGGCTTAATCCTGAGAGTATTCAATTCTGGACAAGGTCCCGGGGTTTTTCTGCATTTGCGGTTTCCTCCTTAACAAAATCTTGTTGTGTCATTTACTTTATATTTCCGCATTATAATTGTTTTATTATAATTAAAGTATACCACACAAATATTAATTCCTATTTACTTGATAAGTGAATCTTATTGTGTTTGTTTAAGTCCGAACCTTTTTTATCAAGTAACATACTTCGATGTTGTATTGTCTCGATCTCGTATCCATAGACGATCACATGAAATGTGAACCGATTAGTTGTATTGTCTCGACTCAGTCCATAGAAAATCACTTTGGGAGAAAGGACTTATAGGTAGGAAAAGTTTTAGCTTGAGGTATATTTGAGTACCCTCGCCTTTTCAATGTTTAATTGTTTTAAACTCTCATTTCATTCATTGAAATATTATTAGAAGACGACAATAGCTGTCTCACACAAACTATTAGCTTCAAAGCAATTTTCAAGTGATCAATAGATCAATACGAAACATTCTGAGTCTATAGAAAATGACTATCTCGCACAAATCATGTAAGATGTTACCAGGCGATTTTCACATGACCATATTTTGACTTTCATCAAGAATATAATATGATCTTGGTTAAAGCGAAAGCTAACCAGCACATATTTCGAGAAATATGTAAGCGAGTTAAACTCAACTCGAAATATCAAATGTGTATAATCGAAGTCTATATAGATATACGACTTTTGTCTCAAATAGGAGATACAGTGGAAATATACTTTTGAGTGATAGATGAGTTCAAGTCTCCACATACCTTTTGTTGACGAAGTTCCACAAGCTCCCCTTAGTAGTTTTTCTTCTTCAATCGATGAACGTCGTGAAGTCTAAAGCTCAACTACACTTACTATCCTAATCCGAGACTTAGATATAAGTAGACTAGAAATCAAGACTTATAGTTTTGACAACTAAACTTGACAAACAAGCTTGAGATAGCAACGCTTGCGAGTTCGACCGAGCAGTGCTCTAACAATCTCCCCCTTTGTCAATTTTAGTGACAAAACTATCAATATATATGGATTACAAAATAAATAAACTTTGTAGCTTCTTATCCAAATGCTTGATTTCCTTGGTTCTTCAACATTACTCGAAATCTTCGTCACTTCCAAGTACTCCAGTGATTCTGAATGTGTTCAACTCAGCATCATAGTTGTTGAAGATCCTTGGCTATAACTATGAGAAAACAGTAGCTCTCAATCATTGTTATACAACGTCATAGTATTATTACACAACAACAAAGTCCAACTGTATCACAACTTTGACAACAATACTATGGTGATATGTATCACTTTCCCTTAGTCAATAGTTCATCTCACAATGAAAACCACTCCCCCTTACATAATAATCCATAAACCATATGTATATGTAGTGTGAAGTACAAAATAATTCTCCTCCTTTTTGTTAATGTAAATTGGCAAAGGTACGAAAACTAGCGGGATCATAATGAAATTCTCATAGAGATACTTCATGACTAAAAGAGAACATATCAACTTTATTTCAATATTTCACATAGTCAAAACTTAGTGTATTCATCAAGGAGTTTATAAAGATACAAGAAAACTCCTACAATATTCCACAGTCGCACTCCCCACAAGTATTTGGCAATTAAGCACAAGTTCAATTAAGAACTTTCCCCCATAAAATGTCATTCCCGAGAGAACAACAAGAGCGATCTTACTTTTGCAAGAAAAGAAGGATTTCTTTGGACATTAACAAATCACATGAAACATGAATTTGTATCCAGAAAACTCAATTAAATTAACCACAAGAGAACCCATGATTAATTTAATCGAAAACGCTCAACATAAGAGAATTTACGGAGCCGCATAATACTTTCACATATAAGTGGATCAGGGAAAGATCAATACTGCGGAATATTCAAAGATTCATTCTATTTTCATCAATATTTGCATAATGATACCATAGAATTCATTCTATTTTCCATCAATATTTGCATAATGACATATAGTAGACTTAACTTTTGACATAGATGAGACAATCATAGTGCACGGACGTAAACGCACATATCCCATACCATTATTTTTGCAATATATAAAATAAATAAAGATTAATATAGCAAAATCATTTTCTAAATAAACTTTGGAATTTAAATAAATAAATCTCAAAACATTGGAAGATGAAAATTGTTGGAAATAACTATGTGTACTCACAATAATTTTTATTCTAAACCCTAGTTATCCTTCTTAAAACACAAGAATAAATTCTAATAAGAAGTTTCCTAGACAAAATCTAAGCAAGTAACAACAAGATCATTTCACTTACTTTGAAGACTCTTCTCATATTCCCTATAATCATCAGGCTCGTCTTCGATTAGATCAATCATGGATTCGAGATTATTCATCTTGTCCTCCTATAATCATCAGACTCGTCTTCGATTAGATCAATCATCGATTCGAGATTATTCATCTTGTCCTCAAGTCTTTTGGTTGGAGATTCGAGTTCACTCTTCAAATAACGTACTTGTTCTAAGACAAGATTCATACTTGAAGAGAGTTTTTCAAAATGAGAGACAGTAAGATTCTCAGCAGAAGAGGAATCACGTTTGTCTCGACACGTCTCATTATCGGAGGAACCAAAACCAACTTTCTTATAGGGAAATATAACAGTCCCGACATCATCTTCTTTACTGGAAAGACTTGATGATGACATGATGGAGAAAGTGAAATGATTGCTTAGAAGAAGAAATCTGCCACTCTTATAAAGAAAAAGATACATAGCAAATTCCTAAAAAGTCCTTTGACAAAAACCCTAATAGAATTTAGGATAATCAAAAATGAGCTTTATTAGGAAAACCGTTTAAGCACAGAAACGATTCTTGACTTCATACACTACAGTTACGGAGAAGGAAGAAAAGAATAAAAACAAGACAGAAAATAACAGAAATCTATTCACACCCTTCTTGAAGATTATAGTCCTTGTCCAAGGGAAAACAAGAACAATCTCAGAACCTATTACAAGTTGTAATTTCTCCCATCCAATAACGGATCGGGTGGATTCTTACGAGAAGAGGACGATTTTGTTATTCCTTGTTCCTGATATCTTTTTATAGGGAGACGACGATCATGATTAGGCGTCTTCCCTTATTGCAGTGTACTGAAAGCCCTGTTTACCGATTTTTGTAAACTATGAATGGTTCTGACAATTTCTTTCGAAAGTGATGTAGATTTCTTATGAGATTTTCTTTTCTCCTTCTGATAACATGAATTATTGGAAGAAGATTTAAGAACCTTTATGCACACCAACTCTTGGTGATCCTGGTTTTTATGAAAGAGACACACTTGATTTGTTGTGCCATTGTATTTAATGTCTTTCTCATTACAAGAGAGTTTTGAGTCAGACATGATTTCAGGAGTAATATGTTGATTTAGTTTAAGAGAGTTTATCGAAGTTGATCAATTTTTCTTCTTGAAATCACGATTGGGAGATGTCGCTTTCTCCTGTCTTAATTTTTTCAATTGATTTTCCAGATTTTCAATCATTTTAATCCATGCTTCCTTCTCCAGTTGAAACATACTCTTCATTGAGTACAAATCTTTGGTTAGAAGATCAATTTTGTTTTCTGAAGAAGGTAGATTGTTTATCATGGACCAATCAGAGTTGTTCGAGGGACAAGTGTGACAATCAACAAAGTAAGTGAGAGAACATTCACAAGATTCTTCCTCAGGACAGTAGTCAAGAGTTGCCATTCATGTTTTGGTTAACTCACTAACCTCCTTATTAAAATAAGCAGAGCACATGGAGAAAGTTCCATTATCATAGTTTTTGTGAAATTTTCTATCCTTTTTATTGATTGGAGACAAATTCTATTGAGACTTTGTTTTTATCTGTCTTAGAGTTTTCTTTAATTGTTGTACAAACAGTGAAAGGGTTGAATTAAAGCAATTCTCAGCCTTTGTATCAATCAATTCAGGACAATGAGACTTTACTTCAGATGTAGTAACAGGGTTACCTGACATGTGAAGTTTTTCTCTTCAACTCAGTTCAACATAAAAAAAAATTATCTTTCCAACAAGTGAATTTCTGGAAAGAGTGTTAAGGTTATTTCCTTCAACGATGGCATGTTTCTTAGAGTTGTATTTGGCTGGCAATGATGGGATTTTAGATAGTAGTAAGAAAGGTTGTCGTTCACTCGGACTTTGTTGAGATTGATTCTAGGACTAAATATAAAGTATACTAAAATAATAAAAATAATATAAACAACATCGAGAGTTACTTGGACTAGGATTCCACCGAATTCATATCATAAGGCTCAATTATTCTTCTCAACAATTATCGCTCAATAAATAAAATATGTGGACTCTTATTTTGCCAAAGTAGATTCTCAAAATATTAGTTATAAATCGTAAGCATGAGACATCAAACATTTAAGCAAGCATGACCCATCAAATAAAATAATAACTAATTAATTCAAATCATAATTCTATTTTAATTAGTGCAAAAGTCAAATAGAAAATAAAATAAATTTACCCATGTATGAAATTCGGATTCCTCCATCGTCCCAGTGTAGGGGTTTAGCTCATTAGGTTGGAAACACACTCAAAATATGGATGCATAGCTCAAAAGGTGTTTACAATGGTGAAATTGGAGAAAATAATCAAAGCAGCGAGTTTGCAACGGTTTATGGACGTTACAGACTCGCTGTACTGAACAAGTGTTGTGAACTGAAGATAAAAGTTGCTAATAGACTGTTACACAACTTGGAATATAATACGCTACAAACGACTGTTCTTCACAGCATTATGTTCTTCATGTTCATCTTGTTGCGGCAGCAGAAGAATTGTTGTGCAACTCTAATTTTCTCACTCTGTTTGTTCCCCTCACTCTACATAACCCTCCGTATATCACCTCCAGAATCCTTTATATACTTTCCAATCTTCTTCACGCGTTATTCTCACAAGCAAAACACTTTAGAATGTTGATTGTACGTAGAATATTGAGTCAAGCTCATTTAATCCACACACATCTTCTAATACCGAGAATATCTTCTCTTGACTTCTCTGCCAAATCACAGAGATTATTTTTTCTCCTTCCCTTCTTTGTTACATGTATATGAGATGTCGAACTATATTCAGGATAATAACAAATCAAAACAGAATATCTTCTTTTCATTTCCTTCCACATAACTCCCAAATATAACAGAACGCCTGAGTTATTCTCTCTTCCCCGTCTAACGATAATCAACCGATTTCCTCCCTTTTTACGTGAAACAATCAACTACCAACCCTGTTTTGACCTAACAGGGAGATAAGAATCCAAAATCTAGAGAATCTCTGACCAAAACTCGTGGAAATCAATTCCAGAAATTTACGCAGATGTAACACCACTTTCCCGCCAAAAATAATTTCTTAAACCGTGAAGAAAAAGGTGTCCCCTATCCATAGTAGGGTTGCCTATAACAGTGGGGTGTCTTGGGGTGCAAATAGAAGCTGGAGTGCCCCTTAGCAATGAGGTGTGCCTTAGTAATTGAGGTGCCTCTTAACCAACACTGAGAGTCCGAATAACACGTGTCCTCCAGGTGCCTTTAGTTATTTTTGAGCCGAATTTTCCAAAAAATGTTTTATTGCCAAAAATACCTACACACAAGTTTATTAGTGATAAAATGAGTCCCAGTTAATGTATTTGTGGGTGAAAATGCATCACATTTTTGTGCTTATCAGGCAACGATCTAAGAATTTTCATCACAATGTCCTTTTCAGGAATAGTCTTACCCAATGCAAAATATGCATTAACAATTTCAGACACTTTGTGATTAAACTCATCAAATGAATCCTCATCAGTCATACGAAGGTTTTCCCAATCAGAATTTAGGATTTGAAGCACAACTTCCTTTTCATAGGTATTCCATTCAAATACATTTTCTAAGATATCCCAAGCATCTTTAGACCGAGTGCACGTAGTCACGTGGTGCTGAAGATCTGGGGTAATGGCACGAATTATAGCATTTAAACCGTCAAAATTTTGCTTTGCAGCGAGAATCTCGTTTTGTTCATATCTAAGTATTGGAGGATTGTAGTCATTAACAACATAAACCCATGACTGGAAATCACACGCATGAAGAAATGCATGCATATCAATTTTCCACCATAAGTAATTTGAGTCATCGAAGACTGGTGGTACATTTACTGAGATAAAACTTATGTCCATAGAGTTGAATTTCTACAAACACAAATTTATGAGGTCTTAAACGTGTTTTCCGGCTCTGATACTAATTGAAAAAGCGGGGGTACAATAACCACACCCAATATTTCGTTTAGACAATCTGTATGGACAAACTCCAATACAATTCCAAGAGAATCAACTAGACAGTCAGACTCAATCTATAAAAATATATCCAAGAGTTGTATCTTTGTTTCACAATGTAATCAGCAAATCATACAGATAGAAATACGCAAGGCTGATTATTATATAAAACAACTTGAACGGTACCAAAAACCAATGTTCAAGTGTCGATCAATTTATATCAACAATCAAAGGTTGGATTATCTAATTGATTGAACTACGCACAACCTGTGATATTTTAATTATATAAACAAATATAATGCGGAAAATAAATAACACAGACACCATAAATTTTTTTAACGAGAAAACCGCAAATACAAAAAAACTCCAGGACCTAGTCCAGATTTGAACACCATACTGTATTAAGCCGCTACAGACTCTAGCCTACTACAAGTTAACTTCAGACTGGAATGTAGATGAGCCCTAACCAATCTCACACTGATTAAGGTACAATCGCGTTATTTACGCCTTTGAATCCCATCATGACTCTACGCACTTGTTTCCGTTCGCTGATCTCACCCACAACTAAGAGTTGATACGACCCAAAGTCGAAGACTTGATAAACCAATCCGTCTCACACGAAAAGTCTATTTCATAGATAAATATGTCTCTCACAGAAGTACCTATGAGTTTTGTTCCGTCATTTAATAAATCAAGGTGAACAAGAACCAATTGATACACCGGACTTATATTCCTAAAGAACAGTCTAGTAATATCAATCACCTCACAATAATCTTAACGGTATGGTAACGAAACAAGACATTGTGAAATCACAAATGATGAGACGAAGATGTTTGTGACTACTTCTTATCTTTCCTATTCGGAGATTAAATCTCAAGCAAATCTCAGAGAAGATTGTACTCAATACGACAGAATAAAGCAAGATCAGAACACGCAACTACAGAGAAAATAGTTGGGTCTGGCTTCACAATCCAAATGAAGTCTTTAAGTCGTTAACCTATAATAGTTTTAGGAAAAACCTAAGTTAAAGGAGAATCGACTCTAGACGCAACTAGTATCACATAAGAGGTGTGGGGATTAGGTTTCCCAGTTGTTAGAGTTCTCCCTTATATAGTATTCAAATCAGGGTTTGCAATCAATGTTACCTTGGTAACAAAGCACTCAATATTCACCGTTAGATGAAACTCTGATTAGACTCAAGCTAATATCTTTCAACCGTTAGATCGAACTTAGCTTGTTACACACAACTGAAAAGTGATTTCATTTAGATATGGATAACCGTACCTAAACGTGTACACCATGTTGGCTCAACAATAGTTAGCCGAAGTTAGCCATATGAACACTTTCGTATCAACCTTGTTTATGTTAACCACAACTAGTTCAAATGACTCAAATGAAACTAGTTATAGAGTTGTTCAATGTTTATTTTCTCATAGAAGTATACAAGGCATAATTGAAGAAAAATCAATTTTGATTCGCTTAAATCAATTCATGAACATTATAGCCCCGGTTTTCAAAAGATTGCATTCTTTAATTTATAAATGTATTAGTTTATGGACAAATTGATTTTAGAACATAACCTGCTCAAGTATGCAAACGGGTACAAGTAGCCGGACTTGGTATGGGTTCGCCAGTATGCGAACGGGCATGC
Organism: Papaver somniferum; assembly: GCF_003573695.1. Classification (NCBI taxonomy): domain Eukaryota; kingdom Viridiplantae; phylum Streptophyta; class Magnoliopsida; order Ranunculales; family Papaveraceae; genus Papaver; species Papaver somniferum. The sequence continues at coordinate 146,155,328 of NC_039365.1, read as the reverse complement.
ATACTGATGTACACCATCAAACTCAGTTGAATTCCCGGACTTGAAATTACGTCGGTACGCATACGGATATGCATACTAAGTTCTCGGACTTTCAACTAACTAACCAGTACGCGTACGGGAATGCATACTATGGTTCCCGGACTTGGAATAACTTGCAACAGTTTCCATACAAGTACGCCTATTGTGTTATATCCAATCATGGTTAATTGTTCTAAAATCTCATTTCAATCATTAAAACATTCTTCAAAGACGGCAATAGCTGTCTCACACAAACTATTAGCTTCAAAGCAATTTTCAAGTGATTAATACTAACATTCCGAGTCTACATCAAATGACTGTCTTACATAAATCATGTAAGATGTTACCAGACAATTTTCACATGATCATCTTTTGACTTTCGTCAAGAATATAAGATGAACTTGGTCAAAAAGAAAGCTTACCAACACATATTTCGAAAAATATGTAAGCGAGTTAAACTCAGCTCGAAATATCAAATGTGTATAATCGAAGTCTATATAGTTATGCGACTTTTGTCTCAAATAGGAGATACAATAGAAATAAACTTTTGAGTGATAGATTAGTTCAAGTCTTCATATACCTTTTGTTGATGAAGTTCCACAAGCTCCCCTTAGTAGTTCTTCGTCTTCAATCGATGAACGTCGTGAAATCTAAAGCTCAACTACATTTTCTATCCTAATCTGAGACTTAGCTATAAGTAGACTAGAAATAAAGACTTGTAGTTTTGACAACTAAACTTGACAAAGAAGCTTGATGTAGCAACGCTTACGAGTTCGACCGAGCAGTGCTCTAACAAAGAATATCATGAATTGTAGCTTCCCCCATATGAACCCTAGTGTTTATAGGTGAAAACTACTTCTAATAGTTTTGGTAATTTGGATGTGTGTGGATGGGAAATGAATCTAAACCCTAAACAAATGCACTTCACGGGAGTGCTTTTGGTTCGAGAGATAAATCTATACAATTCTGTTCTGAACCAAGAAATGGTCGTTCCAAACTTGTTTCGGTCACAAAGTGAAGGATATGGGGTTGATCTAAGGGAGGGAAGCGAAGAAGGTGTTGAGATTGTGAAGGTATTGGCTGTTTTATGACTTGTATCAGAATGACGAACTGGCTTGCACAATGAAAGCTATCAGTTCTGGGTATTTTTTGGATACTTTGTCAACACTTGGTTTCTCCGTCTGTTGGAAATAGATTGGAGAACATATTTATACAAGTCATTGAGAGCAACCCTCATCTCGTAGGAAGTGGAGGAGGTGAAGTGATGGAGTAGTGGGGTCGTGTAGGAGTGGTGATTGTTACACGATCACACCTTTGCCCCCTTCCCTCATCACTGTTAACCGTCCACCTTTTCCTGACACGTTCTTGTAATGGCGCGTTGCACGCTGCACGCTATAAAACTCTATACCAATACCCCAGTAAGTATCCCCCAGTTTGTGACATGCTTGCTTGATGTCTCGAATGAGTGGATCGTGGGACCCACTGCAGGAAATAGCATACGGTTCTAAGTTAAATAACTAAGAAATTAATATTCATTACATATCGTGTATGCTCGATGCATGTAATGCATTGCAAACAATCAACATGTATGAAGCATCGTTGTTTTAAAGCTTAACCGAATAAGTCGCGGATTAAGCGTCTTAAAATAGCATCACGTCCAACCATCTTAGAGTGATCGTTTGGAGGCCGCATGGGCGAGCCATCCCCTGTTCGATCACTCCCTGTGGAAGAGTGGCGGACGGTGATCATCGAGGCGCTTCATTGGCCGCCTAGCTTTTAACCTATGTTGTTCGACCAAGCTAGAAAAGTTGGACGGAAGAGATGGTTTACGACACTTACTTGTGACCGGTGATGGAATTCTACGTTTTTTAGGAGGTGTGCAAGCATCCCTCTTTGGATTGACCGAATCCACGCATGGGCTCGATTTTGGTGGGACCGACTGGTCATGCATGGAGGCGGCTCGTTGTTGTACACGCCTATACCTGTCCGTCATATGAAGGCTTGATCTAGGCCACTCAATTTGACTGGAAAAGATGAGTGGTCATGATCAATTTGCGACAGAAATTCATTGCTACAAAGGATTTAAAGGCTGCGTGACATGCCACTTTAGGGCACGCGTTTCGAGGTGTCGAATCCTAGTCTGCTTAGGACGCCCGGCTACATGAAAAGGTGGGCCCACAGTGATCACGTTGACAATCTTGGGACCTCTTAAGTCTATATCTACACCCTCCATATAGGCTTGCGAAGATGGATGGTCGTGATCGAACTACGACAGATATACAACGCTGCAAACCCTAATTAGGGTTTTGAAACAGTCACGTATACATGACTTTGGCCAAACGGTTTTGCAAGTTATGCTTCTCCTTTGGAGAGACCGATCGTGTGGGGCCCATGTTGGGCTGACGGTGAACATGTGTGCACCTCCCTAATGGTCCTAGGTACGATCTAAGCCGTCCAAATATGCTGGTTAAGTTGGATGGTTGTGATCAATTTAAGACATTAGTGGAATTTTCGTGACCCTTGGAAAGCATCACGCCTATCATGTTTCAGGCAAACAATCGTGGATCCATGACCACGCCGTGAGCAAACCGACCAGGTAGGGATAGAATGGGCCCGTAATGTGCGTGTTGGCGTTTCCATGATCATTCGCGGGATGATCTAAGCCGTCCAACCAGGTTGGCGAAGTTGGACGGTCACGATCGTTTTAAGACTGTCTTAAACAGTCTTGCTCGTTCGAGCTTCTTCCAAAGCAGCGCGACCACCTTATTTAAGGCTGGCGTTTTGGCACGCTGGGAAGCAAGGTGTGATGCTCGACTGTTTGGGTCATAAGTGGGCCCTCCGGTGGTCATCATAGTGATTGCCTGCTCCTGCTAGGGTTCGTCTAGGCTGGTTAAATCATGCGGTCAACCTGCGTGGCCGTGATCGTTTTTGAGACTTATACGGACAATCCAGATTGCTCTTAGGAAATTAAATATGCTCAATCAGGCTAATATAAGCACACCGAGAGATGTAGCATATACGGTTATTTCGTGCATACCTCACTATTGACACGTGGAGATTCGTGTTGCTTTGCTAAGAGTAACACTCAGTCATCATGTCGCACAGATAATGAGAGTGCTGCTGGGAACAAGACATGAAATACTAGGCAAATCATGCATTAATTAATAAATCTAAAATTCACAGAATATTTGGGATTGTTGCTACATGCTCCATTCTAGGCGAATTTTGTGTATTTAATTTACGGAATATTTGGGATTGTTGCTACATGCTCCATTCTAGGTGAATAAATAAAGCGAAGAGGTACTCATCACTTATCAAACGGCTTTATCCTTTGCAGGATGTCAGCATATTAAATTTTACTTTACAATTTTAGCCCCGAACTAAAATACACCATCAACATTAAGTCCCATGCCTAGCACATAATGGTTGCACTATTGTGGGGTAGGCATTAGATGGTGACGTACACACGTAAGAAGACAAGATAAAGGAAGCTTACCCGGAAGATCTTTGACCGACCGCTAATAATTGTCCATATGGACGTGCCGGCGTGAGCATGGAACTTTGTTGGGACCGATTTCCTCCCTTGGGCATTCGAACTAAGAAAGGAATCCTTCTTCTACCAGGATTCTTCAATTATTCGTGTATAAAAAGGGACCGACCCCTTCTTATTTTTTTTGTTCGACCAGCTTCTCCTGTCCGCAGCTTTTTCCGCCGTTGCCGATCATTGCTTACGCCGCCGGAACTTGCTGCCGTTGCCGTCGTTCATATGCCAACAAGGTTAGCGCTTCATCGTTTTCTCATTGTTTCGTCGTTTTTTTTTGTTTTTTTCCGGTACAAACCCTAATTCTTAGGTAAACCTCTTTCGCTCTTGAGAAAATCATCCCGTTGTAGATGAAACTTCTTTGCGAGACACATCATGATTAATTCCACTAACGAAATTAATAACAAAGCCGTGAATATTGCTAGGATTGCTTAGTAAAAAGCCATGAATCCTACATGAATATACTGCTCTTTTGCTCATTTTTCATTGTCGCATGCAAAAACTTAACCTTAGGTTGGAATCTCATGAAACCCTGGCTTAGACTTCGTATACATGATCCCATGGATAAAACTCGTCTGCTCCTTTGCCCATAGAAAACCGTGCCACAACGCGTGCAAACCTGAATGAAAGTGGTCCCCACTGAATATGCTTCGACGTCGGCCCTGTTGTGTCTGCTTCGATCAAATGTAGACCTTGTTATGCCTGCTTCGCTCGAATGTGGGCCCGCCGTGTGCCTGCCTCATTCGAACGCCAATGTGGTCCCCGTAGTGCTCATGCTCTTCCGACCAAGAGGGTATGCTTCACTGGCCGTGGGAACATACTCTACGAAAAGAGATTTTTTTTTTGTATCGGCTCTAACCATTAAAACCCATATTACGTGATTTCTCCCTACAAAGTAGTGACTCTTTTTCCATTTCACTCCATTGTAGTTGTTTAAAAATGAACAAAGAGGATCTTGCTAAGATGTCACCTGAATATAATGTTATTGCCAAATCGGGAGGTGTTGACAACTCCAAAGACATGAAAAATATAGATGATGAGTTGTTAACCGTGTCTTTTCCAAATATTAGAAAACATCCTGGCCATAAAATAATCCTGCTTACAGGCTCGGAAAATGAAGAGGCTGCTCCATCATCTTCTCTAGCGTATGTAATGAGATTCTATCTTCATAGGAAAGAGTATCCGCCTTCTCCTATTGACTTTAAGGTTTGTCAAACTCCACTGAGCTCTTATGAAGGATGGATGAGGCGCATGTTGCGCAACGAGCATATTAAATATAACTTGACCAGAGCGTAGATCATTGATGCCGTTATGGCATCTGCAACTCTTCACATTAAGAAAGACGCCCCAGGATTAATCACTTTCATTTCTCGATGGCGTCCCTCTACGCACACAATTATATGTAGGCGGGGAGAAATGACTATCACCCTGGAGAGCGTGGCCGTGTTGATGAATCTCCCCATTGCTGGAAGTCTTCACTACGAGTTATCTGTCAAAGAAGACGCCCTCTACAATGCCATACTTCAGAAGGTGAGTGAATACGAGCAACATAAAAAGAACGCGAAATGCTTTTACACTTGGTGGGTATCAGAGTGGTCCCCCGCAAAACCAAGGACGGGCCAAGTATTGGATGACGAACTCAGTGTAGTTGCATTCCTGTCTTTATGGTTGTCCAGGGACATCTTCGGTGACGAATCTGGAAAGAAGACCATAAGAAGCGATCTCATCATATTTGCTATAAAGTTGGCGAAAGGTGTGGTTCTCCCTTTGGGATCCTTATTCCACAGATCGTTGTATTGCCATATGGATGCTTTGGCGGTAGAAATGTATGCTTCCAACGGATATAGGAAAGTGGAATCGCATATCCATGTATTTTTTCTTCAGGCGTGCTTATGGGAACATTTCAAGGGTTATTCCCATGTCCCTGCAACTTCGCTTCCTAGTTTGTATGGTGGTTCGAGAATACTCCGTTGGCAGAATAGACGTCCAAAACTCGGGTCGAGGCTTGTTGATTTTCTTGATAATGTGTACGCCATAAATTTCCGCCCATGGAGACCGGTCCATCCTTTCGTGGTTCAAGCGGAAACTTCTATTACCGTCTCTGGCGTTGTGTTACCGCTTGAGGGGAAAGCTATGAGTCATGGAGAAGTCATCTTCCTGCGAAGTTGTACATCAGGATACATCCCCTCTCTCTTTGATGGAGTTTTTACTGTCGTTCCCTATAATATCGACAGGGTTGCACGCCAAATGGGATTTGACCAGGGTGTTCCATTCTGTCGTCCACCAGCGCCTCCAAAGAATCTCGTCCCGTCTATTCTCAATGCTGACATTTTTACACTAGAGCAAAGTCTTCCCTTCTTATCTATCGAAAGAAGGCCAGCAGTAACTCCCAAGTACAAGGAATTTTGGAGGGAGCAGCTGTTAGTTTTTCAAACGTTTTCTGGAGAAGTTGCGATAGTTTCCCGCGGTGAACCGTCTCTTGATACTTTGAGGCAATTCAAATGATTGAAGCCACTTCCAGGTAAACGAACCAGGGCTGATACTACTGACTGCAGTCCCCAGGCCAAGAAGCAAGCATGCGGTCCCGTGGCTTTCAATTACTCTAATATGAAGGTATTTTAAATCCCTTTATGTTGATCCTTTAATTTCATTACTCTTGAGTAATCTTTACTAAAGATAATTCTTGTTCGAGATCAGAGAATCCCGAAAGAAAACGTTTTCACAAGATTCGCACGTAGTCATAACAAGAAGTTTGGCGATACTGATCCTCTTCAAGACAATGACAAAGATTATGCAATCTCGGCTTAAGGAAGTGTCTCCCAGAGAGGTAACTTCAGTGAGCTTGTAGATGAGGTCGTGGCAGAAATCAACCTTCAGGGTGAAACGAACATCATGAGGAACGCAGGAGAGACAACACCCGCGATTATTGAGATGGCTCCCTCTAAAGAACCTTCTACAATTGAACAAGCTCCTGCAAATGATAAAAAATCACGATGACTCCCTCTAAAGAATCTCCTGCAGCTGACAAGGCTTCTGTGACTGACGAAGTGTTGGTGATGCAACCCATTGTTCCTGGAGATGTCTTCGATCTTCCTTTCGATACTCCTCATACAGATCATGTGCTGGTTGGAGGATTCTGCGTGCCGGCTAAGTATGAGAAGTTATACACCAAAATATGGAAGAAGCACGGTCATATTCCTACTACCATGAAACTTAAATATCGCTTCCCATTGGCCAAACGTGTTGAGGAATCTTTATCCACTATCCATGCTATGAGTGTCGCAACTGGCGGCATGACTTCTGAAGAGATGATTTCAAACTGGGGTTTCCATCGAGACGTGTTCATGCAATATGGGTTCAATGTTTCTTGGTTCTTCAAAGGGTTCTCTGAAATCCAGGAGCTTCAGAAGCTGCAAGGTGAAGTTCCCTCCGTAGGCTGCATTGCTCGCCAGGAAGAAGAGATTGAAAAGTTTTCTAAAGAGTTGAAAGTGAAGCAGGCCGCTCTCCAGAAAATGAAAGCTTCTCTCTCGCAGAAGGACGAGTTGCTGCTGAAAGACTTTCCTTGAATGATTTACGCCACCTACTTATGCTTTTCTTCTTTTAGGTGTTGTTGAGTGATGTGAGGATTTCTTTTCACAGTTTGATTTTATGTTTTGAACTAATAGGTGGTTGGGTTTTAAATTGGTTTATTTTGTGATAGTTTTGCGAATAGTTTTCTGAAAGAGATTACTCTAAATGGAACTTGCATTTTGGTTATGAATAATGTGGCTATTATATCGATATTGTACATGTTGCAAATATCGTGTGAAAAGGAAAACATGAAAGGGAAACAAACATGGCGTTTGATTTGCATCACTGAATCTCTTTCTCAGTGTGGGATGCCAAGTCCCCAGTAGATTCCAAAACTATCTTTCTCGTAAAAATTGTTTGATAGAACTTACTTGCTATTCGAAACTTCGTTTGCATGAAACTGGATCTTCCCGAGTACCCTCTTCAAGGAAACCGTATGCACTAATCTTCGGAGAGAGAAATCAACTCTTCTGAATTAAGTTTCTCCTGAACAAGACGCTTCAATGCGTTGCATTCACTGGTAGGGTGATGAAGGAACCGGTATCTCAGATCTGTCATTTCTTGATCAGTCGGTTGACGCCACACATAAGGCAGTTGTACTTCTCCGTCTCATACCCATGTCTCCAACAACTCCAAGACCTTTTTCATCGAGAATGGTAAATGCGGGTATCTGGCCCTTCTTGCGTTGTCCGGCATCGTGATATCTCCTGTAGACTTTTGTATGAAGCACGTTTCGGAGACGGAGTTGGAAGACCAGCATACCCGCGGTCCGCTTAGTTGGTCAGCTTTGCCGAAATGAAGTCATCATCGAAGGCATCGTATTGATGATAGTATCACTTCTGGGCGAATGAGTTGAACACTCCCACCCTTTGTATTCTAGTGTCTCTTGACTGATTTATCCTTCCTCAAGCAGTTCTTCACTGGCTGAAAAGTCGCTGCAGATTGGGCAGCCTTCTTAACTTCAGCAAGGGTTTTGAGATATAAATCTTCCAGCAAAGCTTCATAAGCCGAGGGCTCTTTTTCTTTATCCGGTAAATGTTGTGGCATCTCTGATTAAGTCTATTCCTCTATGGAATTGTCTTGAGTCTCCGTTGCCAGCTGGATCATGCTGTTCGTCTCTCCTTAGTCCCCTGCGGCTATGCGTTCTTTCCACATCTCTGCTGGTAAAGCCATGGCTTTCCGATAAGGATCCAACATTTTTTACATCGGCATTTGCGATACTTCCTGGGTAGACGCTCGCCGATCCTTCTTGTAATTGAACTGCTATATTGTTTAAGATATGAAAATGTCTCGCTCTGCCTTCTAGCAATACCGGCTTGATTTGCAAGGACATCCTCCACATCCTATCCACATTTTCCATGATATCTGAATTATCTATGGCTTCCGAAGAATCTAGCGGAGGATACATCATGAGATGAAAGCTGTTGAAAAATGAATAGGTTAATGATTGAATTGGACCTAAGATTTATCCCTTTAAAATTGAGAAGGTTGGAATTAAAATTGAGAATCCAATTTTGCAACCGAGAGATTAATCTCCCACTGTGGTCGCCAGTTGTTTATGGGTGAAAACTACTTCTATCAGTTTTGGTAATTTTGGATGTGTGTGGATGAGAAATGAATCTAAACCCTAAACAAATGCACTGCACGGGAGTGCTTTTGATTCGAGAGATCAATCTATAAAATTATGTCCTATACCAAGAAATGGCCGTTCCAGACTTGCTTCGGTCACAAAGTGAAGGAGATGGGGTTGATCTTAGGGAGGGAAGCGAAGAAGGTGTTGAGATTTTGAAGGTATTGGTTGTTTTATGACTTGTATCAGAATGACGAACTGGCTTGCACAATGAAAGCTATCAGTTCTGGGTATTTTCTGGATACTGTGTCAACACTTGGTTTCTCCGTGTGTTGGAAATAGGTTGCAGAACCTATTTATACAAGTCATTGAGCGCAACCCTCATCTCGTAGGAAGTGGAGAATGTGAAGTGATGGAGTAGTGGGGTCGTGTAGGAGTGGTGATTGTTACACGATCACACGTTTGCCCACTTCCCACTTCCCTCGTCACTGTTAACCGTCCACCTTTTCCTGACATGTTCTTGTAATGGCACGTTGCTCGCTGCACGCTATAAACCTCTATACCAATACCCCAATAAGTATCCCCCAGTTTGTGACATGCTTGATTGATGTTTCGAATGAGTGGATCGTGGGACCCACTGCAGGAAATAGCATACGGTGCTAAGTTAAATAACTAAGAAATTAATATTCTTGACATATCGTGTATGCTCGATGTATGTAATGCATTGCAAACAATCAATATGTGTGAAGCATCACTGTTTTAAAGCTTAACCGAATAAGTCGCGGATTAAGCGTCTTAAAATAGCATCACGTCCAACCATCTTCAAGTGATCGTTTGGAGGCCGCATGGGCGATCCATCCCCTGGTCGATCACTCCCTGTGGAAGAGTGGTAGACGGTGATCATCGAGGCACTTCATTGGTCGCCTAGATTTTAACCTATGCTGTCCGACCAAGCTAGCAAAGTTGGACGGACGAGATGGTTTACGGCACTTACTTGCCACCGTTGATGGAATTTTAGGGTTTTTCGGAGGTGCGCAAGTATCCCTCTTTGGCTTGAGTGAATCCACGCATGGGCGTCGATTTTGGTGGGAGCAACTGCTCATGCTTGGAGACGACTCGTTGTTGTACACGCCTATACCTCTCCGTCCTATGAAGGCTTGATCTAGGCCACTCAATTTGACTGGCAAAGATGAGTGGTCATGATCAATTTGCGACAGAAATCCATTGCTACAAAGGATTTAAAGGCTACGTGGATGCCACTTTGGGGGACGCGTTTCGAGGTGCCGAATCCTAGTCTTCCTAGGCCGACCGGTTACATACAAAGGTGGGCCCACAGTGATCACATTGACACTCTTGGGACCTCTTAAGTCTATATATACACCCTCCATCTAGGCTTGCGAAGATGGATGGTCGTGATCGAACTACGACATATATGCAATGCTGCAAACCCTAATTAGGGTTTGAAACAGTCACGTATACATGACTTTGGCCAAACGGTTTGGAAAGTTATGCTTCTCCTTTGGAGAGACCGATCGTGTGGGGCCCACGTTGGGCTGACGGTGAACATCTATGCACCTCCCTAACGGTCCTATGTACGATCTAAGCCATCCAAATATGCTGGTTAAGTTGGATGGTTGTGATCAATTTAAGACATTAGTGGAATTTTCGTGACCCTTGGAAAGCATCACACCTATCATGTTTCAGGCAAACGATCGTGGCTCCATGACCACGCCGTGAGCAAACCGATCAGGTAGGGATAAAATGGGCCCGCAATGTGCGTGTTGGCGCTTCCCTGATCATTCGCGGGATGATCTAAGCCGTCCAACCAGGCTGGCGAAGTTGGACGGTCGCGATCGTTTTAAGACTGTCTTAGACAGTCTTGTTCGTTCGAGCTTCTTCCAAAGCAGCGCGACCACCTTATTTAAGGCTGGCGTTTTGGCACGCTAGGAAGCAAGGTGTGATGCTCGACTAGTTGGGTCATAAATAGGCCCGTTGGTGCTCATCACAGTGATTGCCTGCTCCTGCTAGGGTTCTTCTAGGATGGTTAAATCATGCGGTCAACCTGCGTGGCCGTGATCGTTTCTGAGACTTATACGGACAATCCAGATTTCCTTAGGAAATTAAATATGCTCAATCGGGCTAATATAAGCACACCGAGAGATGTAGCATGTACGGGTATTTCGTGCATACCTCACTATTGTCAACTGGAGATTCGTGTTACTCTGCTAAGAGTAACACTCAGTCATCATGCCGCACCAATAATGAGAGTTCTGCTGGGAACAACACAGGAAATACTAGGCAAATCATGCATTAATTAATAATGCTAAAATTCACAGAATATTTGGGATTGTTGCTACATGCTCCATTCTAGGCGAATTTTCTGTATTTAATTCACAGAATATTTGGGATTGTTGCTACATGCTCCATTCTAGGTGAATAAATAAAGCGAAGAGGTACTCATCACTTATCAAACGGCTGTATCCTTTGCAGGATGTCAGTGTATTAAATTTGGCTTACAATTTTAACCCCGAACCAAAATCTACCATCAACACCTAAAAACCCTAGATTTCTCTCATACCCTTTCTCACTACAAGTTTCTCTTCACACATTGATTTTGCCCCATCACAAACCATTGTAGGACACAACGGTTGTGACCCTCGATCACTCTTGTCAAGAGGATTCTACAAGAGAATGATTTTTCCTCACTATATAAGCCCTAGTGGTTACAACCTTGCTCCCCAATTCTTAGATAACTTCTAAGAATAGCCTTACACCTTAATTGGGAAACCCAAAACTTGGAAGACACTCCTCCAAACCGTCATACAAGTTTCCTAATCCACGTAAACCTTCTAGACATTCCAAACCCGAAGTTTCCCTTTAGCCACGGCTTTGACATCATTAGATCCTTGTTTCTGCTTCAAAAACTGTCACCTAAAGTCCAATTTCAGCCGTATAGTTTTGTATACGGAACAAAACCCTAACAAGCACCACCTTTTGTGACACGAACAAAACCTTCGTCTTCACTTTAAAAAGCATGAATGTTTACCACCTTATACAAGGCCATCCTCGTGGAAATCATCATTAGCACAAATTAAAATTGTATTGTACTTTGAGCTTGAACCACCACCTATGCCAAATTCCTTCTTTACACTTGCACCATCGGAATCTCCATTTGTCGATCTTCTAGCATCACTACAAACAATTTATTCATATAATTTATACAAGTTCTTGCATGACTTGTGTCAAACTATTTCGTCGCCATGACCACTCATTATCCCACCTTTATAGAATACTTCTTCTTCGACACATATCTAACACTTGACATTATTTAAACAGATCTATTCAAACAATTTCAGACGGACTTCACCAACTCCAAGAACCAACAATCTTGAGTCATCCTCCATGTATACAAAACATGCTACAAACTACATATGTTGTGTATGAACGACTGTCACGTAGCACCACCATGATTCAAAACATTCTCCTGACAATTTTTGCAGACGCCAATCGAACCCACGAACGATATTCTCTTATAAAGAAAATAACTTCAACATGAATGATAGTCACATCAAGCAAAATTCTCGAATGTTTTTTGATGTCGTCCTATTCTTTTTTCGGTCTTGATTTCCTCATCATCTTCATGATCTATATCACTCTGCTACGAACCAAGATTTTCTCTTCTTGGAAACCTCTTGTTTAAATTACCAAATCACTGCCATCTTTATCCACGCTCACCGCACCACTTGTCGGAAAACCAAGGTTACATTCATCTCGAACCGGCGTATTTCCATAGAAGTCAATTTCATGAAATATCCTACTTTAGATAACTAGCTCGAATCCTCCACTTATATCTTTAGATTAACATGATCGTATAAAACTAGCACGAATATATAGTCAATACGATAATAGACAATCACACACGACACAAAGATTATGTGGTTCACCTACCGTTTGTAGGCTACATCCACGCCCAAAACCACCCCGAGAATTTTCATTATCATAACAAGTTATTATATCGACACACATCATATAATCAACTAGTTATGTAACCCACTAGCGCTAAACGTTCGAAAGAACAAGACATATTACGAAGAATTTACCTTTTCCTTTGTTCTTCTTCCTCCATAAACCTCCATCGCCATGGTTGCTTCGACTTTAGACAAGAACATAAAGAACATCATGAATTCTAGCTTCCCCCATATGAACCCTATAAACCCTAGATTTCTCCCATACCCATTCTCAATACAAGTCTCTCTTCTCACATTGATTTTGCTCCATCACAAACCATCATAGGACACAACGGTTGTGACCCTCAATCACTCTTATCAAGAGGATTCTACAAGATAATTAACCAAGAGAATGATTTCTCCGCACCGTATAATCCCTCTTATATAGTGGTTACATCCTTACTTCCCAAGTCTTAGAGAACTTCTAAGAATAGTCGTACATCTTAATCAGGAAACCCCAAACTTGGAAAACACTCCTCCAAACCGTCATACAATTTTTCTAATCCAAGTAAATCTTGTAGACATTCCAAACCCGAAATTTCCCTTTAGCCACGGTTTTGACATTATTAGATCACTGTTTCTACTTCAAAAACTGTCACATAAAGTCCAATTTCAGCCATATAGTTTTGTATACGGAACAGAACCCCAACATAATGGTAGAACTTCAGCGAGTTTTTTATCCTCGCTTAGGAGAAACTCTGATCCCCGTTATTTTTTTACGGTCGTTGGAACAGATATAAATATCATATGGTTCTTCACCTCACTCACGAAAGACCCTCTCATCACGGGTATCCCTAGTTGTTTATCAGAGAACTCACACCAAATCATCTATCTTCCACTGTTAATAATTTAACTGTGTTTTTCACCAAAAAATTGTTAATTTTTCAAATAGAAAAAACATTGTCGTAGCAAGAGTTGTAGTTGTTATCACAAGATTATATGGGGTTCTTGGAACTGCACATTTGGGTAAGAGATTTTAGCATCGGGTCTTAGATGAATACAACAAACAACTTCCAAATACTACAAAAGAAACATCAATTCTCTCCAGCACATAGTCACCACCCTAAAAAAAAGGTTAATCTTATGCTTTATGTGTAGCTTCTTATTTAAGAAATGGTGTGAGAGGATACAACGATGAAGATAATGTAAATGGTTTTGGAAAACACTAGCTAGATTATCATATTTCTATCTTTTATAATTACAATTACAATTACAAGATCAAATATTAATTATTTTTTTTTATTTTTCCCAATATGCATCAAGTCGAAGAGTTTATAAGGCCGGTCCACCTGCTAAAGTTCATAGGTTTGAGAATGTATTCCAAATAAATTAACATTCGTGATATCTTTACTTTTTCTTATGGTCAAACTATTAATTATCATAATTTGATGAACATTCCTGAAATCTTTACTTTTTCTTCTAGTCAAACTATTTAATATAAATGTTTTTTATTCATAGAAAATAATATGACTGGAGCTTTGTTTACTTTGGTGTTTTACTGCTTGTTATATTATATGATATTATTTACGAAAATGATTTGTGATTCCCACATTTCCTACTCCCGCTGCTCCCAACACTAGGTGGCGTCCATGTGGGATTCTCCTTACATAAAAATCATTTAAAAACCTAACTCCAGATTACCTGACAAAAAAAAATGGTTTACTTTTTATATTTATCTCACCTCTGTCTAATACCAAAACCTAAAAATTGTTCAACTCTTGTTCGTCCTTTGAATCTAATTCAGTATATCTTTCAAAATCTAGGTATATATTAGAAAAACTACAAAAATCATGCGACCAAAATAAAATTTAGGTTTTGATTTAAGTATAAGAAGAAAAAAAATGAAGGAGAAGAAGAAAATCAATCATAGCTTGTTATACTCTACATTGATCTTTTTAATCAGTTTTCTAAACACTTAGTGATGAGATGTTTATCTCAATCATCTTTGTTTCACTACTTGCCTACCTTCTATTTTAACATCCCAATTTGATCAAATTTTGTATCCTAAATATTAATCATCTTTTTTTCTTTTTTTTTTGCTCGGTAAATACATTGTATTAATGGATAGTAAGTACAAAGTACAAACCCCTGAGAATGCAACTCACGAATATTTGTGAGAGCCCGCATACAAAGAAAACCCTTAAAAATCCTAAAAAACAGTGGAAAAGACCCAGCCCAACAAGAGCCAAAATTTAATCATCTTCTTTATATCAAAGCTTTTGTCAAGTTTTCACTATAAGCAACAAACACTGGAACAACGCTTCTTTAGTTAAACGATTTCTTATTGTTTTGACATTTTCATTCCGTTGCTGTGAATAGCGGTGTGAAGTTGGTAGTACGAAGTAATTGGGTAATTTGATTATTTGAAGGACTTCATATGTCCTGAATGAGATCGGAAATATTAAAAACAAAGGGTTAGACAAAAATCAAACAATTTATTTTAAGTTTTGTGAGACGACGTGGCTCTAGAGTTTTTATTCAAAGTAAAAAGCAATCCCACGTTGATGCCACCTAATGTTGGGAGCATTGGGAGTAAAGAAATTGGGAGCCACAAATCATTTTCGATTTGTTTATGTTAAGCATAATAAGTGAGTTAATGAGTATTAGAGACTTACAAAAGCTTCATTAGTTGAACTAGGAATATCATTCGAGGTTATCGTATCATAATACTCTTTAGCTGACCCTTCCTTTGTGGGGTAGGAAAAGACCTAGCAAACTCAATTTATGATATCTTTGAGCGAAGTAAAGATTGTGCCTTTTGTTGTGTTTGTCAAAGGATTGGAAGATAGGAGGATGGTGGCGGAGGGAAAGTTGAAGAGAAGTGATGTCCCCAGGATAGAAGGCGTTGCGATTGTAGAGGTGAGGGATTTTGTAATCAACTCGTCGCAAGTAGGGATGAGTATGTCCTATGTAACGGGGATCTGTAGCCCAACTGGCTCAGGTTGCTCCTTCTCATGAATGAGAGGAGTACTGTAAAAACACTAAATCAGTGACGAGAGAAACCAAAATTACATCATCGTAAGACTTTTTTTTTGTTGCTATGATGAGTGCAGGAGTCGAAATTCAACTCCTGACTAACTAGAACCCTAAATTTATTTTCATATAAAAGTAAAATAAAGGAAACCAACGATCACTTACTGAAGCTACACATCTCTATAACCCACAAGCCACATTATTAGCATATATGAAGCCAAGAAAGAAATAGAGCACCACGGTGCTTATTCTCAAATTGTGTCTTACTGACCAATATGGTAAACTATAGTCACTGATCCCTATATTATGCAAAGGAAAATTAATAGCCTGTTTGCATAATACATGAAAACTTATTTTTTGACTCTTAGAAGTCGAAAAATCAGAAATCAATTCAGATATCGAAATTCAAAACGACCTCTAAAAATTGAAAAGTTAATTTTTTAATAGTTCTACTTCCGGTTTCTACTTTCAGAGAAGGGGTGCTTATACAGTAAAACTTCGATAAATTAATATACTTGGGACTGCCAAATTCTATCAACTAGTTGGTCACCTGTGCTATGCACGGGCAGTATCTGACTTATGATGTTTTTAAATTCAATAAGCTTATGACCTGAAAATTAATAAAACATCCAATAAACTAATAAAAACGCAATGTAATAAAATAAAACAAATTAAAAAGTTATGCCTTTCAGACTTTTTCTAGTTTTGATATTTTTAAAATTTATGGAGTTTATGCTTTCCTTTTTTGGCTTTTTATTTGGATTTTATTTTTGCATTTTCTGGTCCATTCAATTATTATGTGCATGTACTTCATCAGCAAAAGCGTCATAGAGATCGCGGTACATGATAATCTGCTCAAAAGATTCTCGTTTGGCCATTTGATTTTTTATAAGCTCCCCAGTTTCGATGATGTCCTTCGATATTTTTGGTATATCATTGAGGTTAAATAGATGTGGTAATTTTTTTGATAACTTAATAACTTTTTCTGGTTTTCTTTCTTTGCATAAAACTAAAAATACTTTAAATGAAAATTAATCACTAAATAAAGAATAATTACAACTAAAATAACATAGAAAAATCATAATCAAATACTCTCTGTGTCTTTTTTAATTTATCTGTCTTCTATTTTGTTTTGGTCTGTCCTTTTTATCTATCCGCTCTTTTTATAGACATATTTTCTCATTAAACTAATCATTTTTAATATAAACTTAATCCTAAATTTTAAATTGTATCTCAATATATAAATAAACAAATCTATTTAAGATGTTTCTTATCAACTTTCATTCCTTTTTAAATAAATAAAAATATTAACTATCAAATTCTTTATAAAGCTTTTTATCTATCTCCATTCCCTTTCTAGATAAAAACATTTGCGGCTATATTTTCTAAATAAAAATATTTATGGCTATAAGACTCTTTTAAACATTCCTCAGAATAATAAAATTACCTGATACATTTCTTTTTATCAGTAATAATATAAAATTTAATATGGTTGGTCACGAGATTCTCACCGGTCTCTTTAATAACTTGACTTAGTCAAATAAGCCAGTTAATAAAATACATAAGAAATACAAAATAGAAATTACAAACATTCAAGGATCCACATAAGTTATTAATTAATACAGAAAACATACTTACACAATGTTGTAACCCACTTGTATTTTTGATGGAGCAAATCATGTTGAACCGGAAACACTTTCATTTGTTCATGTACTTTGACTTATGTAGAAACTATAATTACTTCCCTGGCGCAAGGTCGTCTTACTCGTCTAGGGTGTCCTATGCGAACTTGAAATTTGGGGTTTTTTATGGGTTACCAAATCATTGTATAAGATTTAAAATTTTAGATTATAGGAAAATAGATTTTGTATGTTTAACGCGATAACTTGAATTAGGCTATGACCGTAACAAATATTTCAGCTCTTTTGGTTAGATTTTGGGTTCTAAGCCGAAATTTTGGCATAAACTACCGCCCAAACTGGTTGCTAAGATTTTAAATAACTTTTATAGATGTTACAAACCATTTGCTAACAATTATAAGTGTTACAAATTATCTGTAATGCAAATAAGTGAGACAGAACACTTTACTCATTATATGTTACACATTAACTACTATTAGAAGAATCTTTTTTTATTTTGACCCCTTGAAATTTGAGGCCATATGTGACCGCCTTGCCCCTAAGACATCCATGCCCTGGCGATTTCCACTGAAACGGATTACAGAGTCTCTCCAAATTATCACCGTCTTTTCGAATAAAAATGTATCTGCGTACACAAATCTCAGGCATATAGTATACGCCAAGCAATAGTGGAGAGAGGAATTATTGTTCCTTAGTGGGAGAGAGGGAGTTGATTAACCAAACCAAGGCCAGTGTTTTGATAAGCTTGTTTTATGACTGTATCTAGTTCATGTCTTCCGTACAACGGTCTCATAGGTTGAAACTTATACATGCAATTTATAAAACAATATCTAATCTTTTTCAATTTTTAGTTTGGAATTTTGGTTCAGGTTCCATCATAAAGTTGGGTGCTCACATTTCTTTTAAAAACAACATTATCCGAGTATCTTAGTCACCCAAGTTATATACACCATAGAAACACAACATTATCCACGCATTTGTTATCTACTCGAAAGTCAAAATTTCCTTCATCTAAGATAACCCAATTTTTTTTCACAAATCTATCTATTTCCAACATTCTCCTTCTGTTTCTTGATCTTAAAAACCTTCTTGACAATCTCCTGCTCCTAAACCAAGAAATCACAGATATTCCTACAAATAACAAAGAAATTTTTAGTTAACAACATTCATTCAAGTTACCGCAAATCTGCAATGGTCTCATATATTAAAATCTTCTTGACATATATTGTTGATTTAAAAATATTCAAATTTATTACGTTTCTCATATGATCATAAAACCTAAAAAAAATAGTGTGATAGTATATGTGACAGCTTAATCTAAGCTAGCCTAAGCGATTATTCCGTTTATGAAGTACAGTTAGCATTTATTGCAAGAATGTATTTGCGATTTTAAGGTGCAACATCGATTGCATATAATTAAGTAGATTCAAAGATTCAAAAGAGATATACCAAATCCTTGCGGAAATTTATCAGGATTCCCATAAGTACTTTCGAGCTTCCCATGAAAAGCTTGAGCATACCTGCAAAACAAATGCATATTAGTAATCAACCAACAATAAGAAAAATAAAAAACACGACCAATACTGTAGATGAAAAGCTTTTGAGCGTACTTGCAAAACAAAAACAAAAACTACGATCAATACCGAAGAACAAAAAAGCAATGTGCAATATTTTGTACAATTTTAAGGTGCAACGTCAAACTTGCAAACAGAAAATATCTCGCGTTATCACCCACGATGCCAAATTTCAGAATCAACTTATATTGGATGTCACAATATTTAATCAACTTGCATATAAGAAGATTCAAAAATTCCAAAGAGATATACCAAATCCTTTACCTCTTGCGGAAATTGATCAGGATTCCCATAAACACTTTCGAGTTTCCCATGAAACACTTTCGAACGTACCTGGAAAAGATCAACAAATAATAATAAAAAAAACTCGAACAATACCGTAGAAGAAAAAGCGACGTGCAAATAATGTCTTGTCCTATTCTTGAGTGCTTTATATAGAGCAAAGCCTGCAAAATTCATTAACTTAGTTTTGGAAATAATATAATAAATTTCTTATAGTTTTTAGTATATTTTTGGATAGCAAAATATTTTCCAATAACTATGTTATTTGTTGCAATATTTTGTCTAATTAATCCCTTATTTAACGATCCAAAAAATATATTTTGTACAAAAAATGTTAAATATCTATTTTCACGTCCAGGAATATAATTAATATTTTTTATTTTATTTTTTGTGTTTGCTTTTGTACACAATTGAGATATATTGAGCATTTTCTACACATTTAAGAATGAGGATCTTTTTTTTATGGAATGAAAAATAATATTAAAACTCATTCATCATTTTGTATCTCATTCATCCTTGAATTGCTTCGATCACATATCACAAAAGTGAAGCAGCAGGGACAAAATCATAGGCGCAAAATCATAAAAGGGAAAAAAATCATAGGAACGGTAGTAATAAAGATATGAAACAAAAATAACCATAGAAAAAGATGCTCATTACCTCACCTATACACTCGTACGAAAGTAAACGTCCAGATTTAATTTTATTGTTTCAATATTGACTATGAGAAACGATTACGATCAACTGCAAAACAAAACCAAATATAAATTAAAAGGAACAAAAATACTAAACAATAAAAGGAATAAAGGAATAAAAAAAACTACGGTTGCGTAATAGAAGATGTTTAAGGAAAAACTGTGAACTATGAAAGATAAAAGTTCATCGCTTCATCCTTCGCTGCGAGGATATATCACCATCATCTGCAAAAAAAAATCAATTTCCAAACCAAAAAACCAAAAAACAATAAAATCATAGGAGAATAAAAAAACAATAGGATAAATGATAAGAGTTTACCTTTGTGCGAGTGCTTTATATAGAATTCGACCAAGCCCAAAAATTCCATAAATAGAAGACGATTTATGGGAAATAATATCAATTTATGGTAGCCATATATTATCTTCTGAAGAAGGCAAAAACTAAATCTTGGAAATAATATCGATTGATATTCGTAAATTTCTTACCATAATCTGGTTGAAAAGAAACTGCATCATGCATTAATGAGGAAACAAATTTTTTTATGAATTGGGAAAAGAAAAATAGAATAAGTCATGCTACTGTTGGAGGCAGCAAATGCAGGAAACAAACAAAAAAAATTAAGAATTGGGAAAAGAAAAATAAAGTAAGTCATGCTACTGCTGAAGGCAGTAAATGATGAACCCAAGAATTAGAAAAAACAAGAATTTTGATTGACAGTGTAAGAATAAACAGAAAGTTGATCTGGTTTCAGGTACACATATTATTCGCCCCAAATTCTTTTTTCCCATGGAAAACTAAAAATGCTCAAAACACAGATTCTAAGAAACAAAATATCAAACTCATCACCTCATCTTTACAAGACATCATTGAACGCTGATTTATCGCCACTAAAGCAAAGAGACTCACAACCAACATCTGCAAATCAAAAACCAAACATCATCAAAAGATCTGATATTCATTATTAACAATAATAAAAAAAACGAATAATAAAAAAGCAAGAACAAAAAACCTTAGCGGAAAAAAACTCACCACGTGATCCCAACCTTGCAGAGCACTTTATATAGATAACATGAGCATGAAATTTTCAGGAAAACAAAACCTCAAAATAGGTAAAACAATATTTAATTTAAGGAATAAAATCGTGATAGGTATAAAAATCTCTTTAAATTTTGGACATATATATTATATCCATATCATCATAATCAGTGGTTGGAAACATATTAGTATACAAAATCCGGGGCATATCAAGACATAACAAAATTAACAATTCACCTTATTTAATCTTTCTTTTTTTAATTTAATTTACATCTATTTTGTTTTAATTATGGTATAAACAAAATTAAAAAAAAGTAACGTGTAAATGACGTTAACTAATTCAACAATATTGCTCGTTTTTTTATGAATTTTTTGTATGAGCTTAGCCCGTTATTTTTTTTGTTTGTTTGCTCGATTATTTATATGCTAATCAATATTTGTTCCTATTATTTTGTTTCAAATTCTAATGATTGCGCAATTTTTTTGTTGTCAAACAAGATTAACAATAAAGTTATTTGCAAGAGAGACACATTCTCTGATCGAAAGGTTAGTATCCACAATCAATTTAATCATTTTTTTTAAGTTTCTCATTATCGCAAGTGTCATCGGGAATAATTGATTTTAATTGATAGAACGAAATTGTAATTAGGAAAAGAGAAATTCGAAGAATTATAACAGGATATTGGACATTGGATATATTTTTCATAATTTTTTTTAGAAATTTATTAATGTTATAATCGATGATGCGATTGATTGCGTGATTATTTTCGTGATTGATGCATGATTAATTTAGTTTTTGGGTGAAACCGTGAATGCATGACTTAATTATTTTTGTTAATATTTTATTATTTGAGATAAATTTTTATTGGCAACAAAATATTTGTTTCCAAAAAAAATACGTGGAATCTTTTTGCACATTTCCTTATGGTACACGTCAAATAAACTTCCTTTTTAAAAATTCGGTGGGGCCAGAATCAACCAGAAGCTCCGATTAACCACGTCGCTCGAAAAAACTCTGTTTTTATATAAAAAATTTAGCGAAGTATTAATATATCGATAAATTAATAAGTTATTAATATATCGAAGCATACCAAATTTAAATTTCAAAAATAAGTTTTTAAAAAAATTTCCATAATAAGATTTCGAAAATAAGTGTTAGAACAATTTTCATATAATAGCAAGTATTTAAAGATTTTATTTCCAAATCAAATTATTTACTAATTATTTTATGACATAATATTAGATCATATATTGCATATTATGTGTGTAAATATAAAAACTTTGATGTTAAAACTAAAACAATAAGAAAAACAACACAAGAATTAAGAATATCATTGCGGAACTTCTCAACATATTACAAAAATTAGAAATGAAGTCCAATATTATACAAATGTGAACAAGAAACAAATAATTTTGGATTCATGTTTTAATAAAGCACTATATGTAGTGATACTATACTGATTATTAATTTATATATTAGTTGGGCCCTATTGGAAGCTTAAATTTTTTATTATCTTATAAATTTAGCGAGGTTATTAATTTAGTACACTGACTCAAATCGGGATTGATAAAAAATATTATTTTAATGAAATTATTTATTTATTACGGATTAATTTCACGAAGTTTTAATGTACAAGGGTGTTAGTCCTCAAGGAAGTTGGGGGAGTTGGGTGTAGTTGTGTTTTTTCCCGTTAGTCGTGAGGGAGTTCGAGGGAGTCTCTCAAAATCTCCGTTAGTCGTGGGAGAGTTTAGAAGAGTCTCCCAAACTCCCTAAAAAAACCCCGTTAGTCGTGGGGGAGTTTGAAAGAAACTCTTAAACTCCCTGTTAGTGGTAAAAATTAGAATGATAGAGAGTTTGTTTTTTTGGGGGAGTTCTAGGGAGTTTATAGTGTATTTTTGCCTCACTCCAAATCTCTCAAAAAAGTAGAGATTTTAGGAGAGTCTCTCAAACTCCCTACACTCAACACACCAAACTCTCTCAAACTCCCTATACTCTCTTACACTCCTTCAAAATCCCCAAGACTCAAAATACATTAAACTCCATCCAACTCACTCGTGGACTAACCCCCGTAGTATCCCAAAACTTACAGTAAAAAGGGAAAAAGGTGAACACCCAGTGGACTTTAGCCACTTTAGGCATCACCATCATGACAGCATCAATAATGAATATTTACGGCCGAGAAGCACGCGATAGAATACTATTAGCATCTCTCTTTTTCTTTTGGCGCTCACCATTACATTGAGGCACAGAACCTAAAATCTCTCATTACCTCTTTCTTCCCAAATCCAACAAAACTAGGGCTGCACATCAATCCGATCCGGCCGACCAACCCGCCCGAACCGACATAGAAAAACCCGAACCGTTACAAACCCGACACACCCAGCAGTTCTGAACGGTACGATTATCACAAACCCGATCTAACTTCTTGTATATTCGGTTTCAACATCTTACCGACCGACAAGGTCTCTAACCCGAACATATGTTAATATTAATGCTTACCGTTGATTTGTGTCCTAGGGTTGATACTAACTGTTGATCTTTGGTCATGATTCTCTTCCCTTTTACTTGTGAATTCTGGCCCAATTTTCTTTTTCTTCCCTTCACTTCACCCGAGCAACATCATTCCTCTTTTCTTCTCCATCTTCTTTTCCCGAGCAACACCATTCCTCCTTTCTTCTTCATATTTTGGTCGCACACCACCACCAACATCCGTATCTTCATCTTATTATTGTACTGAGCAGCGGCTTTGTGTTGTATTCTATTTTTCCTACACCTACAGTTTAAGTATTTAATTTCTATAGGAACTTAAAGTTAATTTGGGATTCCCGATAAATTCAGTTAAATTGGGATAATGGAAGTGGTATTATGAATGTGTTTTGTTTGATTTTCATATTTGTTAATTTAACCGTTTAATTTTGATTTCTAGGGTTTCATTACCGGTTTTTTTTCCTTCATAGTTCTTGTTGAGTAGTCTTCCTATCTTTCGAAATCTCTCCAGAGGAGAAAACATATGCGACAGAAGTAGAAGTTGAATCTGATTGTTTTGTTTCCTACCCTCTTTTGGCTAATTTCTCAATACTCATTTGAATCCTTTTCGTTTGATGGATTCATCTATTTTTCTACCCACACATATTCTCCAAACATTACTCCCAAATCCCATTTTCGGTTAATAGATTCATCTAAACTTCCAATATATTCAGAAAACAAAAAGAAAAAAAACTAAATTTTCTCCATTATTGCCTCTCTTTTATATATACGATTCACATTTGCTTGGGCAAAAAGAAAAAAATTAAAAAAAAAGTTTCTTTTATTTGTGTGAAAAGATTGAATTTTTATTTATTAGGGTTTTGAGTTGGAGACAGAAAACTGTTAGCTTTCATGGCGGCAAGGGCTTCTAGGAATTTTATTAAAGATTTATTATATCAAAATGCAAAGATTGGAGCTTTTGGTGGTGGTGGAGGAGGAGGATTAGGAGCTGTTAGACATTCAAGTTCTGTTCCTAAAATTCGTCCCAAAATTCCTCAGTTATCAAAAAAAGTATGAGCTTCTTTTGATTTATTCGATTCTGGGTTTTGTTTTCTTATTGTTTTGAGGTCATGGGGTTTGATGATTCTGTATTACTTTTTAGTGGATTAAATTTATTTGTTGCAAAAAGGTCAATCCTTTATTTTTAGTGCAATACGTTGGGTTTTGGAAACTTGTGCTTAATTTTGAATTGTGGGTTTGCGTTTTGGTACTATTAGTAACTTCAATTTTTGGTTCAAGGGTTTTATTTGATTTCGCAGTGTAGTATTTAGGTTGAGAAATAGTATGTGGCATTTACACCTATGCTATTTGATACTCATGTGGCAGTCTGATGTTTAATTTTGAACAGTTCTGGTCTTAATATGGAGTTGTTAAAGTCTATGTGTGTCGGCATTTTACTGAATTAGCTTCTCTAAGCTCTATTAGGTGCTCTCTCTCGCTTGGAAGACACTTTTGGGGCCATAGAAGGTTCCGTTTGTGCACATTCATTTCCTCTTTGTTCAATAGCAGATTGGGAGTTATTTCATTTACAGTTTGATGAACCTGGCTCAGGCTCACCACTGCATCAACCACGCCCTGTAGTCCTGCACTTGTCATCACTAAATAACATGACTGGGTAAAGGAATATCCTTAAGTTGTAGTTACATCTGAGTCACAAGAATGCAAGATCACTTCCTTATGCTCTGAAATCCAACATAGGGGTTATTACTAGACAGGTTCTTTGTACTGTTTACTAAATATTGTCCAACTAAAAAGTAGGTTTCTTGTTTTTTATGTTCCAAGGCTTCTGTTTAAGGCATTTATAGTCGAGTCGTTATAGGAAACATGTCCAAGATATCCATATTTAGTTGTTTGAGGTTGTAAGTGGATGAAACAATCAGTCTACTAAGAAATAGTAGGATGTTGATATTTTGAATGTTTATTATGACTGTTGAGACACCTTAAAACTTTGTTCTTGCAAGAGCTTATGGTTTCCTTACATTCATTTATGTGGGATCTCAATGTTAAGGTTTTATTGTTGTTGGCATATATTGAAACAATCAATTATGTTTGATGAAGTACATACCCGTCTTATCTTGTGTATAGTTCGATTCTTTCTCACACGATGATTTTCGTCTTTGTTTGTGGGGGTTTATCAAGTTACTTCACTGTAGCTATCATTGACTTCATATCATTCTGTAGATGTCAGGTACTTGTTTTTCCTGAAAGACATGCTTGTTTTACTTCTAATTTTTCCATATGTGTTTGTACCATAGGGAAGAATCTTTACAGCAGCCTTTTTAGGCATAGTTATTTCTGGAGGAGCTTATGCGAGTACTGTGGATGAGGCTACTTTCTGGTATTTTTTTTGTTTCCTCGCTTAATCCAAACACTTATTCCTCAATTAAACGTTGTGATATATATTGTAGGACTTTTATAAGTTTACCGAACAGTGTTTCCGTTGCTAGGCAATTCCACTGTCTGATTCAGTGATTTGTGTATTTTTGGTTCTGTGTCACTATACCTTCTATGGATGTGCTTGAACATAAACTGTTTTACTCAAAGAGGGCCGCTGCTTTTCCTTCAGTTCCACGCATTGTAATCAGCTTTTGCTGATAACTTATATCGTAAACAGACATCTTAATGCATGTCTTAATGGTTTCTTTTGACTGTTCTGTTAAAGTATTTATAGAAGTGTTTTATATTTGGTGCAGTGGGTGGCTATTTTCAGCAACAAAGCTTGTGAATCCATTCTTTGCCTACCTTGATGCTGAGACTGCTCATCGTTTAGCTGTTGCAGCAGCAGCTCGTGGTTGGGTCCCAAGAGAGAAAAGGCCGGACCCACCCATATTAGGTATGGATGTGTGGGGTCGGAGGTTTTCAAACCCTATAGGTCTTTCTGCTGGTTTTGATAAAAATGCGGAGGCAGTTGAAGGTTTATTAGGCATGGGTTTTGGATTCGTAGAGATTGGCTCTGTAACCCCTGCTCCACAGGATGGTAATCCAAAGCCTCGAATTTTCAGACTGCGAGAGGAAGGGTAAGCATAAATGGTAATTGTATTTTCTATTGTTAATAAGCTCGACGGTTACTATAGAAAAAGCTGATATAAGAACAGATTTAGTATAATTTACTACTAGGAATTCGTCAAAAAGACTTGCCGAACTCTTTGTCTGCAAAATAGTTTGTTTCCAATATTGTTTATGCTCATTGAGAGTCCTGCTGGTTTCTTCTTGTTCTATTCCTTGATATGTCAAAATGATTGGTGTTGGCAGAGCTATTATAAATAGGTGCGGGTTTAATAGTGAAGGCATTGTTGCTGTTGCAAAGAGATTGGGTGCTCAGCATGGTAAAAGGAAGCTGGCTGAAACTTCAAGCACTGCACCTGTGTCCAGTGACGAAGTCCCGCATGGAGGAAAAGCAGGTCCTGGCATTCTGGGTGTCAATCTTGGCAAGAATAAGACTAGTGAAGATGCTGCAGCTGACTATGTTCAAGGAGTTCACACTTTGTCTCAGTATGCAGATTACTTGGTAACTATTAACTCCTCTATTCTGAACTCACATTATCCTTTAGCTTGCTGGGGTTTCTTCCTCGAGATCTCATAAATACAAATATAATGTACACTGAATATTCTGGGATTTGAACCCCAGTATTAGTGACTCAGTTTACTCCAGGCATTTCAAGTTTTGGTTGAAATTGAAAGGAGATTGCAGCATTTCACAGTTACTTTTCATCAGAAATACATAGGTTATAAATTGATAAACATGAATTACAGTGGTGATCATCTTCATGGTGAGGAGAGCGTTGTTACTACATCATCTCCATCACCCACTGCCACAGACATATGCATCATATAAGATTTTTGCATTTTATTCTTTATTAGCTAATACCTAGTTAAATTTTTTTTTATTATTTTTTTTATAAGCACTAGTTAACCAAGTTGAACTCCTTAAAGAGAGACGTAATATATAATATACACTATTTGCTTAAAGAGTGAGGACGAGGCGGTTTAGCTGGGAAGTACTCTCCGTTCTACTCTAAAATAAGATGCTAAACTTGCATCTACCACGCTTGGGGTGAACTGTTGACATGTGTCTGAGGGTCACTCCTACCTTCGATGTTGTTTCATTTTTTAAGTACGTTCTGAGGTCTCCATGACAACATGGATATTTGCTGACTTGATCAGCAATTAGTCACCGGTCTGCATGGATTTTCGATTGTGAGCATACAGAAAACATTAGATTGCTTGTTTGATATTAAATTTATATACAGGTTATCAACATTTCATCACCAAATACTCCAGGATTGCGTAAGCTTCAAGGACGAAAACAACTCAAAGATCTTGTTAAGAAGGTTGGTTCTCCAACTACGAATTTACCGTTTATTCTCTCCGATTTAGCATTGGTTATAGTATCTATCCTGCAATTGCTGCTCCTAATTAGTCATAACTGAATTATTTTCCTAGGTACAAGCTGCTCGGGACGAAATGCAATGGGGAGAGGAAGGCCCTCCTCCACTGCTTGTGAAAATTGCTCCGGACTTGTCCAAGCTAGATCTCGAAGATATTGCAGCGGTGTGCAGCCTACTATGACCTCAGATCACATGTATTTTTATTTTATTTTTTTTGTATATATCACCAATAATATCTCTTTTATGATTTAATCATTTTATTTCAGGTTGCTTTGACACTCCGCTTGGATGGATTGGTAAGTTACTTTTGACCATGTTTATCCTTCCAAAGCTTCACTTGGCGTTCTCCTCTCGATGCTTCAATGTGGAGAAATATGGGGCTTATCATATCAGTAGAATTTAATGGTCAATTCTTCATTTTCCCCTCTCAGATCATAACTAATACAACCATTGCAAGACCAGATCCGGCTAGTAAGAACCCAGTTTCTGAAGAAACTGGTGGTTTAAGCGGGAAACCTCTATTTAACCTGTCAACCAACGTGCTCAAGGACATGTATCTTTTGACAAGGGTAAGTTTATGAACTATATCTACAGTCAGCACTTTTCTGATATTCACGATTATGATACCTCATGGGCATGCTGATATTATTGGTGGTGATATATACAAAAGATAATTTGATCAGTTTGGTGCAGTGTCTCTGAAAACTATAGAATGCTGATGTCGAATTGTAATTTCAATTGTGAAACTAAGACAAACCAAAATCATGCAGTTGGTTGTAAAAGTTAGTCACAGATTTTAAATCGCGATGTTAATCTTGTCACCTATTTATCATCTGACCACGTTTTTACTTCCTTTTCTCTTGGAACTTATGGTCTGTTATTTTCCTATTCCAGGGAAAGATTCCTCTTATTGGTTGTGGGGGGATTAGCAAGTAAGTGTATAAAATTTACCGCATCACGTGTCTGGTAATTTTATTCTTATGCCTTCAATTCGTTAGTAAGTAGCTGAACATGTTGTAAATATTATCTTAATCCAGTGGCGAGGACGCATATAAGAAGATACGTGCTGGAGCATCTCTAGTTCAGCTTTACACAGCTTTTGCCTATGAGGGACCTGCTCTCATTCCCCAAATGAAGGTGCTTCTTTAAATAAAAAAACTAGTAATTTCCTTCTCAGAATTTGCTATATATGAATATACTACGCACCACCTTTTCTGGAACTGCTCCGCATTGTAGGTTCGAACATGATGATCAAAAGGGCTGATCTTTATGACCTGCGAGGATGATCAGTCATTGTGTAAAATTCTCTAGGATGATTTGGATATGGCCCATAGAGTTTTGACGAGATCCATAAGATTTCTCTTGCATCTTTTTGTATATTTATATTAGTGGTCGTTAAAAGCTGTTGTTTGTAGTAATGATATCCACATTGCTTGCATCGGCATGGCACTGAGTCACCACCCAAACAAGATTCGCATTACCCCATCCCCCATTCCTTTGATTAGTTAACATTTTTGTTTGTAAAACTGTTGTATTTTTGTGATTAATTAGCTTTTTGGTATGTAAACTGTTGTTTTTTTTATATCCAGGTTGAATTGGCAGAGTGCTTAGAAAGGGATGGATTCAAGTCAATCGCAGAAGCTATTGGTGCAGATTACAGGTAGTTCTGTATCTTAGGAGGACTAGACAGAAGTGCTTGTCCCTTTTTGAACAATTCAAGGGCCAACACCACCATAAATGTACGTCAATTGGATTTCAAAATCTTTTGGTAGTCTTTTGAAATTTAGGTTTTTTTGTTAAATCATCCTTCACCTTCGAATATATCCTTCCTAATGTAGTGACAAAGTTCTGGTATTCTGAGATGTACTATTATTGAGTAATGTCATATGTCAGCCTATGCAGGCTTTGTCAAATGACTCAAACCTGAGTGGCTTCAAAATGATTTTTCTCTTGTAAATTATTACATTTACCCCTTGGTCCGTTCTGTTGTGCAATCGCCTGGAAGTTTCCTTTCTAAACTTATAATCAAGGACAAATGTATTAGTCTAGAGTTGCTAAGAAAGCAATTTTTCTGGGCTGGACAGTTTAGCTTGCCTTGTAAAGGCTGGATGTGGTTTTATTTTTAATAATTCAGAGTTAATGCCTGAGTATTTTCTTCAGTGATGATTACAGCTTAGTTAAACTTTAGATCTTCTAAGCTTGGTGGTCCATTTATTTCCAAGATTTTGCCAGCAAGATGCCTTATTATCTTACATGAAACGATTCAAACACACCAACACCAATTGTTTGTCAGTTTGGTGCACTAAACTGACAGACACCGAATAACAAATTTTCTAATCCTCGATCAAACTCTGATGAACTTGTGCCCTGGCAACAAACTTTTATATCTTCCCGACAATGCTCTGAAGATCACTGTCGTTCAACTAAACCTACGACGATAGACTAGAAGACATGATAGGTTACATGCGCGAGACAGACAAAGGTAAAACGGAGATGAAACATTAAATGGACCATATAATTAACTACGGACGAACGACGGTCAATGTAGCCAAGGAAAAACCACCAACACCAGAATGGACGGTTGCTTGTTAAAATTAGCAACAGCTGATGTCGCATGCTCAATGTAACGAATAGCTGCCAAGTGCCATCTCAGAATTGACGGTTCATTCTTTGACTCTTCATTTCAGCCTTTAAATAAATGCTCCAAAAATAAATCCATTTCCCGGTAAAGTAAATAAATGTGGAAGCAGAGAGAGAGAGAGATGTATATTCCTTTTTTTCTTTTTTTTTTTACCATGACTTAAGTTTCTTGCTTTTCATTTGTTAGTGATCAGTCAAGTGAAGTAAAGCTGTGCATGCAAGCCAGATCTTATGCAATGGAACAAAATCAGTCCAGCTCTAGCGGTAAGAATTTCATGTAAACTTTACAAGGTTTCAATGAATTTTTAGGTGTTAAAATCTTTGTTTGCATCTGAAATTGTGAATCACGAGAGAAGTTATTTTGCACTGATTCTGCCAAGATTACAGATATGTAGAATTTTTTTTTATAGATATTGGTTCATTTTGATATTTTTCATTTCTTAAAATTATATATGCTGGTTCAGGGCATCCAGATTATAAGAATTGTTTGATTTACATATGCACAGCAATCATCTGTAGGGCTACCCGTTTATGAGACTATTCACGAAGGGTTTAGATGTACTGTCTATTTGAACGGAGAAGCTTATAGGTCAGTTAACACATTTGGGAATCCAGAAGCTGCAAAGAAGATAAAAGAAGAAAATAAATATCACCATAATCAACAAGGTGTGCTATATTTCTCTCTTTTGTTACATTGGTTTTGCATTCTTGTTTAGTATTATTCCATACACAAGTTCGGTTGATCAGTTGCAAACATATGAGCAGTCAAAAGGCAATTTTGGCACTAAATTCATGCTCATTATACACTCGAAGAGCAGTTGTCTTTTATTTTTATTTTTATTTTTATTTTTTTTTGCTGCGTAGTTTTAAATGTTAGGTGATGCCTTAAGTTTTAAATGTTAGGCTCAATCGAGTTTATGTCCAATACAAAATAATAAGGTATGTTACGAGGTTTAGTTGGGAGAAAAGCTACACATGCCTGCATGAGCTGGGTTTAATTAGGGTAAGTTTGACAAGGTTAGGAGTATCAAGGCTTATCCAAGTTGTGGGAACCAACAATTTAAGTAGATTAAAGCCAATTTATGCTGATTCTCATGGCACTGAGTTCACTCTTTAGCATGTCCACTGTGTACTCTAATTGCCGAACATGTTTCTTTTTCAGCACATGCGTCCCAGGTAAGTAGTTTATTATGGGGATCATAAGTTACCATTTCTTGTAACTGGAGGAGTTTTCTTGTCTACAACTAGAGAAGATTTTGTTTTATAAAGATTTCTTAAGTCGACGTATGCAGCTCAGTTTGACATCTCGTGATAAAGTCTAGCTTAACTCATTAGGAATGAGGGGGGTTGCTTATTTGCTTTACCTTGCACATGCACCTCTAGTGGAGTTTAGCATGTATGCATGTCAAAAATGGTGTTTGATCTCGTTCGAGTTGTGTTCTGCATAAGATTTATAAGTATGCAGGACTCGCTGTGTTGCAAATCCATTCTCAGTGAGTATGCAGCTAAGATGAAACTGCCATTTCCTACATATACAACCACCCGAGTGGAGCTTCTTGACTTCCTCTCTTCTTTAGTATTTGATGGCAAAACTTACATAGGTCATCGTGCCAGAAACAAGAAAGACGCTGAAAAGTTGGCAGATCGCGAGGTTATCATTTCTATACTGGGTATATATGTGTCTTATATGAAATCTATTAACTTGTGTGGTTCTTTGGTTCTGTTGCTTGAGTTTGTGGTTCTGTACCCTGAACTTATCAATCTACTACCTCATTCTTATGATCAAATTGAGGGAATTTTCTTAGTAGTGTTCCTTATTTTTCCCGATGAAGAATCGTAAACTACTAATTTATTTTAAATAATCTTACAAGGTTCCTTGGACAAGTTTGTAAACTTAGGTCTTTATGAGCTTTGTGATGACCTCAGCGCCTCAGCCTTACATACAGTATGGACTGGTTTGCCTGTCTACATGAACACATAATTTTGAAGATCTAATATAATGCTTGAAATATCTTAACAGGTACTTCTGATCCAGGGTATCTTTCAGAAATTATCAGATCCAAAAGCTGGCTGTCTAACGCATCCCATGAGGTTGAGGTGCCTCCGACTGTCCAAGATACTTACATGACAATGGTAGGAAGCCCAAGGAGTAATGGTGGGGGATCCACGAGGAAAAGGAAACAAATTCTGAACCCTTCTCCACCGGCACTTTCGGTGAGTAAAAATTATAAAACCCTGAGTCCCAAATCCATTTATCTTTTATGGTTCTCGTTTATTCAATTGCTTGTGTCAACAAAATCTTGATGCCTAAAATTTTCTTCTTTTTTTCTGCACATATTTCATCCCAAGTAAACAACTTTAAAATGTTTCTTTTCCATGTGTTATTTAAGTTTTCCTTCTCTTACAGTAATTGGCCAGGATGAGATTCAACATAAAAAAAACAAAAAAAAATTGCTTCAAAAGACATCTGAATTTTTTAGGGTCAGTTGGTCACTGTGCGTTACATTTAGCTCACCTCATTGGGAGATATATAAGCCAAGCTGCCGAATCTTGCAGATGCACGACAAGTGGGGATGGTGTGCGTGTCAACAAAAGTGTCGCATAAGATGTGTATATTGCAAGTCATTTCTCGAATTGTCTCTGATTTCTTTTGTTTTTCTTCTCAGGACACAGTACGTTGCAAGTCCATTCTCAATGAGTACGAGGTCAAGATGAATCTTTCAAAACCTATTTAGAGCAAGTCTTATGGTGGAATCCATCCATCTTCCATCTTCCACGCCACCTCAGCACTTGAAATTGTGGAAGGAAGTGCAAGTGTAATGGTGGAACACAGAAAACGCTAATAAGAATAGCGTAAAACGCGAATAATAATAGCGCAAGGAAAACGCTATTAAGAATAGCGCTGGACTCAAGTCAACGGTTAAAACGCTATTCTTAATAGCGCCAAACGCAATTGTTAATGACGCTAAAAAAACGTTGTTGTTAATAGCGCTTAACGCTATTGTTAATAGCGCTTTTTGATTCTTATATCCAGTAACACCATCGACCCCTTCTTCTTCTTCCTCAGTTCATCTTCAACTCATCCAAAAAAAAAAGGAAAAACCAAATCTAAAAAACCCCCTTGTTGATTTCTGGCATGATGGTTCAAATCAATAAAATTGCTTCAAAGGGTTTGTTCTCTGCTTCATAAGGAATCGAAGCATACTTAAATTTCTCAATTTAATTGAGAATCCAAAGAGAGGTTAGTTGAATTATAATTTGAGTTTATTTTATGGTTTGATGAAATGTTAGGGCTTTAGATGATATTATAATTTGGTTTGTTGATTGTATGCATGATACTCGATTGAATTATAATTTGGTTTGTTGATTGTATGCATGATACTCGATTGTATGATGAATGATAACAATTTTGATTCTAACAATGACGAATTTGACATGTAATTTAGGGTTTTAGATGATGAACATTGTGTAATTTAGGGTTTTAGATGATGAACATTGTGAAATTGCCATAAGATAATGAATTAATTAACCAATTTAAGTGCATTGTGTGACTATATTGTTTTTATTTGATGATTTTGTATATATTATGGATATGGATGTGTATATGATCTTGAGTTCAAAAGAATCGGATGAGAAACATATTTCTACAAGTATAGACCCACTTGATACACAACATGATATCACGTTTAGAAGTAATCTAGAAGACCTTGAGGATTTATATAATCGTGTGGTGGTTCATGAAAGTGCTAGTCAAGTTCTTCAAAATTCCGGCCTTGCTAGATTTTTTGAAATTAGAATTAAGAGAGATGATCAACAACTAGCTTATGCAATCATATAGAGGTGGTGGTATAGCACCAATTCATTTCATTTCCCAAACTTTGAAATTGGTTTCACCCCTTTAGATTTTGTTCACTTAACCGGAATTCCTATTGGAAATGGTCGTAGAAGATTGGAACACGCCGCTACAAGTAAATGGAAAAGTATAGAAAATCAAAAACTAGAGAATACCTACTTTAGACCTATGCATGGGTATGCACACTACATCAAGCACTCACCTGAATTTCCTATTAGGTGCCTCGCAAACTCTATCTAGGACAATCCAATTAATGATGAAAATTGGGAGATTGTGACTCGATACTTCTTATTATGGGTGATTTCAAAAGTTTTAATGGCACGTACCACTACAAGAGCAAGCAAAGGTTGGATCGCTTCCTTGCGTGATTTGAATGCGATTGGTAATTATGATTGGGGTTCGGCTTGTTTTAGTCACTTGTATAGTAGCATGAGTGCGGTTGCTAGAGGTGGGAAAAACATGTGTGGAATGACGATGGTTTTAGAATATTGGTTTTACATATATTTTCGTACTTTGACGCCTTTTCTCCAACAAGGTGTACCGACTGATGTATGGCCTGATGTATGGCCTGCAGTTATGATATTTAAGAAAGATAGTCTAGTGAAGTTGCAAAGGGGTACTTCCAAACACTCTCTTAATACAGCTCGCCAACAAATTGAGTTGAGGACAATTTTTGGAACGGAATGGCAACCATGGTCTACTACTATGTATAGAGATCATCCTGATATAGTGCATGCTCGTGAAATCTCCAATCAAAGAGTGGCTTTCTATAATCCTGAAAGCGAAACTAGTATCATGTATCTTGGTGAACGGTTTTTAAGACAAACAAGGGGATTTATAACAATTCCATGAAATCCACGTGAACGTTTGGGAGACCTTACTACCTCCCATGATCCTATTGATGTGGTTGAAGGACGAGACTATAAGCATGTTGATGAGAGCATTTATGTGTGGTGGTGGAAGCAACAATCTATTGGATTTTTGCTCCCAGAAATATATCGTCAAGAAAACGGAGATGAAGTTGGAGCTGCAAGTACTCAAGATCCGACATTTGTGGTGAATCAGGTCCCCCCAATACATCCATCACGGTATAAGTATGACAACGTCTCACAAGCTTCACCTGAATTTCCAAGAGTTTCTTTCTGTACCGTACGTTCAGACAATGAACGCAACCGTGTTCAAATGCCTTTGCAAGCACCCGATCCTCCTCCATTTACGTATGATGTTAATTGGGGAACAAGGTTTAGTAATTTTTGGTTTTAACTCCTTAAATTATTTTGTTTTCCATACTATTATGATTTTCTTTACACATTAGAAGTTCCTTAATATATTTGCTATCTTGATGTTTCTTTTCAGGAGCAATGGAAAGATTTTGCGCATAGGTTGGCTATGTTAAATCTAACAAAAGACCAGTATTGGTTTGAAATAGATCGGGCACGTGCTCTTGGGGAAGGATCGACGTCAACCCAATCATGTTATGATCTTGGAGACAACTCTCAATGGTCTAGCCGTAAAAGACCAGCCACAAGTCAATCAAATGATGCACATGGTCATTATGTTCCACAAGAGGAAGTAGTTCGAGAAGTAGTTCCAGAAGTAATTCCAGAGTCACAATTAACTCAATTGATGAATAGTGGTGGGATTGGTCTAAGTGAAGATGAAATGGAAAGGATGTTAGGATTAGGATGAGGGAACTTGTCTTTTCTTTTGTATGAAATTTGGATGTGTTTTCTTTAATGAGCTTGTCTTTAATGAACTTGGAATGAACTTGTATGAATGTCTTTTATTTAATGAATGTGTGCATGAATGTCTTCTCTTTTGCATGAATGTTTTTTCTTTTGTATGAATTCAAAAATCTTGGAATGCTTACAATATTTGAGTTTTGTTTACAAGTGCAATATGGACGATGAAAATCCGCTAAGGAGGTATGTACTAATGACGTATGGTATCGATCTTAGCATTGGTGATGATAGCGAGGAGAGAGCAATTGTGGTGCACCAGTATATGACTCAAAGAATGCATAGGCTCTTCCAACCGGTGCCTCAAGAAGTATTGACGCGACAAATGGTGGAAAGACACCGAGAGAATGAAGATGTAAGAATGATGCATGACTAGTTTGGACCTAACTGTACTTGGGTCCCTAAGAAGTTCCACCAACGTTTGGGTATGTGTCGACCTCTTTTCTTACGTATTCTAAGTGAGTTGTTGTTGCGGATCCTGCTTTTGATTTCCAAGTTGATTGCACCGGAAAACTTGGTCACTCTCCCCATA
Source organism: Papaver somniferum (assembly GCF_003573695.1). Lineage (NCBI taxonomy): Eukaryota > Viridiplantae > Streptophyta > Magnoliopsida > Ranunculales > Papaveraceae > Papaver > Papaver somniferum. The sequence goes on along the minus strand of NC_039365.1, from coordinate 146,118,743 downwards.
TGAAGATGTATGCCATAATGAAATGTTTGTGTAAAGGTATAGCCGCTGATAGCACAGATGATTATGTCTGTATGCGAGCGCCAACCGTCTATATGTATGTGAAGAGGTTTACCAGGGTAATTGTTTGCCGCTTTGGTCCAAGGTACATGCGACTTCCTACAAGAGAAGACACGGAAAGATTATTGACAGAAAATGCGGTTAGAAGGTTTTCTGGAATGCTTGGAAGTGTTGATTGTGTGCATTTTCGGTGGAAGAATTTTCCAACAGCATGGGCAGGTACGTTCCGTGGGAATGAGAAAAAACCTACCATGATCTTAGAAGTCGTGGCATTATATGATTGGTGGTTTTGGCATGGTTTCTTTGGAACTCCAGGGTCGAACAACGACTTGAACGTCTTGGCTCAATCTTCACTTTTTGATAAGATGGTTAATGGTTTAACAACTCCTTGTAATTACCGCATCAATGACCACAGCTACGACAAGGGTTACTACTTGGCGGATAATATATATCCACGATTGTCTTATATTATGCAGTCATTCAAAATTCTTCTTCCAAATCAGCCAGCTAATACGTTGTTCAATAAATACCAACAAGCGAAGAGAAAGGATGTTGAAAGGGCTTTTGGAACTCTCCAAAACAAGTTCCAAATAACTAAAAAGCCAGCATTTTACTGGGATAAGAAGGATATAAACTTTATTATCAAGGCTTGTTTGAATTTGCATAACATGGTCATTGAGAATAAAAGACGTAACTTAGATTGGGGCCGAGTCGTGAACGAACCAATACGACAGGTTACTGGAATACCAAGGTCATACCACGAGTTAAGGAATGATGAGGCATATCTCCAACTCCGCAATAATCTTGTTCAACACATTTGGATACGACATGGACTAGGTCTCAGAGACGGTGAACTGCCACCAGAATCTCCCCCTCCACCACCAGATGATCTTGATGGTTCGGATGGCGAATTCGATCCTACCGATGTTTACCCAGCAGAACAGCTTTAGTTGCTGCACTTGGTTGCAATCCTATGATTTCTAGATTTTAAAATTAAGAAATATTAAGATTTTCATTGTATCATTTATGGTTTTCATTGTTTTCAAAAGAGAAGAAAAAAAACTAAGTATGGATTTTCAAAAGAGATGAAAAAAAAACTAAGTATGGAACTTGAGGAATTGGCTTAGGTTCTGGATGTTTTTCAATAAAAGCGCTAACAAGAATTGCGTTTGGCGCTAATAAGAATAGCGCCAAACGATATTAAGATTTTCGCTTCATTTCTAACCATTAGATCTTTAACGACTCCTTCTAATCAGCGACTCAGAAAAAAATGCTAATAAAAATGGCGTTTCAATGGCTATTTTTTTGAATTCGAAATTTTCCCTATAAATTGATCACTTCAGCTCATACCAAAACCTTTCAATCTCTAGATTTTTTTCTCCATCTTCTTAAAATTCATTGCAATTCAGACTTTTTTTTAACCATGGAAAAATATGCTACACCTGAAGATGTTGCAATCACCAAAGCTTGTATGAGCATTACACTTGATGGTGTTGCCGGAGTTGATCAAAAATCAAACCAGTTTTGGGAGCAGGTATTCGATACCTATGTAAGAAGCTTTGGGAATAAGTATGATAGGAGTGTTCATAAGTTGCAAAATAGATTTGGTACCTTGAAAAAAGATGTCAAAAAGTGGGTTGGTATCTTGAGAAATTTGCACAGAAACAATGCAAGCGGATGCGGAATTGATGATCTTGTAAGTTTTATTAAGATTTCTTAATGTATATCATTTTATTTTATTGAAGAATTTCTAACTTGGATTTTTGTTTGTTTTTTGTAGGAGAGAAAATCTAGATTGGAATATAGTAAGGTTACCAAGGGAAAACCTTTTGGAAATGAAGAGGTGTACCGACTTTTCAAAGCCCATGTTCCCAGATTCAATCCCGAAGAATTTGATCCTACCCAAAATGAGGAAGATGAATCAGAGGCTCCTAGTGTTAATGCTTCAACAAGTAGTGCTCCAGCAAGAAGCGACCCAAGATGGCTTGAAGAGGATGGCCCTCGTCGACCAACGGGAAAAAGGGCTCAACAAAGGGAAGCTTCGGAGCTATCGGCCATCAATGACGGAACCGACCGTATTTTGAAACATTTTAGTGAAGAGAATGCAAAGAAGATGGCAAGATTGGATGGACAAGAAGAATATTTATTAACCATTGCAGATACAAACAAGAAATCCTTGGATTTAGCTTTGGAGAAACATGAACTCGAAGTGTTGGATGTGGAGGTTGAGACCTTGCCAGAATGGAAGCAGCAATTTATGTTGGATAAACAAAATAAGATTTTGGAAAAACATGGTTATCCTCCTAGAACACTTGGTGCAAACTATGGTTATCCTAGCACTAGCAATGTTCGTCCTTTCAGTATATGAAACCATGTAGCTTATGGAACTATGTAGCTTCAATTATGTTTTTATCTTTTTTTTTTCAATTTGATGTAGTGGAATCAATGTAGTATTTTTAGTATCAATCAAGTTTCAATTTCATTCAATTTTATCTTCTTTTTGATTTGATTTGATTTGATTCAATATATGAAACCAAAATACTAGCTTGTTCAAGAGGAAAAAAAAATGAGAGACTAGGACAAAAACTAAGTATAGGATTGGAGAAGTCGAGTGGTGCCTGGATGTTTTTTGTGATTAGCGCAATTAAGATTGGCGTTTGGCGCAAATAAGAATGGCGCTTAACGTTATTCTCAATTGCGTTTTATTCTACACCATTGGATTCTCAACGGCTCCTTCTAATCAACGACTCAAAATAAACGCCATTAAGAATGGCGCTTAACACTATTCTCAATAGCGTTTCAACGATCAGATTTTCAAAATTAAAATTTATCTATAAAAATTGGCTTCTTCAACACAAATCAAACCATCCCAAAATCTCAAGATTTTCTTTGCTTCCTGTCTCTCCTGATTTTATATTTTTAATTCCAAACCTTCTTTCAATCAAGTGCAAGTATGGCATACACTACAAATGAAGATGTTGCAATCACCAAAGCTTGGATGAGAATTAGTCTCCAACCGATTGTTGGACAAAATCAAGGAGTCAACAACTATTGGGAAAGGGTGCTTCAAGCCTTTGTAGAAGAAGCGGGTGGTAATGAAAACGGAAGAACAAGACAAAGTATTCAAAATAGGTGGTCGGTGATAAAAAAGCAAAACAAAGTTTACATGGGTATCATACATTCAATTTATGCAAATATCGGAGGAGGATGGACGTTAGAAGAAGTTGTGAGTATTATTCAATGAAACCTCTTATTTTCAATTATCTACATATTTTAAGTCATTAATTTTCTAAATGAGAGATTATGTTTATTTATTTTGTAGGAAGCACATGCTAAAACTCTATATTCTCAACAAAACAACAAAGATTTTGCATATGATCATGTGTACCAAATTCTTAAGAACCATCCCGCTTTCGGAAATGATGAAGCTTGACAATGAAAATCGGATCATGTTAAATTCTAAACATTAGTTATTTGAATCCATGTAATGTCGCTTTTAGTTTTTTTAATCCATGTAACTTAATCTATGAAATGAAAATTAGCTAATTTAAATCTTGTTTCAATTTCAAATTTATAAATTTTGTTTTGTATTTTTAAAGATTTTTTATTTTCAATTTATAGGTAAGGAAACAGGAGTGACGTGAGAAGAGTGTAAGAAAAATAAATAACATGAAACGCTATTGTTAATGGCGCTAAGAAAACGTTGTTGTTAATAGCGCTAAACGCCATTCTTTTTGGTGCTTGACTTGCGCTATTTTGATTAGCGTTCAACGCCATTCATATTGGCGTTTCTTGTCCTCTACTGCGCCAATCTTATTGGCGTTTAACGCTATTCTTATTGGCGTTTAGATGGATTCCACGGACCCTTCCACCGAATCATGAAACCTTGCTTGGATTTTCTGTGGAAAATCCCAACTTGGAAGCCACTAGATTTGACATTCCATGGTTTTTTCCACACTTGGAATAGGTTGGATTCTACCATAAGACTTGCTCTTATACAACGATCCAACAAGAGCGCGAGCGCCTTCCCATCTTCACATCTTCATTAGTATTTCACGGTAAAACTTACACTGGTCCTCCTGCCAGCAACAAGAAAGATGCAGAACGGTTGGCAGCTCGCAAGGCTATCTTTTCTATAGGTTATAGCCTGTGCATAAACTGGACAAAAAAATTACTCCCTCAGTTCTTTTTTAATAGGCCAGTTTTGATTTTAGCGAAATTTAAGGAAATTAAGAGAACTAATCATTGAAAGTGGTCCTCATGACACTTGTCAATAAAAGAAGTGAAATGAAATGGTCCCCATGACACTTGTTAGTAAAAAATAAATAAAGTGAAGTGGTCCACATGACACTTGTCATCAAAAGAAGTTAAGAGAAAAGTAGTCCCAAAAAATTAAAATAACATTTGACTTTCCCAATTAGGAAACTGAACTATTTTTTTGAAACTTTTATTTATAGAAACTGGCCTATTAAAAAAGAACGGAGGGAGTATCAGATACCTAAAGTCGTGTAAAAGGAACACATTTGTGAGATTCAATCAATTTGGAGTTGAAACCAGTTTTTTTGAGCTTTACAGTGAACTAGAGAACTCCTCTGTGATGTTTTTAACTATTGAATAGTTTACCTTTCTCCAAGAATTACTCGCATTTTCACATTTTCAGAAAGATCGTCAGTTTCATACATAATTCAAAAATTGTTCTATATAGAAATCATCAAAAATATTAAATAACTCTGGCTTAACCAGTTTTCTTCTCCGGGCAACCCATGTAAATGCTAAACATCTTCACCTGCAAAATTTTAGACCTCATCTCTTTGGTTTCTTCTTGCCATGCGAACCCGGAAAAACAGGCGCCACATTCCATTTGGTAAAAGCATTGGTTCTGCTCTCTGTCTCTTCGCCATCTTCATCATCACTGGCTTGTCCATTTGTAGCCTTGAATTCTTCTTCCAATTTCCTAGCAGCAGCTCGCTTTTTCCCACCAGCTTCCAACCTGTCGTGCAAACTTTTCTCCGCAAGATCAGTGGAAGGTGCAAGTCTAGCTTGGGGTGTAATTTTTGCCCCTAAGCATAACCTTGGAGGACGAGCATCCTCTTGTTCCTTCTCCTCGCCTGATTCATAACCTGGTGATCTAGTCCTATTAATCCATACAGCTATCTTTCGCCCTCTATCCAGTACCTCGAAATCAGGTGCAACTTTCGCCTTCGACACTGTCTCTTTTGTAGCTCGCGTTATCGAGAAAACGGAGAAGCGATTGAGGAGTTCTGGGGTTTTGCTGTCCTAACAAACATGCGACACCCGGTTTACCAATTTATATCTGGAAGATGGCGATATGGTTTGGCACGGGAGGTCGAGGGTTTTGATTTTTCCTGGGGGCAGCTGCAGCAGGTGCTATAAGAGGCCTGGATACACTGCTGGCCCGTCAAAAAGAAAAAAATGATTCTTCTTTTTTACGCGCGAAATATAGGGTTCAAAAGATAAACCAAATGCAAGTATGCAACCACTTTTCTATTGCCATGAAAAGATCACAGCTTGTTCTTAAAAACCTAAAAATTTTCACATCTTATCCTGCAGAGTCTTTTCTTTGGCCTCAAATCAAGAGTCATTTACACACCCTCTCTAGTCACAATCTTCAAGACCCAATTGCCATTGCAAATGCTCTCAGAATCTCTTCAAGTTCAAAATCAGTTATTCTTGGGAATCAAATTCATTCCCAAGTTATTAAACTGGGGTTTTCAGAAAACATATTTTCTCAAAATAATTTAATTATTATGTACACAAAGTGTGGGTTTTTGGATAATGGATTACAAGTGTTTGATGAAATGACTGATAGAAATCTTGTTTCATGGACTTCGATCACCTCGGGTTGTATTCAAAATGGAGAAAGTGCACTGGGGTTAGAGATTTTTACTCAGATGATTGAAAATGGGTTTCGTCCAAATGAGTTTGCTTTTGGAAGTGTATTGAGAGGGTGTACTAGCTTAGAGGATATAAAATTTGGTTCATCTGCTCATTGTTTGGCTTTGAAAAATGGTAGTTTGGATAATCATTTTGTAATTAGTTCACTTCTGTATATGTATGCGAAATGTGGATATGTCGAAACAGCTGAGCGGGTGTTTGAGTGTATAAAAGACTGTGATGTTGGTTGCTGGAATACTATGATTGAAGGGTATGCTTTAAATGGTTATAGCTATGAAGCTCTGCGACTAGTATCTTCAATGAATAAGAAAGGAATGGTTATGGATCATCTTACGTTCATCAGTGCTATAAAGGGTTGCTCAAGTTTGGGTGATTTAAATTTTGGGAGACAGATTCATGCCATGATCATCCAGAGTGAAGTAAAATTGAGTTCTTCAGTTATGAATTCTCTAGTTGATATGTATTTTAAAGTTGGTGAAAAGGTTTCTGCTTTGAAAGTTTTCAGTCAGATGCATGAGAAAGATGTTGCATCATGGAATACCATGCTTTCTGAGTTTGCGCACAATGAAGATGCCATGGTAGTAGACTTGTTCACTAGAATGCTAAGAGCAGGATTATACCCAAATCGTATTACATTTTCAATTCTATTTAGGTTCTGTGGATCATTAGTTGATCTGTCTCTGGGGTTTCAGTTTTATTGTCTTGCTTATCACCTCGGATTCACTGATGAACCAATCGTAGCAAATTCTCTCTTCAATTTGTTCTCTAAATGTGGGAAACCTGATATTGCAAATTCAATATTTACTGGTATCCCCCGTCAAAGTGTAACTTCATGGAACGAGATGATCATGGGTTTTAACTTGAATGGTTGTACCATGGAAGCTTTAGAGCTTTTCGCTAATTTATGGAAGTCAGGAATGAAAGTGGATGAGTGTACCATACGCAGTATTCTAGGTACCTGTACAGGAGTTGAACACATAGCAGTTGGTAGGCAAATTCATGGAGTTATAATAAAATCTGGTTTTTGTTCTCAGAATTTTGTTTGTTCTTCGTTGATCAACGCTTATGGGAGATTTGGATTGGTGGAGGATTGCTTTATAATTTTCAGAGGAATCGAGAGATTAGACTTGGCATTGTGGGAGGCTATGATTTCCTCATTAGTTCGTGGGGGTTGCATTAATCAATCCCTAGATCTTCTGAAAAGCCTGATAAAAGATGGCCAGAAACCAGATGAGTTTATTTTGGGCAGTATTCTAAATGGGTGTGCAGATGTTGCAGCACATACACAAACTAAATCTGTTCATTCAATTGTAATCAAAACTGGATTTGGAGTGGATCTGTGTGTTGCCAGTGCAGTTATAGATGCCTATGCTAAGTGTGGGGACATTGCAAGTTCAAGGATAGTTTTTAATCAGTCAGTGAGATATGCTGATTGTGTACTTTTTAATACCATGATCATGGCTTATGCACGTCATGGTTTAGTCACAGAAGCTATTGCGGTTTTGGAGGAAATGAAACGGTCTAATTTACAGCCAAGTCACTCCACTTTTGTTTCAGTTATTTCAATGCGCAGTCATCTAGGTCTTGTTGAGCAAGGTCAAAACTTCTTTGACACGATAAGCTCAGTCTATGGGATGGTTCCATCTGCAGGGATTTACGGTTGCTTAGTTGATTTGTTTTCACGAAATGGGTACCTTGAGAAAGCAAAATGCGTGCTCGAAACTATGCCCTTTGCGCCTTGGCCTGCAGTTTGGAGATCCTTCCTAAGTGGATGTAGGACTCATGGGAAAAGAGAGTTGGGAGAATGGGCATCCAAGCAGTTGCTTGAGCTGGTTCCTGAAAATGATGCAGCTTACACTCTGTTGTCGAAGATTTATTCAGACGAAGGTAGTTGGGAAGACGCTGCAAAAGTGCGACTGGCGATGAATGAAAGTGAAATTCTCAAAAAACGAGGCTATAGTTGGATGGAGTTATAGGGGGCATTGGTCATTCAGTTTGTAGCAGATATTTAAAACAGAATAAACTAAGAACAGAATGATATGAACGCAGGGGTTAAAGTCTCCCTTGAAATGCTGCTTACAGGGGAAGGCTGCCCAAGAGTTCGAACTCCAGCCTAAAATCACCACGGTTCAGAAGCCGACAAATATCCAATATAATTGACCAACGGTAAATCGTGTGCATGCTGTACAGGGTATCATTCATTAGTTTCTGGTAATCCATATAATTCTTCATTCAGACAGTTATCTGAATTTAGCACCTGACCATGTAGTATACAAAGTTTTTCATCTAAGGGTAAAGATGTGACTTGCAGCCATATTGCTCCTTTACATATCTCTAATATTACTTGACCATTTACCAGGTCATTTTGAACAAATCTGTTCTTTTGTTATATCATCAGAGCCAGTGTTGTCATCTTGTGTTTGGTTGCTGTTACACTAACATAGTTGGGCATGTAACTACACGTGATTCTTTTCCACCAGTTAGAGCAAGTATCAGTCACTGATTAATATTGGCATCAGAATTTACTTCATCTATAAAACGTCATTTTGGTTTTGTGGTATGGTATCAAGTTTCAAGTGTTCTAGGAAGTCAAAATGCGTCTTTTTGTAATTGAGACATTAAGGATCCAGACATAGTAGTTCATACAGAAAGAAAAAAACAAGACAAATAAAATAAAATAAACACATACTTTAAACCAACATCTGTCAAATAAATCCAATAAGATTCCTAAGAACACAATAAAATTGGCTGACCCGTCTAATGATTGCAGTTTCAAGCTAAACCAGGAAGAGCAGGAAGTTTTCTGGGCCTCAAATCATACTAGAAGAAAAGGAAGAACGATTTTTTGGGCACCATGGATTTTTTGGGATCATGGTTTTATTTTGGGTAAAAACATTAGAAGTAAATCTAGGTCACCCCTTATTTAGATATTATATTAATACCTAAATTACCCTCCTGATTAATTTTGGGTAATGATTAGTTAGTGTTAATAATAGTTAGTCTAATGATTAGTGAGATGATTAAGTTAAAGATAATTAGTAAGATAAAAAAATCAGATGGTTTTTTTTTAAAAAGAAGTAGAATTATTGAGAGAGTAAAGTCAGAGAAGATGAAGAAGGAAAACATGAAAAACGATGGATTTTACCAACCACAACCGGAGGAAGGGTATTTGGGTACCTAGGTATGCTTCAAACTTAGATAATGTTGGTTGAATTGCTCCAAATTTTCAAAAAACTGTAAATTTTTAGAGTAGATTTGGGCTTGTTCGGTTACCTTATGTGAAGAACAGGTTACCGAACTCATCTGAAAGTGCAGTTCGGTTACTTCTTCCAAACACGCAGGTTACCGAACTCGCTCTTTAATGGAGGTTTTAGTCGTTCGGTAAACAAACATGTTACCGAACTTTGTTTATAGGATTTACAGAGTAATGTTCTGTTGGTTCGCAAACTTTAACCCAACAACATATCTAACCGAACTCCACATGTATGGAATTAGTGAAGAGTTCGGTTTGTCAACATTTTTTGCGAACAAACCGAACAGAGTAGGTAAAGTTCGGTTAAATCATGACTCAACATAGTGGAAAAAATAACACAGTTCGGTTACATTTATTTATTTATTTATTTATTTTGGGTAGAGTTCGGTGACTAACTAGTTTTAGAATTTTTTGCGAGCCAACCGAACACAATATATTGGTTTTAAATGAGGAATCGGTTAAAACTATTTTTTGCGAACCAACCGAACACAATATATTGGTTTTCAATGAGGAGTTCGGTTAAAACTATTTTTTGCGAGTTCGGTTACGAAAAAATAAATTCGTGATAACCGAAGTGTTCTTCGTGTTCTTGGTTTCAGAATGTTCGGTTACAAAACTAGTTTTTTTTTAAAACTATTTCTAACCGAACATGCCACTTTAACTTCCATTTAAACCATTTTTTAATGATTTCTACTCAATTTACCCAATCATTTGATGATTTCTACTCAATTTATCCTATCAAAAAACGAATTAACAACGATTGATGGGTTTTTCAATCGGAAGAGGAACGTCAAGGAAAGAGAGAAGAAGAAGAGAATATTTTTTTTTTCAAAACTAAAAAATTTCGATTCCCCTCCAATTTTTGTTTTTGATTTTGATTTTGGTTAATAGATTCATTTAGATTAGATGTATATGATTAGATTTATATAGTTATTAGGTTAGTTTTAATTTAAATTAAAGTAAAGGATAAATGTGTATTTACCTAACTTTAGAACACCCCTTATAAGTACGGGGAGGTTGGCCAATCGGGATAAATATGTTTAACTTTGATTTCCTTTATCTTCTTATACGGCCATATTGCCTTCTTAACAGCAACAGTAAGCGCATAACAACCTTCATGACAAACTGCTGTGATGTTATCGGTGTCTGCATCTTTAGGAAGCTTCAATTTTGTTACCAACTTAAAGTCGGATACTGAAGCTCCAGCATGGATCAAAAGTGATTTGTCATTCTTAACCGCAACTTCGACATGGTCAGTGCTTGGTAGCTGAATGTTGTAAACACATACATATGGAAAATTAACAGGTTCTGAATCAACCATCGCTAATGGCTTTACTCAATAGATAAATAATCTTGACGAACTTTAACACAAAATGAAACCTACTGCCTATATATATAGTATATCACAACAAGTATAATTGTTAACATCATTTACGAAGAATGTTAATGGCATATCTCTTCGATTCAATAACAAAACCTGTTTCCAATAAAAGTATGTTCATTTATCCCAAGAAGTTCAATTCAGCATTAGTGCATCCCTCCTAGACTCCTAGTAGTTTACTAGTACGTGAGGTAAGTTGGTCAAATTGAATTTTAATTGGTGCTTAACTTTCGTTTTTCCTTTGTTTGAGTAAAGAATTTGTACCCATGTTAAAATTTGATAACTAAAAGTCTAAAACCTCTTCATCTTCTGCAGATTTACCATGAACGTAGGGACTGACTGAGCTGCATTTTGTACAAAAAAAAAGTCGCATTAACTTTCATTTTTGACCAGAAGACTTTAAGAGCCAGATAAGAATGGAAGTTAAAGGGCCAGGATATAAAGGAGAAGGGAACGAGTGTGCCTGTACCGACCCTACGGAAGAAGGGGTAGACAACAAATAGTAGGATTCTTTACTGAAATGGATGGATTGGCTTTTTTTTAATTCTTTACTGACCGCGGAAGACAGAGATCTTCAAGAGATATGCCTGTAACAAATCTGGTGATGATAAACTGACTTGGTTTGACATTTTCAAATAAGATGAATCTTTTAAGAAAAGAAAAAGAGTTGCGAAAAGAAAGACCCTAGAAACTAGAAATCATATTCAAGTGGCCCTTACGGCTTTGTTGAAGTTTACAAAAACAAACATATCAATGATGGCAGTTACCACGTTGAATTCAAAGTGCTTATAATACACAAACTCAAAATTTTAACAAAAATACGCATGACCGGGGACATTTAAAATTGTGCATTGCTGAAAAATGAAACCATGCATCTTGTACTTTGAAACATTTTGTCTATTCTCTGCCATGTTGGACTATGAACTTCTAGAAGTTCCTTTGCCTTGTTCTGTAGTTGTGTGCGGCACCGAACTGTCTCGCCATGTATCTATTACAGAGAAAGGGTCAAGTGGAAATAAGATTCCTTCACAAAAACACAACCAACTAAATTCTCAAGTGAACAATCAGAGGATGCTGTCACTTGGTATGGAAAATATCGACGATAGAATTTTATCCATCAGTGGTTTGCCATGGTAAAATGATTCTGCACAGTAATGCACAATCACTCAAAAAACTACTACTATATGATTCTGCATTCCAGCCATCCAAGTTCAGAAATGAAGGATGATATCTACTGGAATTCTGCTGTCAATTGATTTTGGTGTAATCAACCATTAGGTTTGAAGGTTTAGCTTCATATTCCAACATCGACTTAGTTGAATTGCTTTTTTGGAATTGAACTCTGTTTTTTTTTGTTTCGGCATTTTTCCAATATCATGCCGGATTAGTTTCATGGTGTGCGATACTACCTCACCTCTCAAACTGGAGGGCACCTAGAGGCTGCTAATTATCTCCAATAAAGCAGAACTTTCAAAAGAAATTATAAGTAACGTGATCAAAATTAAATAACAATAAGAAAAACGAACTGATACCTTCAGAAACAGTCTGATCACTGCTTGGATGAACTCGTAGTCGTTTCCGCAGGAAGTCTCATGAATGAAGTAATCCAATAGCAGCTCAATGAAATGCATCTCCGGTCTCTTCTCAGGCTCCTGTTCATCTTCATCGTCTACGATCTGAAGCATCCGGAGCTCCATATCAAGAGCTGATGGGGACAAATCCTTGATGTATTTTGTGAATACTGCAACTGCAACAAAGAGCATATAGAGGTGAGACTATGACTCCGGAAGAATCAGAAGGAAGAGTCTTTGATGGTAGCACTTGTATATATAAGTGAAACAAATCTTCCATCAGTGAATATTTAGGGATCTAAGAACAGACCAAGAGCATGCCCCATCGGAACTAGTCATTCAAAGTAACAACATTGCTGGTATTACTCAGGCGCAAATGTCATCAATTGTTTGTCAAAACCTAAAAAGTAACAAGCAGCAAAAAAGAACTTACAACTTTTTGTTTCCGCAGAGGTTTTAAGAAGTTGCAGAAACTTGGAAGCTGGTAAATTATGATCTCTCGTGTGGTTCCCCAGTGCTTCACGATTTTCCTTCTTCTCCTCCAAAGTAGAATCACTGGGCTTGAACACTATGTCTCCTGATAGAGTTGGAACCGTAGGCAAGAAGAAAGGTGCTTTCTCTGGCTTTTTAGGTGGCTCAATTGGTTTATTACGCATCTGAAAAGTGGTTTGAAAATATAAACACTTCTGTCTAAAGAAGAAATGGTGAGCCTAATATGGCACAACATTTTGAATAAAGTTTATATTTGCAAATCTAGTGAGTTTTGCACCAATAATCACTAACAGTAACGTGGCGTCCAAGTGCCAGAAACCGAGAAAGCAAGATAAGAACAATATCTTTTTCATATATTTTATTTTCAAAACAAAGATAAAAGGTGGGCATTGGAAGAAAAGAGCAACGCAAACCTTTATAATGTCCAAATTGATCAAGCTTTGCCACTGGCTCTTTGGCAACAATGATAAGGTAACAAGATCAGGTATTTGGTAATCTAGACGTGGGGCACCAACAGTATCTTTGTTTTGTGACTGGTTCCCAGTAGCGTTATCAGAATCATTATCGGCATCTCCATTTGAAGAGACAGCTGGCAGTTTGACACTCACAACATTTTTACCACTCGCATATGAATCCACATTAGAGGAACCGGAGAACATTGCCTGATTAACCCTGATTGACACGAAATGCAATTTGAATTAAAAAATAACTAGAGTAAACGATCCCAAGATATTTCAACATTAAATATATCAAACTTCACTTGAAATCAGCCTTGTATCAGGTCCGTGTGGATCACATGAATTGCGTTAATAAGAGTGTAAAATAAAAAAATCAAGAGTAAACTCACCACAAGTAGACCCCGTTCTGCTCAACATGAGAAGTCGCTAAGACATCCATGTTGGGTGAAAGAGACAATGCAGTAATGGATACATCAACGTGGATTGCGTCTATCTGTCTTGCCAAGATAACATCCCAGACTCTAAGAGTGCCATCCATACTAGATGACAATAACCATTTACCATCTTCGCTGAAGCACATGTCTGTAACGCGATCTGTATGACCTTCAAATTTTCGAACCATTCTTAAGGCCACAACATCAAACACACGGATAACCATATCATCTGACACAGTAGCTAAGAGACCTGAAATCATCAACACCGCCTTAGTAAGATCTTCCCCGAGATAATGTCAAATATGAAGGGAAACATTGGAAAAGTGAAACATTACCATTTGCTCTGTGATAACCAATCTTAACTACAGAGGAACCCACATCCCACCTAGATTTCAGATGACGCCCCTTGAAATCCCAGACCTGCAAAGACGCAATAAAAAGACAGCACAACAGAAATGTGTCACACTAAGGTGATGCAAGCTTCTTTATCGAAGTTGTACAGAAGCTATAAACCAGAACAGTTTTCATTGATGATATAATTGGATAATAAATCGTCACCTATGGACATACTGTTTTTCTTAAGAACCCTAAAAATTTGAAATCTTTGTTTTAATGAAACAGTTGAATGTCACCACTTTCTTTGTAATGTAGGACAGGTGGCAATGGTTTTCGAATACTTACACAGCAAAAATAAAACAATACGTAAAATGAATAATGGAAGTAGAAAATTTCAAATAATACCTTTATATCTCCATGATATCCCGCACTTATCATAAGAGAGTTTGTAGCATCACAAGCAACCCCGACCACTTCACTGTCATGAGCATAGTTTCTGCTTTCAGACATGTCACCATAACTACCTCTGCTCTGTCCTGATTGGAGATTAAAACGCTCAATCCATCCACCCTCTGTCCCAAGGAACGCAAAATTTCCACAAGCACTGATTGCGCAAGCCTGCAAAAAAAAAGAAAAAAAAACATGTTGAAATTATGAATTTCCGAGATTAATATGCGGTTGGACTCTTAAATCATCAAGCTGTGTTTGCACCGAAACATGAACTTGAGGACTTGACTCTTAGAACTCAGAGTTGGTTTCCTAGTAATTTTTGGGCTAAAGCAGTTAAATGGACTGTAATATGTAATTTTATGAATTGGCTCAAAGAATACCTTAATAGGTGTTCGCTCGCTCGTTGATGGTGTCAGGATATGCTCACCAATGACAAAGTTCTGAAGCCTCCATACATATGCCCGTGATGTATCCATATGACAAGTAACAACATTGCACCAATCACGTTCGCGAATTTCAGCTAAAATGGTTGACATTGGGAATGTGGTGGATCAGAAATCTATCAAACAAATCACAAAGCACTCTACATATATTCTTGTCTAACTTCCATTGTTTTCTATATCACTAACTGAACTCAACATTTGCATTTCTGGAAATTACAATTGTCTTACTTATAGTACATCAACACAAATAGAAACTGTTCACTACTTCCGTGTATACATTGTAAAAAAAAAAAAAAAGATAATCGTTGCAAATCAAGTGATTAAGAAAAGCTACAATCCAATGGAGAACCATTTTAGTCTAAGTATGCATTCAAAGAAAATTATCAGGTGCACGGGATGAGACAACAAGCATGGTAGATTAAGTTGTATAAAGCTCAAGTATGGAATCACAAACAGAAGTTTTTGGGAAAGAACTTACCAAAATCAAAACAAATTACAGGCTTCAATTTTATCTCTTCTTCCTGAAATATATAAGAATACCAAGTTACTACTAGATAGATATCAAAAGTAACAAGCAATATGACTTTGGATATCATAGAGAAAAAAAGAAACCCCGAAGGTTAGGACCTATCACATCAAGTTGATGTGGCAAACCAGATGATGTCCAACAGGCTTGACAATCGGTGTATGGAAGCGTTCAAAGAATAAATTGATGTATACTTGAAGTACCTTCTTAATGTTACAATCACCTTTGTGACAACAAAAAAAATAATGGAACACTGGTATAGATTCATATATACTCGATTATATCTAATACATGGAAAAACATCAGAAGACAAAAGCATAGCTCTGAATATACCTTCACCCTCAGTTTCTTGGCTCTTTTAGATACATGACGCTGAGAAAGCTCTCTACTTTGTTGATCCTGGCAATAAAAGGTCGCAATCAACAAGGATTATGTCAAACTTCAAATCAAGTGGTAGCAGTGTAGCAAAATATATATATCAATTAAGAACTACCAGAAAATTGAAGAAATAAAGATGCAAAAGGCACATAATCCCAAGAATTATTATTTTATTATTTTTAAATGGACGCTCTCTTCTCTATTTTGAACTAAATAAAAGTTTCAGTTGGTGCATGATTGTCTCCATGCCACGCATCACGACAACGATATATATATACATATAACATATAAAGTTGCAAAAGATACTAAATAAGATATAGAAAGAGAAATTCTAAAAGAATAGCTAGCAGTAAAATGCAGACTACCTGAATAACAGAGAAAAGACGAAAGGCACGATCCTGACCAGCAGATAGAATGTGTCTTCCATTTGCATAAAACCTGTAGAAATAAAAGATAAGTAAAATAACAGAAGTGGCATCAGGAAAGAAAATGCTGAACTGCACATGTTGGGCCCAATAAAACTTTCTACAAGAAAAACCTGCCCTACAAGTGAATAGGAATAATTGTACCCTGTGTTATGTGGCATAGGCAAAACTGTCAAAACTCATTCTCACTTGGTTAATCTCAACCGTCAAAGACAAACACATTGGTTCGTCCATCTTATTATATAGGTTTGCACACTGTGATGCAAAAGCCAATGAACATATTACGAGTAATTACAGCCAACAGGATTGTTTACCACAACGGAAAATAACAGTAACAAAATTAATATGTTGCTCCTGTTTCTTTTATTATAACGAAACTGACAGTAACCAAGAAGACAAGACAATCCTCAGCAAAAATAAACTCACCTTACACAGCGTGGAGGTGCGCTATGGCCACTTCGAAAGCGTAAAAGGCGAGGATCCCCATCAGTTGTATCAAAGATCCACATCTGTACAGAGAAAAAAAATCATATGCACAATTTTTGTTATAAAGGAACTTTAACAATGAAATTGCACGACACAAAAGGCTTAGTAACCGTAAAATATTCAACGAGCCTACAGAAAGTCCAAAGCTTCAGGTCACTAGAGGAAGATATAAGCCTCAAGCATACATTTATAACATCACGGTCCACAGATGATGGGTCAAAAAAATTATGTATCTGGAACAATTGCATTTCAGCTGATTGTATTTCCCCAAACAGAAAAGGCAATGGAAATGTCAAAATGCTAATTCTGCTAAACTGAAATGGTATAGTACCAGTGTGAAATAGCTGATCAAACAGACTTTTACAATGGGCACACTGTTTCATCCGTCGCCAACTAATATTACGTAGTTTGAAACACTGCCAATATCAATTAACGATGTTTTAAACTTCTCTTTAGCCTTATTTAACTTCCCATTATAAAGATAACATTTTTCCACTGTGGTTAACACCCATAATTGTTAATTTGAGTTGCAATATTTAGCAGTCTAGGATAAGTTTTACACTCCGTGATTGTGGATGCTAATAAGAAAAATTAGGCACCGAAATACTATAGATATAGTCATCGCAAAAATCAATATTAAGAAAATGATCTCACCTTTATGGAGTTATCTACCGAAGAACTCATAAGCACCGGCTCATTAGCAAAGAAATGCAGCGATACTATTGAACTGTCATGAGCATCTCTTACAACTGACTGAAGCTTTCTTTTCTCAAGATTCCATATGCTTATAACACCTGATGAACCTCCCGATGCTAGAAGAGGCTGTCCATCTTAAAGGGCAAAAAAAGAGTAAGGTATAAGGTAAAAAATGTCTTGGTTTGAAGACAAAGATACAATCATCATCAATGGTAGAAATACATCTTATGTACATATTTCTATACATAATTAGCACAGATACTTGATAAGCAGAGAAAACATCCCTAGAACGCCACCCAAGCAAAATCCCGTATATGAAACATGGGCCTTTACCTGTTCTGAAAGACAAGGCGGTCACAGCACCTCTTGTAGAATGTGTAAATGTAATTAACTCCTCATCATACTTAAGATTATGGACATGAACATTGCCATCCCCACAACCTACTGCAACAACATCCAAGGCGGGTGATGAAACACAACAACAGATGGATGAATTCCATCCCTTGAACTCATATAGTTTCTTCTTTGAGCTAACATTCCAAAGCTGTAATGAACCTTCTTGGCTTCCTATTATCACCTGCATTTCACAAATATTTAATTGGACTTATATATGAATGAAAAAAAAGCAAAAGCAAATATCCTGAACATAACTTTCGAATTTCAAGTACAAACTCTTCTCAAAAGCAGTGACAAAATAACACATTACCTTGTTTAAGTACGTATCTGGATGCATTATGCAGCTAGGAGTGAATTTCCCGTCTAACAAAATGTGTCCAACTGGAGCAAGATTTTCCTCAATCCCTTTGAATGCCCACATGAACAGATTCCCTTTAATATCAATGCTTAAGATGTGGTCTCCAAACAATAACAAATGGTTGACCTTCTCGCTATGCCTACTCCAAGTTGCTACCTGAAAGCATTACCATCACTGTTGTCAATCACTAGAACAAAAATTGATAATTAAAACAAAAATCATTAAGCAGATGATTCTTCTATACATGCTAAACATCAGTCCTTGTTAAGAAAGAAGATGCCAATTTGGGGCATACAATTTGTCAAAGATTCTCCATCTTCCGTAAATCAAAGTTAAAATGATAGCCTAAAATTCTTAGATTAGAATAAAATGACATCTAAAACAAAAAATTAAAATTCATAAACAACCTGATGAGCACGCTTATAAACTGCAATGTCATTCCCATACGCAGCAAACGTATAGTCACGATACGATGCAAGAGCACGGATCTTCCTTGGTAATTGCGGCCCTTCAAAAAGAAACAAACTCTAGATTGAGTAATAATAGAGAACAAAAAAAAATGCAGCAAAATCATTTTCCCAAAAAGAAATTAACGGGTAAAAACTTAAGTGTTCAAGACTTACCAACAAGAACCAAAGTCAGCTTAGCACACTGCAGACGAAAATCAATAAGAACAAATTATAAACATTGAGCTTAAAAATTAGAACCATAATGATATTGAGAGAGGAAAAAAGATAAGACTTATGACTTACATCGTAAATCTGCCAAGCTTTACCAACACTAACAGTAACAAAATTTTCAGTACCCAATCTCTGAACTGAATACGGAACATTACTTGTGATATAACCAATGGCTCTGAAAGGTTCAAAAATTCCCATTTTTTTCTCCAAAATTACAACTAACAATACAAGTCTAGGGTATGAAGATTGAAGAAAAGAATTTTAATGGGGAAGTAAAGCTTGAGAGCTGAGCCACCGTAAACCCTAAAAGCTAAACCCCTCTCACTTGAAGAGAAGAAGAAGAGAAACGAAAAGAACTGTCTGACCAGGGTTTTTGACAACTATATTAGGTTTGACTGGCGTTTACGATAAGGGGTGCCCAAGTTACCCTTCTGTCTTTTGCTTTTTCACCGGCACAGGGGTAATAAGACGCTCCTTTTATCTCTATCTTTTCCCTTCATTCTTCTTCTTTCCAAAACCCGATCACAGAAAATCCAACCCCTTTGTTCTTCGTCCCCAAATCAACCAAGCAGAAAACTCGACCCCCACCCAGATCAAATCCGTTCTCAGGATTTCAATTGAAATCTCAACCCAACACATATTCATTTGTTAGGATTTCAATTGAAATCTCGGTTTCAATCTTACCTAACAAATTGAGTTTCACAATCAAATTATTTAAACAATCTCGGTTTCAATTTTGATTTTAATTGAGATTATTCTTCAGTTTCAATTTCACAGTCTAGGTTTTGTTTCCTAAACAATTACACTATCTTACAACTTAGTTTATCACCTGGAACTGTTTGTGGGAAATATTGCAGTGATATGGAGATTTCTTCTACCTTGAGCACATCCTAATTGGCTCTTCTACCTATTGGTAAGAAAATGTTAAACTATTTCCTTCATATTGGCTTAGATACGATGAATAACCTGTTGACATCTAAACAACAAGATTGTATCAAAATGTAGAATGAATGTGGTAGCTTTTTATGACAAGAGAGTATAGTATTTATGTTCAGTTGTGAAAGCCTGGCTACTGTTAGGATGATTGTAATAGTCAAACAAACAACAAACAATGGATTACTGTGCAGATTTCGAATTTGGGGATATAGCGCCAGATTTCGAAAGAAGTTAGAGAAGAGAGTAAAGAAATGCCTATAACTAGAGATTAGAGAATGGTAATAAATGTGGATAGGGAATAAGAAAAAAAAAGTGAAGATCACCCTAGTCAAATTCGTAATGGGTCTTGATTGATCGCAAACTAGCAATTCATTTTTTTATACAGTAGCATTAGGATCCTAACACTAGAAAGTACTGTCCTTTAATTCATTGTTTCGGATCAATTCTACCCGGTGGCTTCAAGGGGCTTACTCCGTAGTTATAGTTAGGTACTCTATGTTAATCTTTACTTTACTTTCATTGCTTCATTCCTTGTTCTATACATATTTTCGGGACCTGGGAGTTGACTTCAAAATCCCATTTCCTTTTCTTATCGTGTTTATGATCATGGTTCGCTCAGTAAATACTGCCATTGTAGGTGCTGACATAAGTCTATGATGAATCAATGTGTAACTGTATTTACAGGACGTTAGTTGTCATTCACTCATCAACCATGTTCAGCGATGATTCAATGTGTAGTTGTGTTCGTTCTCCTCTTCTATTTTAGATTCTGACTAAAATTGTCAATGTTGCAGTAGTGTTGCAGTTGAAAAATTTAAGATTTGGATAACTCCAGGTTAAATGGGAGGAAAAGGAGAAAATGATGATAATGGTGTGAATTCAAAGAAAACAGTTTTTGTAACGGTTGGGACAACTTGTTTTGATGCTCTTGTTAAAGCTGTTGATACTGTAGAAGTGAAGGAAGAGCTGTCAAGGAAAGGTTATACTCATCTTACTATTCAAATGGGTAGAGGAACATATATTCCCACTAAGGTATCTATATCTGTTTTTAATTTAATTTCTGTATTCTGTTCATTTTACGCTCACTACTGTTTTGGCATTGGTTTCTTTGTACAACGACTCATTCTTTCTTTGAATGGTTTATTTTTTACTTGTTAGTGATCAACTTTGACTAGTGGGTTGGATTCAGTACGTTGTTCCATTAGAAGCTCAATCCATTATTTCGAAAAATCCAGTTGTTATAAGATACACCGCAACTCATGTACATCCATTTGAACTTTTGTTTTAATACTATCCTTGGTGTTCAAAATTAACTTTCATACTTTTCAAAGTTGTGTTTGTAGTTCTGTTATCAGTTATCACATGTTCCGATTCACGTTCATGTTATTGACATAGAATAGAAGAGTTAGTGGACCAGTCAAAACAAATAACATTCACCATTGACATTGTCATGTCACTCTGCACCCTTTCTCTGTTTGAGGCAGTGCATGTGAAATGGCCCAGGTAGATGCATGTATACATGGAATTGTCTCGATTCCTTTTTACCCTAACTGTTGAAAGGTTATCATGAGTGGTGGTGCATTTTCCCGCAATTGGTGTAACCCAATTTGAATGTTGGTTTGGTTTCCAGACACCTCTTTCTAGAGCTAGATCCTTTTGTTGCATTTTCTGAGTTTATTTTCATCCCAGATCTCTGCCTCTCATCTCTCTCCAATTCTTGTTCAATAGATATTGCTTGAGCAGTCATGAGTTTGAGTAACCACTAGGGATAGGTTGGTAAAACACCGAATCATAAATCAAATTTCCTGGTAAATGTTTTGTTCTTGTTATCAACCTTTCTGTAAGTCAAACCTACATGCTTATCATGCACTAACCAGTGATACCGCCAACAAATACCATTAGCTAACATATAATTTCTTTTTGCTGTTGTGATGTTTCCAGTCTGATGGAGAAGAGGGTGGCCTCGTCGTGGATTTCTTCACTTTTTCGTCAAGCATTGCAGACTACCTGAAGTCAGCATCTCTTGTAATCAGTCATGCAGGTAAGATCTTATTCAGTTGTATCCTTTCTTCAAACATGTGAATCTCAAAGTACCACCTAGTATGCCACTGTATCTCTATTATACAATTTGTTTCCATGGCACTTGTGGGAATATCTCTCATCATAAAAGATATTGCGTTCTTTTTATTCTGCATGGTTCGCAAATTGTTCGTAAAAGTAAAGTGTATCAAGCGGGATTAGGTGCTGACATATTGAATATGGCCAACGCCATGTTAATCGGATGAATCGTTATAATCTTTGGTTGGTGACCAATTGGATACGTCATTATAGGGGTGCTTTTCATATTTTACTGCATTCTCTACTTCGTACCTTTCCATCCTTCATAACCGAACATGTCAATGTGTGTCTGATCAGTCAAAAAAATGTTTCATCTCTTTAAAGAGTATTGATGACTTTTCCATATCACCCTAGCACCCTATTTCGTAAGCTCTAACTGTCGATTTGGCAGTGAATAATTTAGTTCGAAATATTTGTTCAATGTACTTGTAAAACTTGTTGCAAAATACTTGCGCAAACTAGGATCAAAATTGGACCCTCTGCATATTACTTTTAATTTCCATCACTTCCTTTTTAGTTTTAAAAGTATGGAAATTTTGACTATTTGTTTCAGACCGCGTAGTTTGTTCTTTTTTTTGCTTAATCGCGCATGTTGTTGATAAAAAAACTCAATGATTTACGAAAAATTCATTAGCTTAAAGATAAATACATAGATTTAGCAAATAAGGAACAAAAAGAAAGCATCTTATACACTGAGTACTAAGCTGGAGTTACGTGTTTATCTGAAATTAGGTCCAAACAATTTGAACAAGTTATCAGCTGCTATACTTCGAGAATGATTTAAGACATGGTATTAGTCATGAAAATGAAGTCTCATTATGATGCAGGTTCAGGAAGTATTTTTGAAACATTGAAGTTGGGTAAACCTCTAATTGTAGTGGTAAATGAGGATTTGATGGACAATCACCAATGCGAATTAGCTGAAGAATTGGCAGAGAGAAAGCATCTATTTTATGGTCGCCCTCAAACGCTTAATCAGACTATCAAAAGCATGGATTTGGAAACCCTGATACCTTACATGCCTGGGGATGCCATGCCAGTCGCCAAAATTATAAATAGGTTCTTAGGCTTCCCAGATGATTAATTCGGGGCTTTGTGTTAACAGTTTTTTGTGTATGAACCAAAAACCACACATACGGTTAATGTAGACATGTTCAGGGTCTTTATTCGCACATTCATGTAACTTCAGGCTTTGTATTGTACGCTTAAGATTCTAAGTTCTTTGTCTGATTTGTCTCGCTGAGGTAGTTACCTGAATGCTACAGTTAAAAGCCAAATATAACTTGGATATTTTTTTGGATGCTCTAATGAGTACAAAAATTCCCTCTGAGTAAATGCCCGATGGAGGGTCTAACAGTCACCTCGTGGATAAGTAAGTGGCAAGTAATGTGGTTTCTATCATTTTCCTGCATTTTTTTTGTGGTCAGAACTCAAAGTGCAATAACCAGGTCATTGCCATTAAAAGAGAATGGGAGGAGGATATTATAAAACCTGTTTAGACATGCATCTTGTGTACCTTACAAATTCCAACATAATGAAGTTGAAGTGTAGGTGTGTGTGGGTCTGGATTCATGTTGTCTTGAAACACTGCCAACTGAATACAGTACATCATCAATATGAATACAGTTCATCATCAATATCAATGGGCATCACAATGCACTGTCTCCCTCTTAGTTTCCCTCATCATCATCTTGTATCACAGAATGTTTTTAGGGTTGGAAGATGCACTTATCAACCCTACCAAGGACCAATGTATCAACTATGATAATATATTTATACTTTAGAGGAAAACTAGCATTATTATACAAATTTCGGGGTACTATTTGTATTTATTTCTCATCAAAATAAAGGGTAGTACTATTATTCTTTTGGTTTTTTCTTTACTTAAAAGTTGAGAACATCAGTATTCCTAAGTAACCTGATTGACGGTGCGTGCTCTGCAGCTAAAGAATGACAATGGTGAAATTTTATGGTCCGAAAACAAAAACAGCCCCTTTTATTTTGCAGTTGATACATTGATTGTCAGTAAATTCTTAGCACGCGTAGCAGTCAGACCACTTGATAATTGGTAACTAAATCTAACCTTGCGAAGTAGTATGCACGAAGTTGATCTCTGCATATACAGCATCTTAATTCTCAAGGATTTACTATAATTCTATCAAAGTTTGTTTACCCGCCAAAACATCAATGCTGGGGACCCTACTATACACCACTCTTTTTCTCGCTAAAACACACCCTACATACACAGCCTATATTTACCCATGTCCGACAAACCTTGTTTTAAGATCTCCAATTGTTAACGGTTTTCTTTCTTCTTCTTCCATAAACAACGCTTGAACACACAAATTTTAAGCTTTCTTTCTCTCTCTAGAATTCCCAAGTTCCTTGTTTCTCTCCCCTTTGTTTGATTGAATCCTGTGATTTTGAAGGAATCAGAAACATGAATGGGAAAGCTGCCATTAGCAAGGAGCTCAATGCTAAACATACAAAGGTAAACTAATTAATCCCCATTATCAAAACTGATGTCTTTTGTAGATTTTAGAATTTGCAGTTAGCTCTTACTCTATATAGAATTTGCTTCTATTGCTTAGATGAATATATTTGGCTAATTGCTTATATTTGCTTATATGAGTTCACCGGCTGAGAACATCATATAAATTTCAAGGGATCAAGGACTCGTCACATTACATAATTTTTATGCTAATCAGATACCATGGTTGTGGATTCTGTATTGTGCAGATATTGGAGGGTCTTTTACGGCTACCAGAGAATAAGGAGTGTGCGGATTGTAAAGGAAGGTGTGTATTGTACAAGAACCCTTTTTCTGATTGTTTCTAGAAAAAAATTACATGTTGTTGCCTAAGCATTGGATGCTTCATGTTTCAGGGCTCCGCGATGGGCAAGTGTGAATCTAGGAATCTTTATTTGCATACAATGTTCAGGTGTACATAGAAGTCTTGGAGTGCATATATCAAAGGTATACAGTCGTTTACCAATAACCATTGTCTTTGTCTTTCGAGTGTTCGTGTTGAAGTATTAGTCTATATAAGCACTTTGTTTGCTTATACTTGCTAGGAACCTTCACATAGAATTTCAAAAGTGGAATTACAGATGACAGACAGCTTGAGAAGTTACTGCATTCATCAGTTACATTGTTTTCTTTAGTTTCTGATCAGTAAGGTTTTCTATTTTTTACAATAGGTCAGGTCAGCAACCCTGGATACATGGCTACCGGATCAAATTTCCTTTATGCAAGGTAAGAACATTCTCTACCATGCACGCACGCGTAAACAAAATTGGTGGTACGGTGTGTTGGTGTCCTAACAAATTTGTGTCAGGTTGGCTTTTGGTACAATACCATGAGCTCTCTGAATGATGAATATGTACTTCTTGTGTTTCTTCTTCAATTTATATAAAATGGCATATGCTGCCTTAGAACTGTTTAGGCTACATTAAAGCCCTTTTGTTCAGTAACATTTTGCCGAACCATGTTTGTAGAGATGGGTAACGAAAAGTCGAACAGTTATTGGGAAGCAGAACTACCACCATCATATGATAGGAGCAATATCGAACACTTCATTCGAGCTAAGTATGTAAAAAGAAAAATTGATTTCCGACTTTCAAATAAAGATTAAAATTAAACTATCCATGATGTGCTAAAACTGTCATGGTATGACCTTCAAATAGGTATGACGAGAAAAGATGGGTCTCAAGGAAAACAACACCACCGAGCCATAGACCAGATTTCAACCATGGACCAAATGATACTAGAAACTCCAGCAGCAACTGTCAGATGCCACAAACGACATATTCAGTAACAAGATCTCATACGGTAATGATGACTCTTTATCACAATTAATCAGTGCTGGCTCTATCAAGAATTCAAGTTTTCTATTTTGTACTGAGAGGGTTTGCCATGACTACGCAGGGATCTTTAGATATGAAGACAAAGGGGATTCTAATACCTCCACCAAGGGCGACATCACAAGTACCAGACTTTAAACATGGAGGATATGAAGAGGGCGCAAGAAAGAACACATCCACGGCACCTCCTTGGGATAATTCCTGGGCGAGATTTGAATGTAAGCATGAATATCTCTGTATAATAGACATGCACATGATAAATCATTTTTTTCGAGCAAACATCACTTGCTTGATGACTAACTAGGCAGAAACTAGAGTATCTGACTTCTGAATACTAGCGTAACTGCTATTTTTGCTCTATTCTGAACTGTATCATGGAAATATGTAGCTGCAGAAGTAACAAATCCAAGAGACATACCCAGACCAAGACGTTCATCAGGAGAAGTTACATTTGGGGAGTTGCTACTTTCAACATCACTACCAACGCCGCAATATGGAAAAATGAGGGAGATAGACAGCAATAAAATCATCAGACAGGTAAAAATTGTGCTGCACATTCTTGCTCTCAAGAATAGCAGTTCAGTGGTCAATTGGAGATCGGGATATTTGAATGCTGCATATTTTTATTTGAATGCTGCATTTTGATGCTATACTCTTACATATTTTTCATGTCATTTTGACCAGCAACATTACTCTTCTCCACCAACATCTATACAGACACATGGCCGGAGTTCCAGTGATTCTTGTGTGAGTCTTCGGACAAATATCAGTGTTGATGATTTACAGGTTACTGGAGGAAAGAAACCAACTACCAGTGGGAATTTTTTTGATATATAATCAGGTGCTTACCCAGACCCTGTATGAGTTTATGCTTTATCGCATCTTTTTTTCAAGCTTACATATTTTGAATCAACTTGTAGAGAAATCTAAATGTTATTTCTTCTGATGGCTTATCTCTGTTCTGTACTTGTAGATCCGCGTATATTCTTTTCATCAATCTGGCAGTGTTTATAACAACTGACAACAACACTTGGAGAGAAAGACAACATCCCGTGTCTACTGCACCTATGCTCGAGCGAACCATCACTTGTATTATCAGACCCACTATCACCAAGATGCAATTATTTTTTCCTGTCAGCGGGCAGTCTGATATTTTATGCTTATTGTACCAGAAGTAAAATGGAAATCTTTTCACAATTGTTTGATCTTCGATTATATATAAACTGCACTCAAATTCTCCAACTCGACTACCATTACGTATTGATTAATTTGGCCATCATTTTTGGATACTAGATAGCATTGAAACTTCGCAGTAACATAACTATCAGCTGTCGCAACTCCTATGTTGTCTGGTTTTAGCTTCTCCTGGATGTGCCTCTGTTGAAATTTGAATAACTAAAATGTTTGTTGACTACGGTATCGCTCTAAAACTACCTCATTACGTACCCCTTCAGCAACGGATACTAAACTCGCTTTTCGTGGTTAATTTGGAGCACTCAAATCGCAATCATCCTAATCTACGAAACAGTCCCTTGAAAACCAATAGCTTGTATACCTTTCACCAGATCCATATCATGATACTATTACAACACGCTTTCTTTGGAGACAAATGCCCGTCACATCCCACTCCATCAACATTAGCCAGACTGTAATCCTTTCTGGATCACCCACAGTGAGCGTGTGCGACGGAAGTTAATGCGCATCGCCCACTGAAGGCCACACTCCTTAGGCCCGCAATTTTGCAGGAAGCCAGCAACTTTATGATTCCAGATAGACACCCCCACACAAACACTCAACTATATGTCTCGATCCAACGTATAGGTTGCCTATACAGGGACATAGAACCTATGACATGATGGTTCCGACTCTACTAGGGAATTCTCACGAACCCAATATATATGGACCCAATGATTTTGATACGACGACTCTCACGAACACAAAGGCTTTAACGTTTAGCCCTAAAAGGCCGGGTTATAGGGAAAAACGAAAAGGACAGAAAGATCTCAAGTGCCCATCACCGTATTTGGGAGATGCAACTGGAATTGATAAGACCTAATCTGTGATAACAACCTTCATGTGACCAAGTGAGAAGAGGGCTGAATTAATTCTAGTAATTATCTTTTCAAAAAAAGCAAAGCTTGTTGCTAGTACAAAATCAATGAAGTTTTTATTAGCTCATCACGTAAATAAAAATTAAAAAAAAAAAAATCTTAATATTTGTACACCGTTCAAGCATACTTGGAAATCTAAGTGCTGATCTTAGAACAGTATCAACATCTCCCACATGTTGTAATCCTGAAATTAGGGAATCTTAAACAAAATAAAAACAGTAGACAAGATCTCAACTATAAGACAACCGAACTATAAATATATGTTTTTGAGATTGATATTCCTATGATCTTGTTGTCTAGATAATTAAAAGTATTTCTCCGAAAGAAATGCACGGGGTAATTTTCGTTTTAACCGTTTGTTACTGTAAGTAACTACCGCCTGGGGTACTGTTCTTGGGCCCGAATTTAATATGTACATCACGTCGTTTTCCAATAAGGTGTACCAGTTGAGACTAGTGGTACAGTTAGTTAGGTTTGTGTCAGATGCTGTTTGTCAAGGATGGTAATACGGTTATATCAAGCCCCAACCCAATCAATTAACGTGTGCTGTTTGTGTACACTTTACAGTATTAATCAGGACTCAATCTTCATGTACATAATACTTGAGGTTCAATGCTAATTATGTTATGTAAACATCATCAAGTCAAGTGGTTAAGTGGGTCATATCCATGTCAACTTTCCAACCAAAACTATTTCAAGCTACCACTGTTGTGTGCATCGACTCCGATGGCCTGTTCGGTGACTAGAAGCAGAATTACTTATGTCGGGAGGATTCATAGACATTATTAGATGGACAAGGTCAAATATGATTTACGTTATTTTCTTCGTAAAACCCAAATGACAATGAATTTTAAGTGTAATATTTTGATAATATGTTTCTTTTATAAGACTATATATTCCTCTTATGGATGCCTGTTGGTTGTTAGCCTTTGACCATTATCGCTGTAACGTTTAAACGGTTGCCTACACAGCCTAAATGCAATAGGCAATACTCTATATGCATCACACACGCGCATCAGTATAAGCAGTCAAATATTCTTGCATTCTACAGTGCCATCAGGCATGTATTTGCAAACATATTTAATCATATGATTGATGGCATATTAAAATCACAAGAATGAAAACTTAATAATTAAGAAATTAGCCAAGTACAAACGTCCTTCAACAAAGCAACCTGATTCTCCATATAACAAGGAGATTTAAAATCACTAATCTTCTTAGTAAATAATATTTTGGGATAATCTTTCCTCCTCCCTTTATCTCCCATCTCATTATCTCCTTTTGTCCTCTGGGGCTTATCTTAATTCTTTTTCTTTTGACTATCTGATGAAAGAAATACTAATAAGAAGAGAAAAATGGGGACATTTTCAAATTAAACAACTTTTATAAAGACAAGAGAAGGAACCCACTATAGCCAACATTAGCTGTATTTCTTTCATCTATTTGCATATTTATTTTCTCTTTAAACTGTTTTGTTTATGGATAACTAATATCTATCTATTTATTTATGGTTGAAAGAAGTTTGGAGAATCAAAGGAAATGCCTTTAATATTTTGATTTAGTCGGTTTGGTTTGACCCATCTGCCTCTAACTAAGAAGGCAATGGACTTGGCTGCTATATTTCAGTTTCATGAGATAAAGACATCTGAACAGCCATTCAATCCCAATTTGAAATAGATTATGGAGCCTTAAGTGTGGGTTAGGGGTTAATATACTAAAGCTACATTGGACCACAACCGACCCCTGCACTTTAGTACATTAGACCCACCGGTTTGGGTGTCTATGACTGTCCGGTTTGATCGTTTATCGTTATGTTTGGTTATCGTAATACGTCTTCTTCACTTTCTTGTAGGCCTTACCCAAACATCTTAATCTAAATTTAGTCACTTTGCATAGAATTCTTGCTTAAAAGTGTTATCTCTATCTCATGTTATTAGTCGTTTGTTGAACATTCGGTAAATACTTCCTAAGAGGAAGTGCTGACAAAAAAAAAATCGGGGAGTATAATTTTGTGCACGTTCCTTTAAAAAGTGTCAATCTGATATTGCATTTGTTTGGTTAGTTTCTATCCTGGTTATCGACTGATTTTACTATCTCGATATTGCCATAGAAAATGAAATATAATCGGGCTGAATCATGCTTGATTATCAATCTGAGATGGGTTAGTAGGTATGCAATATATGGAATATCAAACTCCAAATTTCTTGCTTCACGTCCAACATATCACATGGAGACGGGGATTAAATTAGTTTGGAGCTTGGCCTCATTATATCCTATCTCTATCCCATAAGTTATAATTAGATAGGGTTGGTTGTTAGTTATTAGAAAATTCAACAAACTATTTGATTAGATAGATTAGATATTGGGTATTATATACTACTATATACAGAAGCTGAACCTAACCCTCTAATTCGATTTCTTGTCGTTGTGTTCTTTTTATCTTCCATTCCACTGCATAGTTTTTAATGTTCCACTCATAACCACAGTATGAGCCGGAGTTGGTATATGTTTTCTTGCCTAAGAAAGCAAGAATCCAGGAAAGGAAAATATCAACATATTCTACTGGTCTTGCAGGTTGTTTTTTACGTAAAAAAAAATTATCATTACGGTTTGCTTTGCTGATGATGGTTGTAAATCATTGCCAAGTTAAAACAGGTAACTTGTCATCAACATGCAACAACTATCCATTTTTGAGCTGAAATGAGTGAAATGTATACCAATGTTTTGGTAAAACTCAACGTTGGCCATGATGGATTACTACTGTTAATGCAAATTAAGCAAAGTCTCCTATCAAAAAAGATAGGATAATTATTAAGCAAAGTCTATCTCCCCAACAGTCAATTTTTTGAGTGACTTTTACTAACTATTACTAAAACAAATTATCGTCATTGTTAAGATAATCACGGTAGCCCGTCGGCAAAGGATGGAAATTTCATCGTTGCTTTCAATCAAAAATATATACTCTATATGTTTCGGGGAAATTCGAAATAAGATAAAATAAGATTTGTTTGACATAAATTGATCAAGTTCACATCCTAATATTTTAAAATTTATTTTGTTCGTTCTTTAAATCACCCACCAAATACTGTGAGATGAAATATCTATGGACTATGGGCGATATTTATAAGTTTCACCTTTTAATATCTTTGCAAGTTTTTTTTTCGGTTTTTTTTTAATTAGTTATAAAATAAACTAAATGATTATTTAAATTATTAGGGGTTCCTATGATCAGCAGATGCTATAGCTAAAAAAGATATGTTTAGTTTCCTAGTAACCTCTGATTACCTAACCAACAATATTTAAGAAGAACAACTAATATATATTATTGTTTTTGAGAAACAGAACAACGGATAATTCAAAGAAACAAACAAGCACTAGCGATTCATTTTATTTTCTAATTGGGCAATGCATTTGTCTTATCATAAGATTCTGGAGTTCTTCTTCTAAATATACATTTTTATTAAGGCGCCATTAACAAGTTATAGCATCGGTTATAGGTATTAGATTAGCTAATTAGCCGATCTTGATATTATTATATTATACATTGTAGCTAATTAGAATAAGTGTCACATGCCCATTTAACGGCCTAAAGTTTTTCCTGAGACATGACTGACAATATTCTGTGGTCCAGCGAATCAACTTCATTCACAACCTTAGTCACTTGCATCAAAGTATGTATCTGCCTTTGCTCTTAAGGCAATACGCAACGGAAGTCTCCATCTTCATTTCTCTCTAACTCTTTATGCCCCATAAGTATAAGAGGTTTGCCATGCATCAAACCAATTGACAGACTCACACAAATCAACAACATGAGCTCACAAACATATAAAGCAACAAATTCATTTTACTGCATTAAGGAAGATTACATTACACAGTCCACCACATGGACCAAAACAGGCATTCACCTTCTTAGTGAATGCCTAACTCTCTACAATCAATGGTTCTTCTCTCAAAACGAACAATACCAACATTATTGATTCCTAGATTATTTATGCTACTAGGATCAGGCCAAAACATGTGCGCAACCGTTTGCACAAGCCTTGGACAACCAAGTGTCCAAGGGATAGTTTCCACAACTGCCTAAAGTGTGTATAACTGACTAGCCTCTTCTAATTTGTGCCACTTTATTCCACACCTCTCTCAAATGTTCGTGGACACTCTAATATGGTTATAAACACATTTTATAACCGTTCCAACTTGTCTCACTTCATTGGCATGCTCGCAAAGCCAATAACCAACACTTGAGCCATAACGCGCCACTTTTGCGTATCACTGATGTGGCCTTGATCTGAACTTTCTAGGACTCTTTAGCTAAGCTGACTTCATTCCAACATGCTTTCCAACTGATGCTTATATGTGTCATATGCTCATATGCGTCATTCTTGCTTTACTTAGCCAATTGCTCAGCAATAGTGATGCAGACTCGTGCATCACTAGCTTGTTTGCACTGTCCAAGCTTTGGCCAGCCTTGAACTAATGCATAGACCAACTCTTGGCCTAATCTTCACTCTTGTATCATCCTTGAGTTCAAGCCAACTCAATTGTAAGGATATGCATCAATGCCAACATCACATGTTGTATTTGTCAACTTGGCCTGCCTTGTCTTCCTCAATGAAGCTTTATTGTGTCAGCCAATAAGCTTCATTACTTGGCCACTGAATTTACAGTGTAGCGCCATCTTGGCGCTTTACTGGCACTGCAGGGTCCTGCTATCTTAGCACTTCATGGTCTATGCAGTGTGGCGCCATCCTGGCTGAACACTAACTAGACCGACTATGTTGTATCGCGCCATCTTGGTGCTTCACTAGCCTGACCGGTCATAGTAATCCATCAGAAGCACCCAACAACCTCTTTGAATACATTTTCTGTTAAGCGTTAATTCCACTAAAACTTGGTCTTGGATCTTTCAAATAAGGTTCATGTTCAGGCTAAGCATTTTCCTTCTTGGAACCATACAAAATAAAAGATGCTCTTTTTCGAGAATCCTGTACCACCATATTCTCCAATCTCGATGGCGATGGAATCGCTTGGATAATCATTGAAAAAAAACTCATGTTCTACCTTTTCTAATTTGCTAGATCATGTTCTACCTTCTAGGATAATTTTTTTGGAAGACAAGTATAAACTTTGATATCTTCATCGCCTTTGTCTTTCCAGTAATTTACGAATACTGAACGAACGTAACCATGAATGCCACCAGCGCAGAATGCTAGTAATTTACGCTTAGAAGGCGTTGGACCACCGATGAAGCTTGTAACGTTATCTGATCTAAGCTTGTAACGTTATGCTTGAGCGTTGTTATAAATGGTGCCTTGGGGGAGAAAATTATTTGGATCTTCATGAAGAGGAATCTGCTTCTTCCCATTTGAAATTGCTTCTCTAATCGAAGAGCGAGCTTTTGGTAGATCATGTTCTACCTTCTCTAATTTTCTAAATAAAAGATGCTATTTTTTTTCTTGTACAGGATTGAAAAAAAAAAAAAAATCTTTCGATCCTACGCCATAGACCTTACCCAAAAAATTCTCAAAGACTAATTTGGTGGTGATGATTAAAGTTTTAAACTACAATTGTGAGGGACCGAAAAATCAACACTGGAGCGTCAGGGCGCATGCCATAACTCACAGATGCACCATGACGCAGCCTCAAACACCTTTCCAACTTACGCCCTTGTTCTGTGAAGGGTATAAATCCATGAAAGTTAATGCCAATGTATCGTTGCATGCATCAACGGCTTTCAAGTCTTGTCCAGGCATAAGGAAATACCTTGGACTTGCACGTATGACATTGCGAGCATATTTTTTTCCCTTACTGCGCTTGGGGAATCGAGCTAAAATTCATGCACTTATCTTATTGTGAGAAGTTGTGCAAGTCCTGATATTCATATCACTTTGATAAAAAGTTGATACAAAGATATATAGACAAACTAAGAATATTGTAATGAACGATACAAATAACATATTATGTTCAGTACCTCTATTTTGAATAATATCCGAATCTTTTTTAAGAAAGAATTCTGCAGTCAGGTCCTAAGTAGAAACAATATATATTCATACTGTGAAGTTGAGATAAGAAGAGCCTGAAGGCTTACCTGACCTTAAATCATAACATTTCAGTTGTAAAATAAGTAATTCTCCAAAGGTTGACATATTTACATTTATGAGTCTTAACGTAGGTTGCAGAACTGTCAAACCTTCCCTAACAACATGTTGGTTCTTCCTAAAGACTTTGAACGACTAAAGACTACAAACATTCAAAGAAAATTGGGAGATCACGTGGTCATCAAATAAATCATGGTCGTTATCAACACTTGGTGAGGTTTTTTTTTTTTTATCAAAAAAAATTCTTCCTTTTTTTGTCGAGGATTTCCTACATGTTCATAGGGTATTGTTGTCACACCTGCACTTTCACGTGGCGCGTTCCAAAAATGCGTCATTGGCATGAGACGACGCTTTATCTCAAATATTTGGTTGCGCTATATGGACATGTTGGCCCAGGAAAAAAGTTTCTCCACCATGGTGCACCACACCAGTTCCAGGCTGGTTAAGTGTAATGTTGCACCATCATGGTGCATCAACTAACAGAAGGCTAGCCAAGTGCCATATTGCACCATCATGGTGCGTTACGCGAGCTATAATGGCACAAAGTAGTTAATATCGTGTATCACTATCATATCGGCAAGGTGCAATACACCTAAACCAATAATTACATTAGACGTATAGGTTTGAGAGGGAAGTCAAGAAAGTACATGTGTATGATATCATTAGTAGACTTACGCCTATTAAAAATAGTGTTTGGGTAAGATAGAATATTTAAGGTTTCTAGTCAGAATTTTTGTATCAAAATTTTATCATTTCCATGTTTATATTACATTTGCCGATTAGAATTAAAGTTTAAGCCGAAAAATGCTAACAAGGAGGTAGTTAAATGAGATTTCAAATGACTTCTAGAGAGTTTCCACATCTACTGTTAGAGTCCATAAAGACTTTTGGAGAGTCTCCTAATATCTCTTGTTATTGGTTAGAGATTTTTTTAGGTCATTTAAATTCTATGAAACTCTATTGGATTAGGATTTCGTAAGAGTCGCTCCAACGCCCATGTTATTCAAAGGATAATTGAAAGTCATCGATCTAATGTTAATTTTAGATATTTAGGGAGACTTTTTTAGGAAAATAGTGTAATACGCCGATATTCGGCAGTGGTTGGACGAATGGAATATAAGTAATGATTTGTCCTTTCCTAACACTGAGGCCTTTTCAGCACAATTGGCTCCAGAGTTGGCAGAAAACTCTGCAGTTAAGCATGCTTGGGTTGGAGCAATCCAGGGATGGGTGACCTTCCGGGAAGTTACTGCTGGATTACCGCAATGATGCCTGTCGAAAACCCCATACTGTTGGATGACCGCAGTGGCTAAGTGGGGAGAATGTCGGTGGAGGGACGGGTCATTACAAATAGGCAAGGTAGAAATCTCTCCCCCCAAGAGGTGATTTTTTGGAGACTTGGAAATTTGAGGAATATTTGTTTTTGAGAATAGGACCAAAAAAAAATTCTCTTCTTTTGTTTGAGTTTATGACCAAGAAACGGGTTATTTGTGCAGTAACCAAGCTGACCCAATCTGCATACATTGGACATCACTTCTGTAACACCCCGTGCTTTTAACATGGTGCGTGCAAAATATGCGCCATGGCTTGAGATAAAGCTTCATCTCAATTTTATGTTGTGTTAAGAGAAATATTGGCCTAGATCCAACGTTGCAGAATCATTGTGCATCAAGCCAGAGAGGGCTGGCCGAACGAGTGTTGTGCAATCATTGTATGCAATCATTGTGCACAATCATAGTACACAATCATTGTGCGGAATTATTATACGCAATCATTGTACATGAATAGTGAAGCAAGCATGTCAATATGGTCCCTTTTCCATACTTGTATAAATTGCAAGTTAACATATATAGGGAAGGGTACTTGGTTGAAGGCGCATATGCGGACCATGCACCAAGTAAGCTTCATAGTTTAGCCGGAAGAGTATAAATGATGAGCAAGCCTCATTTAAAGTTGTGTAGCGTTGCCAACGGGGCATATGATGCGAAGGCATCACTATGCCATGTCGCGGACCCGATGATGCATAATCATTGTGCATCTTGGCGGAACGGCCTAGACGGACCAGGCCATTACCATTATTGCCAGGCCACAGCCTTGCAAACGAGTTTGCCTTAAGTTTTCGTCCCTTGGTGGATGAACTACGGTATGTGCTTGATCCCTATAGAGTAGAGAAGGGTACGTAGGCAGCCGCAATGAGTTGCAGCATTGCCGGTCCAACACTTTGTCGCTCATATCATCTAAATGTGAGATGATTGCGACATTTTGGCCTTTCATATCATCTGGCTCGGTAGCTCGATGCAAGAGATGATTGTGGCCAAACTTGATGAGGCAAGTTGCATTCCATTCAATGGATGCTCATACTGCCTATCGAGTTGATGCAGATGAGCAAGAAACAACCTATTTGGAGGCTAAAAATCCGAGTGTCGTAATTTAGCTCAAGACGGGTCTAAATTGATTGAAACGGCCCAACGATCAAGACGTGATATTATGTATCACGGTCTTGGGATTTTAGTCAAATTCCATCGTTTAGGGCCTCAAAAGACCGTTTTAAGAAACTTTTTGTTTTCTTAATAAACCCTCTGTGGAACAAGGGTGGGTTGGAACGATGTGGAAGCTAATTTGGATGCGTCATGATCCACGAGCATGCTTGCAAGGGCAGATGGACGTGCATTCGCATAACTTTAAGGACCGGTCGGTAATATCATCATGGCGCAGCGGGGAAGTTATTGCCTGCGTGCCCAGACGCGCCAGGCATAATTTTTCGGTTCGTCGCAACCTCTCTCTTCATCTTTTCCCTCATGTATACCGAGCTTTCTCTTTGCCGCTTCAAAGAACAATTGTCTTTCCTAATCTATAGAAGTTCAATAATCTTTTCTCATAAGGACCGTCTTTCCAAAATTAAACTCAGAGGCAACAACGAGAAGACGCTAACCAGCGGCGAGATAGTATAGTAAATACAATGTGCGCTAAATGGAATAAAAAAAAATGAAAACTTCGGCATAGGACAAGAGTGAGATTTATTTTGACAACGAACGTATATTAAAAATAGGTATTCATGGTACTTTTATTAACATTATAACGTGCATGATAATAATAAAATCGGTAGATGTTTTGAATTTTAAATTTGATATTATACATTTTTTGTCTCTACAAATCACAAAGACTCTTTATAAATCTCAGTTTTTTATCTCTACAAGTCACAATGACTCTCTAAAATAATCTCAGAGAATCAAGAGAAATCTCTAGATTTTCAGAAAATTTCCGGGAGTCGAACAAATATAAAATCTATAAAAAATTCATTTGACTACTTCCTTCTAAAATTTTAGATCACCCAAAATGCACAAACTTTTTGCTTGACTATAGTACAATATAACGAAAATAATTTATTTTATGAAAAGTTAATTTTTATTTAGACGTTATAATAAAATAGCATCAAAATATCCAATGGAATGACAATTTTATGGGGTTTAATGGATTCCACAGCATATACTAATTACATATAGTTTTTCCGGTATCACTTTTCTTCTGCATAATTGAAAACAAAAATGGAATTTCTGTGTTAGAAGTTAAAAGAAAAAACATGTTCTTGGACTTGAATTATTTTATCGGCATTGTCGTGTGGAATCCAGAACTTACATGCACGAACGAGCTAATGAGTAACAAGGTGATACATTTATATGATTGATAGATGAAATCATGGAAGATATGACGATTGAATTAAAGTGTTAAAGTATGATAATTGAACCCTAAATGGGCCCATATCCTCCACCAATTGAAACCACTGGCTTAATCTTGAAACAAAAGCGTGCTCCATTTTTTCTCCTCTCAATTTTTTCCCAATCCTTTTTGTTCATGTCTTCTATTAATAATGTGAGTCGAGAAATTCTACCCTAATAATCTTCCAACTAAAGTTATGGATCAGTTGGTCATGGTCTCTACTCTCTACATATCTTTGAAAGATGAGGTCA
Source organism: Papaver somniferum (assembly GCF_003573695.1). Classification (NCBI taxonomy): domain Eukaryota; kingdom Viridiplantae; phylum Streptophyta; class Magnoliopsida; order Ranunculales; family Papaveraceae; genus Papaver; species Papaver somniferum. The sequence goes on along the minus strand of NC_039365.1, from coordinate 146,080,912 downwards.
CTAGAACGGACAACGTATAAGAGAAGGACCCATTTGAAACGCGAAAACTTATGACTTTTCCCAAAAACAAAAGAAATTAAAAGTTAAAGAACAACGATAAATTCTTCTAATTTCCTTTATTGTCATTATTTTGTAAGAACGCCGTTTAGTGGAGCCTGCACTCGGCCAACCATTCACTAGTGGTGGTAATCGTGGTGGTGGTAATGAATGGGTGATTGTAATGGAACCTTAATAAGAACAGCCTACTAAATAAACCACTATTATCTAGCTATGCCTAGGTTTTTGGCTCAATTAGCCCTAGCTGAAAGTTACATTACATTAATAAAGATATTTTCAAACTTTATTCTTGGACTAAAGCATTTTCACTAATTAAGTACTTGGGAGGGTTTAGTTGGTAATCTCATGAGAAGAAAATCCAATGAATATACCGTGACGTTGTGTTGTGTGAAAAGTGCACATAGTCGGACTAAGCATATTCAGTGTACTTAGGTTAAACATCAATTTTTATGTTCTTGTATGAACGACAAATGCAACTTAATTTAGAATTGATCATGGGACGTTCATAATTCAAAATGTATGTTCGTGGTATGTGCGTAAATAAAAATCACAAAATTGGAGGAACTGTACCGGTGGCCGCTCATTGTTTATGGTCGACGAGTCTTGAATGTCTTACGTAGTCTTGTTGACTTGTGTTTGAATACGTACAAAATGTGTATAATACATTATTATTATTTTTAAGCAAATAATGCATAAATGTGTAGTAACAACAATATCATTAAACAAGACAAGACTATGAACATGAAACATTGTGTACTTGGTTATCGTTTTGTATTATTTCTTTTCCACGTAAATTGGACATGCAAGGACTATTTTCTTTTTCGTTCTGTTCCTAGTTGGTATTCTATTTTCCTCTTCTTACTTTGGCAAAGAAGAAACTTGATATCTCTTTGGTTTGGAGAATTGGAAAGCTAACAATTTAATTACCGGTAATCCGGAATTGGATTTCAAAGAATTTAATTTGAATCCTAATAATTCATATTTCAATTAGCTCTGTTTTTATCCCGAGATCAAATTACATTGCACTATTGGACCATTACAATGGACAGGGACGGATGCACACAGGGACAAATGGGGTCCCTAGACCCCACTTGTTTTCCCAATTCAGTGCTAAATAGCTTGGTTTTTTAGAAATTGTAGGAAATACCATATGGTCCTAGGAATAACATATTAGAGAGAGTCTAGTCCAGTTGACTCAGTCATGTGTCTGTTTGGTCCTATTTGGGAAAATATATTATAGTTTGGTCCTAAAAATTATGGTTTGGTCCTAGGGTGATGTCATGGATGATGTAATTTTCATTGTGTGGTGGCAGAAATACCCTTATGTTATTGTTTGGTCCTAGAAAATAATGGTTTGGTCCTAGGGTGACCACATATATACCAAAATTACTAGAAAATATCTCATTCTCAGATTTACTTTCTCTCTCATCTTCTTTTCTTTTTCAGATCTACTTTTCTCTCTTCTTTTTTTCTTGATGATTTGGTGTTGAAGACGAACCCGATCTACTTGATGAAGACGACGACGATCTCATGTTGTTGCTGCTGCTTGTGTTGAAGATGAAGATGAACTCTGTTTTTTAGGGTTTTTTCTGTTGTCGTTTTGATAAAGAAGAAGATGAAGACGATGATGTTGTTGTTTCTGTTGAAGCCGACGATGAAGATGATATTGAAAACGTCGATGAATATGATGTTGTTGAAATCGATGAAGAAGATGAAGATTTGGGTGTTTTTCGTCGTTTTTTGTTGTTGCTGTTGTTGAAGATGAATGACGACGATGAATTTTGATGAAGTTCTTTGATGTTGCTGTTGTTGTTGAAGATGAAGATGATGCTGCTGATGTTTTTACATGGAGTTCATTCCAGAAATGAAGTCTGGTTTATATAGGTTTTTATATAGACTTCATTTCTGGAATGAAGTCTGTGTTTTTAGGTTTTTATATGGACTTCATTTCTGGAATTAACTCTAGTTTGTATAGGTTTTTATACGGACTTCATTTCTGGAATGAAGTCCGTTTTTTTAGGTTTTTATATGGAGTTCATTTCTGGAATGAACTCTGGTTTATATAGGTTTTATATGGACTTCATTTATGGAATGAAGTCTGTATTTTTAGGTTTTTATATGGACTTCATTTCTGGAATGAACTCTGGTTTATATAGGTTTTTATATGGACTTCATTTCTGGAATGAAGTCTGTTTTTTTAGGTTTTTATATGGACTTCATTTCTGCAATGAAGTCTGTTTTTTTAGGTTTTTATATGGAGCTCATTTCTGGAACGAACTCTGTTTTATTAGGTTTTTATATGGAGTTCATTTCTGGAATGAACTCTGTTTTTTTTAGGTTTTTATATGGAGTTCATTTCTGGAATGAACTCTGTTTTTTTAAGTTTTTATATGGAGTTCATTTCTGGAATGAACTCTGTTTTTTTAGGTTTTATATGGAGTTCATTTTCTGGAATGAACTCTGTTTTTTAAGTGATTTCTGAAAAAATAAGTAGAAATTAACAGGACTTCATTTTGAAGAATGAACTGCTACAAAAAAATAACATGGAAGGGTATTTTTGTCCATTTAAATATTTTTAAATAATTATGGACCAAACATTAAAGGCGTTTGACCAAAGGACTAAACAGACATGGACCCACCTAAAAAAGGACCAAACGATATTTTTCCCTTAGAAATTTTAGTAACTTGTGAGGGCTAATAAGATGGCACAATTGGTATTTTCCCCTGACATGGGATTAAATAGGTAGACTTTTGAAAGAGGTTTGACCCCTCCACACAGACGTCTTGGCTCCATCACTGGCAATGGGAATCTATCATTCTAGAGGTAATTGGATTCTTAGGAATTAAAATGCTTAATTCGGTAGAATTCATTTACCTCGTTCGGTTTAAGAAATTTGAAGCATTCCCTAAGAATTCGATTCCAATTATCTCAATTCCTTAAAACGAACACGCTATATGTATTAAAGATATTAGACTATGAGTTATCATTTACATGCCCAAATTGGTTAATTAACTTGAGGATCAGCAAGTATTAACATTAGTGGTATTTAATTTGTTCAAACCTCCCGGAACCAAGCTCGTACTGCCTTCTTCATAGTTTTAATTTTCATCCTTCATTCGCGCCATCCTTTGGGACACTCCTGGACAAGTTACCATTTCTTCTCCACAAAACCTGATGCTAATTATTTCTTCCGCTTCCACTGATTATGTTGACATTATCGATATGACCTTGATATGTTTCTTCCCAACTATACATATTTCAACCAATCTCTCTGATAGCATCTTCTATATTAATATGTTCGTAGCTTGCATCGTTCTAGTGCATTTAGGGTCATAATGACACTACGATATATCGATATTTTGGACTTCCCCACAAATCTTGAGTTATAAGAAACAAATTGGATCACAAGGGAAAGCTGAGATTAAGACACTGCGAATATTTTGATACACAAAGAGGTTTTAGATTGCAATGTAAATTTTTAGTCACAAGGCAAACCTTGAGTGACTCGTGAATTAGATTCATGGGGTAAAACACAGGATCAAAATACTAAAGCGGGGCGATGTAATTTAGGAGTTGAGGTAGGAAATTGGGCTCTAAGATCAATCATATCAGCCGGATAACTTAGATCACGTAAAAGAATATTATTTCACGAGAATCACATAACAAAATTTAAAATCACAGCGGCTGGTTCTGGATCACGAGGCAACTTTCATACCATAAATTTTTTTTTTGATTACACAGATATAACTTGGGTTGGCATGACCAACTTTACGTTAAGATATGACAAATTTTAAGTCACTATTCTAAATTAAATTGCAGAAATTTGGATATTTATTATGTCATATGAAACAAGTTACAACTTAGTTTTTCCAATGATTCAATAACTATGCTAGCGTCCTAATTTGCAAAGAGAAATCATATGTAATATTTTTACACCTAACAGAAAAATTTCGAGAAGAATTTGGGCAAGTGGCTCAACAATGTGCGAAGGACATAGAATTAATGACCCAATTTCTAATTTGTAGGGTTCTAACCACTTGATTTGCCACGGCCAACTTATAAATACTTTTCTTTCTTTTTTAATTATTTTGGTCTTTTAGAAAAGAAATTACTGATAATCTAACGAAACCTTAAAATCGTCCATTTAGAAATCTGAATGACATCAAATCAATCTGTTCATTTATGTTAAAAAAATTTTAGATGTAAAGTATTATTTACGTGTATTATTTACGTCTAATATCATATGTAATATAAAGTATTATTTACGTGTATCATCTCAATCTACCAACTATAAAATGCTTGTTTACACATTAATTACTATATCGTTAATTATCTATAACAACTTTATTTTGAAATTTGGAGTTCCCGCAAATTTTGAGTCATAAGAAATAAATTAGATCGAAGTACTAAAACGGAGCGATATGATGTAAGTTCGGAGTCGAGGCCCGGATTTGAACTCTAATGTCAACTATGTCAGCCGGATAATTTAGATCACTTAAAAAAAATATTGTTTCGCGAGAATCACATAGCAAGATTTAAAATCGCAGTGTTTGGTTCTGGATTACGAGGCAAATTTTAGACCACAAGATAGATTTTTGGTTTTGAGCGTATAATCTGTGTTCGCATGACCAACTTTACGTTAAGATATAGACCTTAAGAGATACAAGAATAATTTTAATTCATTATACTAAATTGAATTCTAAGAATTTGGATATTTACTGTGCAATACGACACAAGTTACATCCCAATATTTTCTATAATTCAAAAAATTATGTGAGCGTCCTCTTTTCCAAAGAGAAATAAGATGCAATTATTCTACACCTGTATCTAAAAAATCTCCAGAAAAATCTCGTTTTTTCTTTTGTTGGGACAAGTAGCTTAACAGAGCGCGAAAACCATAAAAGTATAGACCCAATTTATGAACTTGTTGGGTTAACCACATAATTTATTTTTAATTATCTTTGGTCTTTTGAAAAAAAAATTAATTGTTGATCTAACAAAACCTTAAAACCTTCCATTTAGAAATCTAAATGACATTAAACCAATATGTTAAGTTTGGTAAATTTGTTTCCAATACAAATCAACTGTGAAATGCCTGTTGTTAGAGCATTGGTTGGTCGAACTTGTAAGTCTTGCTATCTCAAGCATGTTGTCAATGTTAGATGTATAAAACTATATCTTGATTTCTAATCTACTATTAATCAAGTCTCGGATTAGGATTAAAGTACGATAGTTGAGTATCAGAAATTATTTAATAACCCTCGAAGATTGAAGACTGAAGAACAAACGAATATATTAGCGAGAACTTTATTAATAAAGAGGTATGCGAAGGTTGACATATCACCGGAAGTAATGAAGAAATATGATTCATCACGGGGATTTGTGCATCGATATTTTAATATTGTCAATGTTACGTGTACTTGATTTTTGGTTGTAACCATTTAAACTGTTTTGTAAATATTATTTATTGGATTTTATTTCTTAGTACTAAATTATTCTGATTGTAAAATAAAAAATATCTGGACCTACGATAGTTCCACACCAGGATTATGGACTAGGATTTAGTCTCAGAATTCGCGGAGGGTTACCTTTACTCATGACATTTACCGTTCTATCTTATGAGACTGTGTCGTATGATTTTAGCTGAATTAATATGCAAAAAATAAATATCGAGTTCAATTTTGTCTTGGTTTTACTCTCGAAATACGATTCAAGCAATGGATGTTCTAGATCCATATCAATTTTAGTTAGAATAATTTATCATTTACAAACTATTTTTGTCTCAAGTTGATCATTTGGAAATTTCCCAAGCAACAGTTCATACTGTCCATGGCTAATGAGAATGTTGCAAATTAATCACGTGAGAAAAAGAACTGCTTGGCGATAGGTAAATATACCTGTACAGGTCCGCAAACCCAGTTTTCGAGTCCTTTACATCTGAAATTTAGAATTAGCTAGGTTTTCAAACCCTTACCGTTTTACTTTCGCGAACTTCCCGGACTTTCAAAGGTTTGCAAACCCGGTTTGCGAACATGTCCAGTGGCAGTATTAGCAGAAGTTACGAACTACTTTATATGATTATGTTCGATTTTTCTACGATTTTCCTAGACACTTCTAAGACAACTTTATTCAAAAACGAATTTGTGATTGTGGATCACTGATTAGACTTGAGTGTTATTGAAAACCACTATGTGCTTGTAAATTCAAAAGCTACTTAGCCGTTATGAAACATTATTATGCACGATTCCAAAACCTAGACCATAGTGCATATTCTTCTGTATAATTTCAAGGAAGACTTCTCATATGCTTACATGAATTTTTAATAAGAATTTCATCTGAACTGAGAAAGTGTTTGCTTAGATTTCAAGTTATCTTAGCTTAATTCAAAGCTACCCAAATCCTTGAAAATATATAAATAGAGAGACTCTTGTAACTGGATTTCTCAATCCACGAAACTCTTATATCCTAGTTGTTAAGATGGAGTTGTCATCTAAAACCTTTTGTGAAAGGTCGTTAGGTTACAACTTTGAATACTTCACTTAGGAATTCGTGAAGCCCGTGCAGACTATCCTGATAGTTCGTTTATCGAATCTTGTTCTTATTGATCTTTGATGTTTTCGTAATCTTGGATCAAGAATGATACACACAAAAATTACAAAGTTTTCTTCAACGTAGACTTTGTGATTTCTCAAAATGGATATCTAAACTCTTCTTTGATTTGTTTGGATTGTTCTTGAGAGGTGGTTAGTAATCCAGGCTTCTCAGCTAATTGAGTATAAATGTTTCGAATTCGTGAGGTTTGTTGGACTTTGTCTACTGCAAATAAATTTCTAAACCTAGATTGAAACATATCAAAAGGGAAATCAAATTGACTTGTCTATTAGAGACAGATTGGTATCAAAAGTCTTCACTGAGGTTGAAGCAACTCTTAGGATGTAAATGACGCCAGCTAGTGGAATCAAGTGGGCAGCATCCTGCGAGGTTCAAGAGACTTAAGGAACACGAATCCAGCTGACTTGCTTGGAGGGTTAATTCATTTTCAACTACACCCTAGTCTGAAATCTGGTAGTAGGCTAGTATTTGTAAAATTTTAATACAGTGTGGTGTACAAAGCTTGACGAGGTCCCGAGGTTTTTTGCCAGTGCATTTTTCCTCGTAAGCAAAATTCTTGTGTTTATGTTTTTTACCTTTTCGCATGATGATCGTTGAAAGTAAAATGCGGGTTCATACTCCTATCAAACGAAAAAATTGGTAGTATATATGATACCTCTCATTTTCACTTGTTGACACATTTATTATTATATTTTTAGTTATATACTAGGTTTCTATTTGAACTTTTGGACTCCCACACATTTTGAGTCACGAGAATCGAATTGAATCACGACGGAGAGCTGAGATTAAGCCATTGTGAAGATTTTGAAATACAACGAGGTTTTAAGCTGCGGTGCAAATTCTTAGTCACAAAGCAAACAATGAGTCACATGTGAATTAGGTTTGCGGGGTCAAAATATGATCAAAATACTAAAACATAAAACAAGGCCATATGATGTAATTTGGGAGTCGGGGCTGGAAATTAAGTTCTAATGTCGACTATGCCCGCTGGCTAATGTATATCACTTAGCGGTACATTGTTTCGCGGGGATCACAAAGCAAAATTTAAAATTACAGTGGCTGGTTCTGGATTATGAGGTAAATTTTAGACCATACAACAAAATTTTGGTTACAAGAGTATAGTCTGGTTTAGCATGACCAACTTTAAGTTAAGAGATATATCTTAAGAGATACACGTGAATTTTAAGTCACTATTCTAAATTGAATCCCAAAAATTTGGATATTTATTATGTCATACGACAAGTTACATTCTAGTGTTTTCTATAGTTCAAAAATTATGGGAGTGTCCTGGTATGCAGAGAAAAACAAGATGCAATTGTTTAACACCTCTCAGAAATATCTCGAGAAAAATTTCGTGATTTTATTTTGAGCAAGTGGCTTAACAATGAGTGAAAACCATGAAATTACAGACCCAGTTTTTAACTTGTAAGGTTCTAACCTTATGATTTTCCAAAACCAACCTATACGTATCGTATTTTTCCTTTCCAAATTACTTTTCGTCTTTTGAAAACAAATTAATTGTCGATCTAACGAAACCTAAAAATCTCATCCATAATGAGGGTGAGAGATAGAAAATCGACTCCCACTAGAAAATATTTGATCCCCTATTTTTTCCGTTTTCGAGTAAAACAGGAATCATGTTGTTGAGATGGTGGTTAGAACAACAGTGAGGCTGGTCTAGCTGGTTGGGTTTGTTTAGGCTAAGTCCTATGATGTACTAATCTAGCAACTAGATTAGCAGTCCACGTCAGCTAGGACTACCTCCTAAATCCTATGGGAGTGCTAATCTAGGAGCTAGATTACCAGTCCACGTCAGCTAGGACCACCGCCTACCATTGTTTGGTTCAAGGATTTAAATCTCAGACGTCAGATTAAAAAATAAATCTCTCAACGCTGAACCATTCAGCGAAAAGTTGATTTTTCTAGCGCTGAACCATTCAACACTACCATCTCGCTGCTAGTTCAAGTACGAGCAAATGCTAGAAGAGAGAACCAGTGTTAACAATTAGGCCATACTTAAGACATATCTAAGTTTGCGAACATTATGACATATCTAAGTTTCTCCCAACAACACCGTGGTAGCTAAAAGATGCACAAGGACAAACTCCGGTTGGCAGTAACAGTACTCTAATGAGATTTTTAGTTTCTCTCAACAGTTTGCTTGCTACACAAAAATTCCTTAAAATGAAGAGACCACAACTTTCACTACCATGCCAAAGATATTTCTATACCAACATCATTATTTGTAGTTTCACCAAAGTCCAGAATCGAGACTGTTCAAAATAATTACGAAATGAAGAATCTAGTAGATTGGATTGTTTCAGGGGGGGTTCTTTTTACTTGTTCCATCAATCAATCAAATTGAAACCGGTAGGTCCGTCGTCAAACCCGCTATACAATTGTGGGTTCTTCCACCACTCCATTCAAATGACCCTCTTCTTTTGTGTACCAATAGTGTACCATGGATTTCCAAGTGTATAATCGAATTCCACCAAGAAATGATCTTGCCGCATTGTCCTTATTCCATAATACAGTACAGTACAGTCCAGTAACAGTAGTATTCGCTTTTGGAACTTGGCTTGAGCCTTTAAGCACCAAAATAAATATTAAAAGATCAAAAATCAAAATTGGAATATACCTTGGATAAATTAGTCATTTTTTGTAAGATAAATGGTATTCCGCATCGTTTTGCGGAAAATTAACCCGTTCAAGCGAACTTCTTTACCGTTAGATAATCAAATCAACGGTTAGATTCACATTCAGGAAAGGACCCACCATTTTCAGCAAAGGATCCACTATTTTCAGGAAAGGATTCAAGGCTGTTAGATCTGGGTTTTAGTGTGATCTAACAGTAAAAAAGCCGCTTGAGCGGGATAGCTACCCGCAAAATGGTGCGGACAGCATTGGTCTTTTCGTAATAAGACAGTCTATGGCAAAGCGCGAGTTAGCATGAACAGGAGCGGCTAGGGGTGCACATACCCTATCCATACCCGCCAATCATACCCTACCCGCCAGTGTTGTAACCTTATCCTATCCTACCCATTATTTGGCGGGTAGGGTGACGGTTAGAGATTTTTTTACCCGCCGTTAAATGGGTAGGATGACGGGTAAAGCACGAAATTACCCTACCCTACCCGTCTACCCGTCTAATACTGAAAAGACAAAGTAACCCTTGTATTGTTTTCTCCTCCTGCCTATTTTTTTGTTATTTTAAAACATATTAGGGGTAAAAGACAAAGTAACCCTTGAATGGATTTTACTTTCTATCGAACCATTTCATCTCTTTTCATTCGAAACATTTCTCTCTTTTCATTCGAACCATTTCATCTCCTCGTCTCTGCAGTAGCGAAGTGAAGTCTGGGTTTCGATCTGAAGCTGAAGATGTAAGTGATTTGTGTGTTCGATTTGTGTATTGTTATGTGTTTGAATCTATTTTTTGCTCATCTCAATCCACTTTCTTATCTCTGCAGAAGAGAATTTAGGGTTTCAGGCTGCAAGTGCAGTTTGAGGTTTTGGGGGTTTCGATCTGAAGATGTAAGTGTTTAAAGCTTTCAATTTGTGTTTTGATTTGGGTTTCGATCTGTTCTTTTGGATTAGGCTTTCATTAAGGTGTTGATGTGTTAATTAGATTTTCTATTTTAAAAAGCAAGAGAACCAAAAGGATAGCACCAAAATCCGATGATATCTACTTGAAACTTCTTGTCAAGGTACAAAACTAGAAATCCATTTCTGCAGTTCTTATTGTTTTCATATTCTCATTTGAAAATCTCATTAGATGTTGTATTTTGGTTCTGTGATTGATTTAGTTGTCTCTGTCGATCAGAAATTAGGGATTTGGTCATTTGTAAACTGATTGATAAATTGGATCTTCATGATTTCTAGCTAAAACCCATGTCTTTAAATGTATACATTTTCAATATTTCAAACAATTTCAGTAAGATTTTGATTATTTGACTTTGAACCTATGTCTTTAAAAGAAATTGCTGCTCTTCAGTTGTTTAGTATTTGAAGAAATTATTTGAGAAATTAACATGCATGTTAACTGATTGATGAAATTTCTCATAGGAATTTGTTGATTATTAATTTGATTCTGGTTTTGAACAATTTAGGTTCTTATTCTTTTCTGTCCTTAATTTTGTGCAGGCTTAGTGTGGGAAACATGGTTGAGATTACAGAATTGATGTCAACGAGACCTCCTATTCCCTCTCAAGATTCATATCAATCTGTGCAACAAAGGGTCAGTGTTGTTATATCTCCGCCACCTCCACCTCCACCATCTTCTCAACCTGAGGTCAGGGAAAGTATGAAGGGGAACAGAACATCTTCGGTGTGGGAGCATTTCCAAAAGAGTGTTGATGAAGCTGGTATTAAATTGGGGAAATGTAACTACTGTGAAGGTGGTAAATGTAGGGCTGGTGGTAAGAAGTATGGCACATCAAATTTGAACTGGCATTTGACCAAGTGTCGGAAGTATATGGAGTCACTAGAAGCTGCGCAGTTGGACTCTCTCGGTCAGCCTAGCAATCTGGGAGATCAGCAACAAACAGTTGGGGTTACGTTCTGTCAAGATGGATGTAGGAGAGCCTTGATAAAGTTCATTATCACAGATGAACAGTCTTTCCGAATGGTTGAAGGAGAAGGATTTATAGCATTTTGTAGATATCTTGAGCTGAGGTTCAAACTTCCATCGCGGATGACCGTCTATCGTGATATCTGTGGACTGTTTTTGAGTGAAAAAGCCAATTTGGTGAACTATTTCAAGTCGAACAAGTTTAGAGTTTGTCTCACAACCGATACATGGACATCCATTCAGAACTACAACTACATGGTAGTTACTGCCCACTTCATCGATGACCACTGGAAGTTACACAAAAGAATAATATGTTTCTGTCAAATTACTAGTCATGGAGGTGAGCATATTGGAAGAGCATTGGAGAAATGTTTGATAGAGTGAGGTCTTGAGAGAGTGTTCACCATCACGCTCGATAATGCATCTGCAAATAAAAAAGCAATTGAATATGTCCAAGAGAAAGTTGTAAGTTGGGGATCGTCAATTGTAGGAGGTAAACATTTACATGTAAGGTGTGTTGCCCACGTATTAGCTTTAGTTGTTAAGGATGGGTTGAAGAAATATCATACTTCAGTGAGCAGAATCAGGTCGGTGGTTAAATACGTCACGGCCTCTCCTGCTAGAATGAAGAAATTCTTAGATGCCTTATTTCTTGAAAGAATGGAATACAAAAAGGGATTAGTGTTAGACGTGAAAACAAGATGGAACTCCATTTACTTGATGTTGGATGCAGCAGAAAAATACGAAAAAGTCTTTATAAGGCTAGAACGATCTGATAAATCATTTCGTGAGAGGTTTATCTTCGATATTCCCGATGAATCAGTAATGGGTGTTAATGTTGATGATATTGACAGTACTGATTTTCTTGATGAAATAGAATCCAGTTCTTCTGATTCTGATGTTGATGAAGTTCCCTTATCTGGTCGAAGAAAAGCCAAGAAGAAAAAGCCTCGCGTGCATGCTCCTGAAAAGTATGACTGGGCTAATGCTCGAGTCCTAGTTCAGTTTCTACAGGTATTTTAAACTTTAGTAATCCCTAAACTTTAGTACTTTAATTATATTAGTTTAGTTTATACTATGAAACCAACTATGGTGGAACGTTCATTTCGGTCACATGGATACTCTAATTAATTATCTCCCAGCAACAAGTTCCTGAGACGTGAATGCAAACTTTTTGGATTCTTTTTTTGTTCCTAGGATAGGAAATGTCATTGCAGAGTCCTTAACAAAATTCGCTAAAATTGTTAACTCCAAATTGGATTGGACACACAATCCTCTAGCTTGTATTATGCAAAAACTTTTAATAGATAGATGGCTCTACTACCTTTGTAGGTCAGATTTTTCATGGGCCTTAATTCTATCTAATGAAATCTTATTCACAAAAAATATTGATACACGCCCCGAGTCAGTGATCAAGTTTTGTTTTATCAACTTTGAATTGTAATCCCTAAATGGGGTGCATAACTTGCAACTTAAGGTGGTGGTACCACTAGTATCTTTAGTAATCCCTAAACTTGATATTAATGAAGATGTTAGTTATATGTATTGTTACACTTCCTGTTTTTGATCTTCAACAAAGCACTGAAATGAATTATTGGGGAAGCTCTGGATTGTAGAAATCAAATTGAAAATTTAGCAGGGGAAGCTTTGTATTTAATTTGTTTATAGTAGTTGTGATGTTCGATACGAGCTGTATTTGATTTTTATCCAGTGCATTCTGCCATTCTTGTATAATTGTGTTCCTAATTAAGATTGTAGAAACAGGAACACATAAAAATCTAAAAAATAGTAACCTTTGCCAACCTAGACCTGGTCTTTATAATCATGTTCGGATATCTCCTCTATCTTGTACTGATAATGATAGTACCACTAGTATCTTTAGTAATCCCTAAACTTTAGTACTTTAATTATATTCCTTATTTTTAGTTTTTTTGTGTATTGTTTTAAAGAGTCAACTTGTGCCTGTTCATACTAGTGGTAAAGAACAGCTATTGCTTTGCTTTTTAATTTCACTTAGATAACTGCATTTTAGTCCTGTATATTAGTTGCAATTTTTAATTTCAGTGATTCCATTTCGGTGTGCACTCTTTTAGTCCCTGTATACTAGTTGTAGCCTAATTTAGTTTCAGTAGTTTTTATATTTCTTAGTTCATAATATTTAGCCATCTGTAAACATTTTCTAAGAATATTTTGAGTAGCTTGTTGTGTTGCTTACGAGTTAATATGATCTGTATATGAAGTTTCTATAACAATTAAAACTGTTTCTACAGGTATTTTTTGAAGCCACTGTTGAGTTTTCTGGTTCTACGTATGTCACTTTGCATACATTTTTGGGGGAAATTTGTGATGTACGTGGAGAGTTAAATGAATGGCAAAAAGCTCATCATGATCCTCACTTAAGCCATATGGGTGAGAAGATGTTACTTAAATACAACAAGTATTGGGGTGAGCATAAGAACATGAATCCTTTATTGTTTATTGTTGTGCTTCTTGACCCAAGAGAAAAAGAACGTGGACTGCAAGTAATACTAGAAGACCTGATTGTGCATGATATTCCTTGGATGAAACAAAGATTGGTAAACAATTGGTTAGATGAAGTGAAAGAGGATTTTAATGAATTATTCACAGCTTATAAGGCAGAATATATAGGTGTAGGAAGTGTGTTAGCCTCGTCGGAGTCCGTAGTTGATACTGGTGGTAGTCCTAGTCAAGAGAGTTGTAGTTCTAGTTCTACGTCACATAGAAAGAGAAGACATAAGGCCCATAGAGAAGAACGTAAAACCCAGTTATCTATAACGGAGGATGTTGACAAATCAGAGGTGGAAAGATACTTATCGGAACAGATTTACTCACCAACAAAAGACAACAAAAATGGTTCGAAGTTTGATATACTCACTTGGTGGAAAAGCAATGCTGCAAGATTTGATATTCTATCACTTATAACAAGAGATATACTTGCTATTCACGTCTCTTCAGTTGCAAGTGAATCTGCTTTCAGTACTGGAAAGCGAATACTTGGTCATTTCCGAAGTTCTTTAAAACCCCGAACTGTGGAAGCATTGATTCTCCTACAAAACTGGTTAAGAACACCGATTGATATGGATCCATCTACATTTGGAGCTGAAGAGAAGGAGGATGACGTCTTAGAGTCAGGTATACAACTTTTCTACATTGATTCTCCTACATTTGTCAAGTCTCTGCTGTTTTCAGTTTCTTACAATATAGTATAACCATATGTATATTTCCATCAGTAAGTGTACTGAGACCTCTTAATCAACATTTGTTGGTTCTCCTTCGGTGCAAGGATTTCTATTTTATCATGTTGTTGTAATCAAGTGCCATGTAGCTTGAAGTCAGAATTGCTTTACAGTTCGCAGTGCCTAAATCAGATCTAGGAAACCAATTTGTATATGGAGTAAATTGTAGTTAGGGTTCTTACACCCAATACACAGAGAAGTAAGTAGTATCTTTAAGCTCTATGCAATTGATGGAACCTAATATATGACTGGTTATTCACTTATTCTAATGTACTTCTGTATTCATTATTGAGTATGTATGCTAGAGTGAATTCTCGTTTGTAGTAAACTGAACTTTATAGGTTCTGCTTTGATGGCACTGATGAGATAATCTGTTGCCCAGCTCCTTTTTCTCCAACATTGCCTAGTTTTTGGAGATTGACACGTTTCAATAGTAATTTACTTGTGTAGAAATAAGTACTGAAGTGTGAGTTCTTTCTTCTAGTTGAATTGTATTAATTATGACATCTCGATGTCGGCCTAATGCTGTTTTGAGTTAACAGTATCTTAAGTGAGAAAATTCTCATTTTCTTGTTATTTCTACCCAACACCCAGAACTACCTGGCATGTATCTCATTAGGAAACCGTGAAGTTGCAGATATATCTTTGGTGTCTTTTTATTGATGTAGTGGTGATATATGCAAAGAGATGTGAACTCAAAAAACAAAAAAATATGCAAAGGATGACGGGTACTTGAACATGATTAGAGTTAGGTCTCTGTCATTATTCCTGTGTATGCTTGCACATGGTTTTGTTTGCCATAATATGTTAAGGTTATAAGATAATGTCCTGCTTATTCAGCACTTGTAGATTTAGGATAACATTATTTCATGTTTGGGTTTCTGCCTTTTCTGAAATATACTTCCTTTTCTGAATACAGTGCTCTGAGTTGCATGTTAGTTCTAAACCTATCAAAGGAGCAGTTTCTTCTTCGTATTTTTCTGTACTTTTTTTGAAGTATAGTTACTATCTCTAACTCATAGAATTTAGCAATTTCCTAGCCTCTTATTTTGTCTTTCAAACATTAACAGATACAGAACTTGTTGTGATATTACTTGATGTTGGTATTATGACTGAACTTTGCATCAAATCATTCACTATTATGGCTGAATCTAATAAGAGATAACTTTTATGCAGATTTATTTGGTGATCTTAGTACTTATTCCATCATCGTAGATGATGATTGAAGAAGAAGGTCAATATGAAGAGCTTTTGGTGATGATACTGTTATATGAAGAACAAGGTCACGTGAAGAACATGGAATTGGGCTGTGATTCATCGTCTATTTCAAAAAGAATACAACTCTTTTCTTGAGAATACTTTTGTTTGTACATTTTTTATGGTTATGCTTTTGTTTCTAAATTCATCGTTGGTCTACTAGCACAACATGCACGGTCCCTTTTCTTGTTCAGAGTCTGAAATTCAGACTTCAGAAAGTCATGGAGAAGGGGAAAAAAACGGTTATACCCGCCACCCTACCCTACCCGAACCGCCAGAGAATGGGTTGGGTAGGATCTTATCCGTTTAATGGCGGGTATGGTGGCGGGTAAAATTTTTCTTAACCGCCAGGAAACGGGTAGGGTGGCGGGTATAGGCCATATCCTACCCACCCTACCCGTTGTGGAGCCCTAGGAGCGGCTGCTCCCCAAAAGCCAACCATGAAGCCGCGCCAGCGTGTCGTATCTAAAAATTTAAACCGATGCGTCATTTTCCTTCTTTCTTCGAGCAAGATGATTCTCCAGGTTGATGAGCTTGTACGGAAATACAGTATTCATACACGTTAAATACAGTAATTAAAATTCTAGTTGATAGAATTGGTGTAAAAGTATGGAGTCCACTGGCCAGCTCCCCCTTGCAACAGAACAAATTGTTTGGTTCTAGGGCGTTCCATTTCGAAATATGTTGCCGGGAGGACCACACAACATCCTAGTTCATGTCTTGTCCGCAGCTCCATTTTGAAATAAGCGCAGCATCGGCCAAAGTATCAACATGCAGCATCCAACAGTTAAAGATCTATCTTGACAACAGGAAAAGGTATTCCACGTGTCGGTCGACTCGATTGACGGGACCAGTTTTACAGCTGTGCAAACACCTAGGCTGTCTAATCTCACCTGTACATAAAAAATTAAAAACCCTACAATTACAGTAAAATATTTTGTTTTCCTTTTTACCCAAAATATTTCACCTACATATCTTTAAATTCCACTAGTACCCTTAAAAGACCAATTTAATACCTCTCTAAATTGACCCCGAGACAAAATCATTCACACGTGTATCAAATCAACGGTACACACTATATCGAGATAATTTGGTTTGGTATAAGGTAGTCAATTTCGGATTGTCTCGGTCGACACCGAGATATTGATACAATTTTGTCTCGGGGAAATTTTGTTTTAAAATCTCGGTAAAATCTCGGTTTCATATTTTATATCCTCGTATCGATAATCACCTAAAAGAAACATAGTATTAGTAAATCTGGTTGTTCACCTTCCTCATCATCAACACCAAATAATAATTTTAGCTCAAGAAATTCAAACACAGCAACAAGCAATAATACTAGTGAGTGAATTAATCTTTTTAGTTTTTGTACGTGAGATTAGTCCACTCAATTTAAAAAGAAAAAAAAAACCGGCCAAGACAAATCAATTCCGACCGAAAAACGCGTTTCCGGCCGAAATTTTCGCAAAGATTTCGTCCGACCGAAATTAACAAAATCGTGTCTTCTTGGACCGAAATCCGGAATTTCGCCGAAATCGACTACATAGGTTTGGTATAACAACGAATCACTTTCGATAGTTGTAAACCAAACAAAGAAACAAGAAGTAATTTATTGTACATGTACTTTACCGTCCTTATTAGTTAGTAGGAATTACCAATAGGTACCATTATAGTGTTCTTAGTTAGTGGCAGGTCCACCCATTAAAGCCCAGTAATCAGAGGTCCATAATTAAAAGAAAACATGAAAATGGACCAAATTTTTTTAGCCCAGGTCCTGCACACGTGCGAGATCAGGTATACGTAATATGAAAATACCACAAATAACCTTTCCTATTTAATATGTTAAAAGCATGAGAAATATTTTTCACATTTCATATTCATTTTCTTCTTCTCTTTCCTCTCACCATTGTTGCAGATGAAGATGAAGATTTGTTTTTGTTCTTTCTCGTTTCTACCGAATCAGATGATGAAGATTTTCCATTGTAATGTTTCTTTTAAGGTTTTGGCGATCTAATCATTGTTGTGCTTGATTATGTTTTCGATCTCCATGGTTGATTTGTCGACTATATATTAGATCTAGATGAATAATCACATTTTTTGTTCATTTCGTTGCTAGATTCGATTATGTCACTTCCATTTTAGATGTTTTAGACGTGTTTCAGTTCTTTTTTGTATATGAATCAACAGTACGTATATCCCGTACTGATAGAAACTTAGTTTATTTTTGAGAAGAAGAAGAAGAGAAGATGCATCGTTATGATTTACGACGAGAAGATTGTTTGTGTTTCCAGGTATGTATATTAACAATGATTTTCGGTTTCCATTCTATTTTTTTCATAGATTCGTTACTAGTTTTTCACATGCAACTGAAGTTTAGATTATGAATCAGCAGTACATATATGATGTACTGAAAAATTATGCTTTAATTTTGTTATTTTTGTAGTTTTTGATATTTTTCTTCTTCAATCTAGAAGTATATATATGGAATATTGAAGAAAAAAAGTGTTTGTATTCTGGTTTTTAGAGATTCATTACTTGGTTTTCACATGCAACTGATTTTAGTTTCATTTTGGTTGTTTTTGATATGCTTTATAGTTGTTTTTGTGTATTAATCATCGGTACGTATATGATATACTGGTGGATTTTGATGGAACAAGTTCATATCTAAATAAACAATCATGTTTTGTGTTTATTTCATTAGTAGATCTGATACTTTTATGGTTTGTTTTTCAGTTTTCTTTTGTTATTATCAATTGTTGAAAAACATCACTGTCCAGAGTTCGTCCTAAATTTTATACTTCTCTTGCTGTTTTAAAAGTTTGTGGGGATATAGTTGATGAAAAGAATGTACACAGTTGGGTTTTGTTAGATTTGTTTATAGACCTTCTTTGATTCATATGTGTAGTATTTGAATTTTATGCTTGTTAGTGATGTTGTGAAGTGTTTGATGAATAAGTGTTCTTGAAATACATTAGAAGCGTTGGGTATCTTTAGAGAGATGAGAATTGAAGGAGTTAAATTGGAATTGCATGACTGTATCTTACTCATTGCTGGTGCTCCACTTGGTGAAGAATTGAAGGGGATTTTGATTCATGTGTATGTTTCTTCCTCTTATGTGGTCTTCCTCTTTTCTGTATTTCCTTTTAAGATTCATGATACAATTTGTATCTTATCTATCACGGACAGGTGAAGGTGGGAACCCGTTCTGCGTTACTCAACTTTGGATCACCAGTGGATGCATCTCAGCTATATAAATTACTCCATGCCCTTCATCCACATCCTCATTAGAAGAAAAATTAGCAGGCAGAGGTGCACCTGGAACATGTATGTTGCTCGGATTTTGTTGCTTTTGTCATACATACCAAAATAAATAGAATAGTAGCTTGGTGCATCTTCTCGATGTTGTTTACTGCTCTGGAACTGTTATTCTCAACTGGATAGATAGACATCACCCTGTGTAGATTCTTAAATGCCAAATGGCCTAATGTAGGCTCATGGGCATGCGAATAAGTAAAAGGTTAGCCTAATATTTACAGTTAGATAATGTGATTTTGTTAACTGATACTATTTTTTGAAAGCTTTATCGTTCTCCCAAAATCATGTAGACCTCTGAGGCAGAACAATTCTTTTTTCTACCACAAGTTTCCTGACTACCTGCTGCTGTGCGATATTGCTGTCTCACTGGAATACCCATTTCTTGCTTCATGCTACAAACAGACACCACCTGATACACAACTGTTTTTTTCACCCTTAGTCACTATGTGGAAATGATAATATATAGAGTCACAAGACTCATAAATTGTTATTATCAATTGTTTTTCAGTTTTCTTTTGTGTATTACCTATCAGTACATATATGACGTTTTCTAACTTATTTATCATTGATTCTTACAGATTTGTACTCTACCTGAAAGCAGTGCAGCAAATATGTACTCGAATTTGTAAGCATTCAGATATATAATCGGATTTGTAAGCAATACGACAGATATGTACTCAGATTTCTAAGCAGTGCGACAGATATGTACTCAAATTTGTAAGCAGTGTAGCAAATATGTACTCGAATTTTTAAGCAGTGTACCAGATATGTACTCAAATTTGTAAGCAGTGTAGACACACACGTTTGATAGTAATGGGCATTATGGACATTTCCATGTTTTAATTAATTTTGGACCTCCGGATAAAAAAAAATTTCGGTTGGACCCTACTATAAATAACTGTATGGGCCTAGGACCAAACAATAAATTTTCCTATTAGTTATCCGTAATCAGGGGTAATTTTGTCCTTTTCAATAATTAAATATCGTTTAATATTGATAAATCCAGCACTCTTTTCACTATTTCAGACTCCGACAAAAAATTTCTGGAACCAGAAGAGAACTCGGTATTTCTGTAATTTCAGCACTGATCAGAGCGCTGACGTTATCGATCGAACAAGTAATTGATCTAACGGTGGGTAACTGGGTTAGTGAGGGAGAGAGTTGCTCGATGTTTAACATTGTTTCCTACAAAAGCGCTGGGGTTTATGTTTTCTTCTTCTTCTAGTTCAGAGACAATCAACACCAGAACAAAAAACAAAAGAGCAAAGAAAGAAAATTCATCAAAACCCCGACAATGGCGACTCTCTGAGTAAAAAAGTAAACAAAATTATGATTATTTTGCTGCAATTTTTAATAACAATGTCAGAAGAAAATCTGAAAATTTCTGGTTCATCTTTGTTTTCTTCTCAAATTTATTGTACTTTGAAAGCGATTTCTCTCTGATCTCATCATCAGATTTCGCTTATTTTCTAGGTTTTTTTATGTTGAGCTGTATAAATTTTTACTATGTCTTGAAAACTCTTTTGGTTTTATTGCAAAAGATTTGAATATTTTGTTGACGTAATTTTCTGAATTTCTCTGTATAGGATTAGATCAGTGATGATGACATTGATGAGCTGTGAGCATCTGTGTTTTTTTAAAGCATGCTTTCTAGAGTCTAGACAGGAAAAGTAAAACAGAGAGTGAAACAACTATTAATACTACTACCTGTATTCTTCTTAGCAGAAAGAAAAAAAACCATTACTGAATCTTCCTTCTATCTTTTGGAAGGTTTACTGGGTTTTCTTTTCCCTTTGATTTCAAATGCTTTTGAAATCTCATCTACATTATCTGATCGTTTAAGAATTTCAAGTTTATTTTCTACTTCTTCTAGCTCTGTTTATTAGGTAAAAAAAAAAGAGTTTCATAGAATCAATGGCGGATTTATTTCATCACTCTTCGTCATCAGGAACAAGATTTCAAACAGCGATATGGACAATGAAGCTTGTATTTCTGTTAATCGGAATAATTTCAACATTCCTTCTGTTTAAACTTGCAATACCTTACTCTTTCTCTCTTTTCATTTCTACACTTCCTCGTATCTGGATCTCATTTCGAAGCTGGTTAGCTCCTCCTTATCTTTACATACTTGTCAACTTCATCATCATAAGTATTGTTGCTTCATCAAATTATCAACAGAAGGTTTCAGAAATGAAGAACAAACAAGTTGACAGGGAGACGGAGGACGTAGTCAGAGAGTCACAGATGAAGAAGAAGAAAGTTGAGAGAGAATCTGAGAAGAAGAAATCTAGTAGAAGAAAGCAAAAACCAGATCAGAAAACATCGGTGAGTTTTTCAGAATGCGATGAGTTTGTGTCAGTTTCCGGCGAGAAATCTGTAGTTTTTGTCAAGAAATCGGTCGAGTCTTCACCTGATACTCGTTCTGATACTTCGTGTGTGACTGATTCCGACGTTTCACCACCTGTGAGCCGCCGAAAATCGCCAGAAGTTCATCGTAAACTTTCTAAATCGGTTGTTGAGCCGACGAAGCAAATCAGTGTAGCTGAGGAATTGGAACAGAACGATTCGTTAGACGCTACGTGGACTGCGATTATAGAAGGACGTGGAAAACCTCCAACTAAGCATTTAAGAAAGAGTGACACGTGGAATGTTCCTCCAACTGTGATTCTCCCCGGCCAGGATAAGAAAGAACTGAGAAAATCTGAGACGTTTAACGACGTGGCCTCTACCGGCTCATCTGGATCGGGTTCTTCTCGCGGTAGTGGTGGTGGTGGTGGTGGGTTGAGAAGAGAAAGTTCGTTGAGTCAAGATGAGTTGAATCGGCGAGTTGAGATGTTTATTAAGAAATTCAAAAATGATATGGTACTTCAGCGACAGGAATCTTACAAGCGTTATCATGAGATGGTTAATCGTGGAGTTTACTAGAAAGGAAGAAATTTATTGTAAAGGGCTTCAATCTGGGCCGATGAAAAAACTGTAAAATCTTTGACGTATAAGTGTGACTGTGTGGGTGACTATAAGCTGGATTTTTACGAGCTTCGTCTGATTACAACTGATGCAGTAGTAGGGTTCGAGGTATAAATGGGACGGTGACGATTGGTCTGATGATCTGATCAAATCAACTGAACGGTTAGGATATAATATGAATCTTTTCAGATTGGTTTTTTGGCAACTTATATATATAGTAGGTTAGTAAATGGTAAGTTTGTACTTTCTTTTTTTACCGTTGGTTACTTTCCGTATTCTCACAGTAGATTTTGTGGATGGTATTGAAAGCGTGACTGACCTGATAATCTCTTTTGTAAGGAAAAAAGAAATGAATTTTTTTTTTGTGTTTTACATTATTATTCTCTCTTTTCTGTGTGTAGGCATTTGAATTTTGGAGGGAGATATTCAGTGATGTTTTGAATTTGAATCATTGCACAAAAATGGCATTGCAACCTTGGAAAATATTGTCTCGTATTAGCCAAATATATTCTCGGTATATTTGGCATTGTATCTTGTAATATATTTGGCATTGTATCCTGTATAATATCTTGCCCATCTTAGGAGATATGGGGCATATACTGTTACCTAGCTTAGGATATTTGCTTGGATTATCATTTATCTTTTAGGATCACACTCTTAGGAGGTCTTTTGTATTGGTTGGCCAAGAAACAAAGAAGAAAGATTGTGCTTTGTGTTCTTTATTTGGGAGTAGTTTCACAAATACTTTATGGTATCGTGAGTCATTTTTTATTTTTTCGATCTATGGGTGAGTCATTTGTTCAACAATCTTCAGTTGAACATTCTTCTGAATCTGTCAAAATTAATGTTACTATTAGTGACGTTTCAGCATCTATGAATCATGTTCGTCTCAATGGTAAGGGTGTTCATGTATGGATTATCGACACTGGTGCTTCAAATCATGTGTGCTGTGATGAATCTCTTTTTCTTTCTCTTCGTACAGTTCAACCTATTCAAATAGGTTTACCTAATGGTGCAAGCATTAAGGCGACCAAAATGGGCATTGTCAAGTTGAATCCATCTCTTGTTTTATTTGATGTATTTTTTGTGCCAACATTCACCTGCAATCTCATCTCCGTTTCTCAATTCTTAACTTCTCGACATGTTAAGAATATCATTCGTTTTCAATTCACTAACTCTGAGTGTGTTATACAGGACCATACCTTGGGGATGACGATTGGTACGGGTAAACTTATGGAGGGGCTTTATTGCCTAATGTCGTGGGAACCAACTCGTGTTAATGCTGTATCTGGGGCTTCTTCTACATCTTTATGGCACAAACGCCTTGGACATCCTTCCATGCAAGCACTGAAGTTTTTGCCTCCAGTCTATGGTACTACTGGTCAGTTAGATTTTCATGTTTGCGATATATTTTATCGAGCCAAGCAGACTCGTAATGTTTTTCCATTAAGTGATAATAAAGCAACCGATTTGTTTGCGTTAATCCATTGTGATGTTTGGGGTCCTTATCGCGCTAATCGGGCTTGCAACTCAAGATATTTTTTGACTATTGTGGACGATTATTCTCGTTGTGTTTGGGTTTTCTTAATGAAAACTAAAGATGAGGTGCCTAATTTAATGAGAAATTTTTTTGCGTTGATTGAACGACAATTTTCCAAAAAGGTGAAAATCATGCGAAGTGACAATGGGACCGAGTTTAAGGGTCTTACAGAACATTTTCGTATGAACGGTATTATTCATCAAACTTCCATTGTCAAAACACCTCAGCAAAACGCTAGGGTGGAACGAAAACATCGTCATATTCTCAATGTTGCTCGTGCTCTTCGTTTTCAGGCGTCTTTGCCTATTGATTTTTGGGGAGAATGTGTTTTAACCGCTGCGTATTTGATTAACAGAACTCCTTCTCGTGTACTCAACTTCAAAACACCTTATGAGTTTCTGTATGGAACTGCTCCAAATCTTGATTTCATTAGAGTGTTTGGATGCTTATGTTATGCGAAGAATCTTCATCCTTCTGACAAATTTGACAGTCGCAGTCGACGGTGTATTTTTCTTGGATATCCTTTTGGGAAGAAAGGTTGGCATCTTTTTGATCTCTCTACAGGAAGTTATTTTGAGTCACGGGATGTTCAATTTTTGGAAGACAACTTCCCTTTGGCCAATCCCCAAGAACTGTCACAACTTCAGTCTTTGTATTCCGATGATTCGAGTGATGTGTGTTCTTTCCCACACACTGATGACTTCCAAGATGCTGCGTTTGTTCCACCTCTACAGCCGGATATCTCTGACAACGTTACGACAATTACTCCTCCACTACAGCACTCGACGCAATCAACTTCTGAAGATGAAGTTGGTAGTTCTTCAGCAAATCAGTCGTCCAGTCTGGATATCTCTGACAACGTTACGACAATTACTCCTCCACTACAGCACTCGACGCAATCAACTTCTGAAGATGAAGTTGGTAGTTCTTCAGCAAATCAGTCATCCAGTCTGGACACTACTTCCTCAGCAGATCTGCGTGACTCAGCAGCAGATATTAGTCCAGTTTCTGCGTTAGACACTGCCGTATCTTCTCAAAACATTGAATCTGTACCATCTTCAGTGCACGATGATATGCCTGCAAGTTCATTATCTGCCGATGAGCTTGGTCGTGGTAAACGTACACGTACAGATAATGTAAGGCATCGAGAATATGTTCAGTGGAAGAACGTTAACACAAATCTGGTTTCCCACGACTCTTCTCCTGTACCTATCCAATCCTCAGGTACTCCCTACCCTATAACTCACTTTGTGAATTGTAATGCTTTTTCTACTGCCCATCGTCACTTTCTTGCAGCTATTTCAAGTGATAAGGAGCCTACTTCTTTTAAGGAAGCAATGGCTGATCCTCGATGGCGTGAGGCAATGAAACGTGAGATTGAGGCCTTGTTTGCCAATCAAACTTGGACAGTTGAAATTCTACCCCCAGGGAAGACTGCCATTGGGTGTATGTGGGTCTTCCGTATCAAACGTCGATCTGACGGTTCAGTTGAGCGTTATAAAGCCAGGTTGGTAGTCCTTGGCAATCATCAAAAGGAAGGGATTGATTACACAGAGACTTTTGCTCCTACTGTCAAAATGGTCATTGTCCGCACTTTCTTGGCTGTCGCTGCTATTAATAATTGGGAATTGGTACAAATGGATGTTCATAATGCTTTCCTTCACGGTGATTTGAATGAGGAAGTATATATGCGACCACCTCCTGGATTTAGTAATGGTTTTCTGGCAAAGTGTGCAAATTGCGTAAATCCCTGTATGGTTTACGACAAGCTCCACGATGCTGGTACGCAAAGTTGGCAACCGCTTTGCGTTCATATGGCTTTTCTACCAGTGCTTCTGATCATTCTTTATTTGTATATCGGAAACACGGTGTTATTCTGCACATTCTTGTGTATGTGGATGATCTGGTTATTGCTGGAAATAATAGCTCTGCTATTCGTAAGTTTCAGACTTATCTTTGTAAGTGTTTTCATATGAAGGATTTGGGAAAATTGAAATATTTCTTGGTATTGAGGTAGCTCGGAGTTCACAAGGGATTTTTCTATGTCAACGTAAGTATGCTCTTGACATTCTAACTGAGACAGGTCTTCTTGGTTCTAAACCTTCTAGCATTCCGATGGAGGAAAATCACAAATTGGCTCTTGCGTCAGACAAGCTTTTGGATGACCCCGCTCGTTATAGGCGTCTGGTGGGAAGGTTGATTTATCTTACTATCACACGACCTGAGCTCTCTTACTCCGTTCATATTTTATCTCTTTTTATGCAACGTCCTACTCACTCGCAATGGGATGCTGCTTTGCGTGTTGTTCGCTACTTAAAGAGTAGTCCTGGACAAGGTATTCTCCTTCGATATGATTCTACTCTTGTTCTTCATGCTTATTGTGATGCAGACTGGGCTAGTTGTCCTCTCAGTCGTCGGTCCCTTACTGCACATTTTGTTTTACTGGGAGGATCTCCTATTTCTTGGAAAACAAAGAAGCAAACAACGATATCTCGATCTTCTGCTGAAGCCGAATACCGTGCTATGGCTTCTACCACTTGTGAAATTATATGGTTAAAAGGTTTACTCCGGAGACTTGGTATAAAGCACCCTACACCGGTTCCTCTTCATTGTGATAGTCAGGCTGCTTTGCACATTGCTAACAACCCTGTTTTTCACGAAAGAACCAAGCATATCGAGATTGATTGCCATTTCGTGCGTGATGAACTTCTTCGTGGTACTATAGCTCCATCTTATGTTCATACTGCTTCTCAGCTAGCTGACATTCTCACTAAAGCTTTGGGTCGTAAACAATTCCAATCTCTTCTTCTCAAGTTGGGCATTTCGACTCTTCATGCTCCAACTTGAGGGGGGGTATTAGCCAAATATATTCTCGGTATATTTGGCATTGTATCTTGTAATATATTTGGCATTGTATCCTGTATAATATCTTGCCCATGTTAGGAGATATGGGGCATATACTGTTACCTAGCTTAGGATATTTGCTTGGATTATCATTTATCTTTTAGGATCACACTCTTTTATATAGGAGGTCTTTTGTATTGGTTGGCCAAGAAACAAAGAAGAAAGATTGTGCTTTGTGTTCTTCATTTGGGAGTAGTTTCACAAATACTTTATCTCGTATTTGTGACTAGTAAGGCAGTGAGTACAATATTCTCTAAAGGCTTGCACTTGAAACATATGCATAGCACAGTTTAGTTGTTTTAGAATCAATACTTTTACAAAAGAACAAAGATTGTAGGACTAAAGACAGTCTGGCTTGAGTACAATTCAAAATGTCTAGAAACAACCACACTCAATTCTGATTCTGTGTTGGTCCAATTTTACAGGTGAGAATTTATTCTTGGTTTACACATAAGAAGAAATACATACAGTTAAAATAAATATATGAAATGCCAAACTTTTGATGATGATATTACCTGTTTCATTACATGAACAACTTGCATCTCTTGAGCCCAACCACTAAAATTTGGACCCAACTTTTACTGGTTGCAAAACCTGAAAAAAAGAAGCTAGTCAGGGTTGTCAACTTCCTGTTGTGGGAGCTAGACCACAGTGTGGGGGACAATTTGATGTGTTGACTCCACTCCATCAGTCTTTACTTGTTCAACTTAAATTCTTAAGGGGAACTAGGACTGAACGTTGTTGACTGCCAAGTCTGATTTCTCATGTAGCTAGGCTAGGTTCCAGTTTCCGACTCTTAAGTCTCAGCAGACCTTGCCCTTAAAATGGTCCAAAGATTCTCAACTCTTTGATTTACTGTTTGAACTGAAACTAGGTTAAGTAATGAATTTTCAATCTTTGGTGGATTAACTTATTGATTAGATTAAAATTTATTTAGCCTTATCTTAATCTGTCTCACAAATGGACTTGCTCCGGGGGTGGATTTGGTTGGTTTGAGTAGGCGTTATGATTGACTAGCAGAGCAAAAGGTTTATTTGGTGGCACTATCTTTTTTCCATTTTAATGAAAAAGAAAAGTAAAACAAATCTTAAACAATGTAAAGAGGAAAGGGGAAAGAAAAAGAAAATGTTAAGGTATTAGTATTGTACAGAGAAACGAAAAAAGAAATCAATTTGAAAAAACCCCACCGTTCAAAAGGAACTTTATCAATCCGCAAATGTCGCTGAGTACCATTTGAACTCGTTTTTGCCATTAAGCTTTTTACTTTCTCTGTGTCTTTCATGTTTTTTTCCAGATAGCCGTGACTCATAAAGTGAGGCCCTAATGACTTTTTATACCCAATGTGTATAGAGTTACAATTTTGATCGGTCCGAGTGGTTTGGCGGAGCTAAGTTGGAATGACAAGCTGATTAATGTCGCACTCTTCATATAGGTTCAGGGACCAATGGGTTACTATCCTAGGTCATACTTGAAATGCATTTTTGAACTTGCTGCACTTTAGCTCACAGCATTTTCTTCATAATATACGTTTATTTGTTAATGTTTGCTACTTAA
This sequence comes from Papaver somniferum, assembly GCF_003573695.1. Lineage (NCBI taxonomy): Eukaryota > Viridiplantae > Streptophyta > Magnoliopsida > Ranunculales > Papaveraceae > Papaver > Papaver somniferum. The sequence goes on along the minus strand of NC_039365.1, from coordinate 146,052,878 downwards.
GTATTTGTGTACATTTCCTTTCCAAGTCTACATACGGTTGCCAAAATGATCGGGTGTGAAGTTCAGGAATTAAAATCTAGCTTCATCAACTCGCAACATGAAAGTTGGCAATGACAATGTTTTCCAGGAACTTTTGTTATCTCAGGTAACAAGAAATTTACATAGTTAGTTCTGTTCCTGTCTTACGAACACCAGCAACAACTCGCGCGTGATAATGTCTTACTTGTCAGCACATGAATTTTCTTTCAGGAATATGTCAATGACGGAATTGACTGTGCAAAGACTAAATTTTGTGAAAGGATAAATAGTCCCACATTGTTATAATTCGCTTAATTAACTTAAATATAATATGGAAGGGCCGCTCCACTCATTGCCAATTGGTTTTGAGTTGGATGCCCGTAGACTTTAACATGATGTCAGAGTTAGGCCCGTGCACCCGTGATCGAATGACTGGTCACCCGTATGACCTGTACGTGGGGTGGACCGTGACCGAATGTCACCTGCACACCCATGACCTACACGTGCGTATGTAAGAATGGATTTGAGGAGGGACTGACCGGTTAAAAAAGTGCCTAAATGTCCATATTGTCCTTGAATTTAATTAAGAGTTAGATTTACCAACCAAACAAAAGTTATGTAAAGAAAATAGCTGCACTAATCAAAAGTTTTGTTCTTCCGCGAGCTTCCATATCAACTGCCGCGAGCTTCCATATCAACTGCACCCCTCCGTTCAGAAAAGAGGAAAGCAAGATTATCCATGTCGGTTATGCTATATGGGAACTCCAAGCGCAGATCGAGACCATCGAAACCCTACCTACAAGCCAATTCGATAGTGAACTGAGTGAAATTTCTCCGGTTGTTTGAGTTGCCAGCCATCGCAGAGAAAGTGCTAGCACCTGCAGTTAGTATAAGAGCCTTCGTAGAGCGTTATGGACAGAGGTGAAGAACCCACGTACCATGTTTAATGACTCAAGATATATGAAGATAGTAACAAATAATTTTCCGATTTAGTTGTTCAAGACCAAACTTCAAAGATGTTCTTCATCGCTTTATTATAATAGATGAATATTTAAAGAAGACCATTCCCCAATTACCCTTAATTCAAAATCAGACAACTTAGAGCGTCCACAGTGGTACGATCAAAACCAAAGATCAAAGACCAAAACAAACGATCAAATTTGAGTTTAGTCTGTAGTGTCACGTTAAGGCAGTGGAGTATATTTAGTCGGGCGGATGTATAATCTACGCTTGCATGTGGAGCGTGCGTATAATCTTCGTTTGGGCCAGGCGGAGATATAGTTAACGCTGGTTGTGGGGCGTTGGTAAAGAATACGTTGGTTGTCGGGCGTACATATAGTTCACGCTCGGAGAAGGGGCGTAGGTATAATCTACGCCTGGTGTGGCGAACATATAATCAACGCCTGAACGAGGCGTACATATAATCAACGCCTCAAACAGGCGTATGTATAATCAACGCCCTGTTTCTCCGCAAGCATTGTACTATCCGCAGGAATCATTATCCAATTCCCCGAAGACCATGGTGTTGGTAGCTCTGGAAACGGAAAGACAATCGTAATACCATCATCTTCTACTTCAAAAATGTAGAGGGACTTATCCTCAGGTAATGTGTAAAACAAGCAACCCCTTTTAAGACCCATATCTGTGGCGGAGCAATATGACGACGTTGTATCTGTGCCAATGAAGAGTACATCATCACCTAAACTTCTCACCTCCACCCAAGCCATTAAAGATAAATCCAGCCTCAAGACTTGAACTGCTGAGGCGGGTGCATGAGGTGCATAGATACTTCTTTCACTGAAGTAAATGTGAACTTGGAAGATATGATCAAAAGATTCCAGATAAACAAATACAGATGAAATCGTGGATCCTGCGGCATGTGGGAAAAATGGGTAGTGCGGTACTTGGAATCGCCTTACAGTGAGGATTTGATCTGTATTGTTGTTGTTATAGTTCAATCTCTAGGTGCCAATCTGAGTAACAGAAAACGTACAACTTACCTTTCAAGTAATGAAGAGAATGAACAATAAGGCCTTCATCATGTGCATCCAAGCACTTGCGTTGCCATTGTTCGGCTCCAGGGTGACTGAATACAAGCAAGTTTTTAGAAGTAGCCTCATCAACCAGGAGGAAAAAAACCGTAAATTCTCTACGATCGTTACTTGGCGGCAATGTCAGAACACAATCATAGATCTCATAATCCGTAAGTAAGTTAGGTAATTGAATAGACTCCATTGAGAGAGGATTCCACAAAAAAACAGTCACTGGTTTGATCATCTGTCTTATCGAGAATAACTAACCATCCCTGATGACAAGGCTTTTGCCAATACATCTTTCCAGTTCCACCTAGTTCCGGTATAGATTTTGTGCTTATTTTCTCGTTGGGTTCGCGTGGATTATAGAAAGCCTGGTGTTTCATACCTTCTCCATGTTGAAAAACAAGCCAGGGTGCGGCTTTTTGAGGTGGTGGGAGAAGACGTGTACTTCTCTCTTCTAATAATGATCGTTGGCCCTCTGATGCTGATGATGCTAAATTCCCCTCCATTGAAGAACAATAACGACGCAATTTTCTTCTGAGAGAAAATTTATCAATGCAACTTTTAAGATATATATATAATGCCACACAAGCTTTTATTTATAGGCTTTTCCGAAAAACGGACCGTCCAAATTAGGAACCTTATTATAATCTGATTTGGAAGGATTAAACTTGTTTGGGTTGGAAATACTCTACATGTCAATTGTCATCCATCTTCAAGCCATCCTATTCCTATGTGTTCACGCGTAGTGGAATATCCAGGCAGACGTTTGTTTCATCCGTGGGGCGTTAACTATATAAACGCCTGGCGTGGGGCGTTAACAATATCAACGCCGGGCTGGGACGTATGTATAATCTTCGTCTCAATGGGGCGTTAATTTTATGAACGCCTGGCGTGGGGCGTAAACTTTAGCAACGTCACAACGGGCGAACATTTCAGCAACGCCTGAACCAGGCGTAACTTATATACACGCCTCTTTATGGGGCGGTGACTTTACGTACGTTTCACAACAGACATAGATTATATACACGCCCGATGACAAACGGTGATTATACATCCGCTCCACTATATATAGTTTTGGTCTTGGTCCCAGACCAAATATGGTCCGGAATTTGGTTTTGGTCCAGATTTTAGTCTTTACTCCATCCCGTTGCGTCTCGTCCATGAACCATAATTATAGGTTTGGTCGTCCACTGCAGTTGCTCTTAGGAGACCAAGAACGTTCTCCAATGGGATGGATAAACTCCCCAGGTGTGTAAATCGAGTCAATCATCATCGAATAAGAATTTGTTTTACCGTCTTAGTATACTGTCTTCCTTACCTTTTGCGGTGGTCTTCCATGGTTTTTCGAAATAGTAATAACACTTAAGACTCCGATGAAGGAAATTAATAAGGTTATTCGATCGTAATTCGTCGCTTAATTTTATGTTAAAACTAGGGTTTTCTAAGCGAAGCAGACAAACAACGATGTAGTTTAGGAGGGAGGAGCTGGTTATTGGCTAAGTTAATAAGGGCATGGCTGGTATAATATAAATTTTTATTTCTTCTCCCTGGATTCTTCATTGACCCGAATTTAGCCAAATTTATTCCCTCCTCAAATCCATCTTTCCCTCCTTATAAAAGGGCCGTTCCACTCATTGCCAATTTTCCAATTGATTTTGAGTTGGATGCTCGGAGATTTTAATAAATTTGAACTTGGAAGACAAGTACAACCAAGATTCTCCCAATTTGTTTGAGAAGGTATATGGATAACAATGCCCACTGAAGTAATATTCTTCTAATATGTCCCATTTTAACATGTATCAGACTTGCATTTTCAGTTTCAGTGAGCAAGTTTTCGCGCCATTATGAATCTACGGTTTTATAACATTCACGTGATATTCATTTTCTTATGATATGTGATGCAGAAACCACTGGGTCTACTGTCTCTGTTGGACAAGGAGTCTACCTTTTCAAATGGAACTGATATGACACTGGCTAACAAGGTTAAGCAGCACTTGAGTTCAAATTCCTGTTTTAGAGGAGATCGAGCAAAGCTTTAAGTGGTAGCCATTATGCTGGAGAGGTTGCCAATTTTTCATTAGAATTACACGTAATCTCTATTATAACAATTCCTCAATAGCTTAAGAAATATTGCAGTCTATTGAGTGTTAATGTAATGTTCAAATGTAATATGAGCGTAAAAATATAAGTAATAGTAGAATTGTATGGACAATAGATGTCCACATGTCATCTTATCTCTATGGTCTTATATTGACCATGTGTAGAGAGAGAAATTATTATGAAGAAAGAAATCAAAGAAAATAGAGTGAGTAGAAACTATTAGTTTCCCACTCCATTATCAATCAAAATCCTTCTAATCTTCATCATAAATTCAACTAAATATCTAACAATTGGTATCTAGAGCTTAGATCTATTAGATTTGATCTTGGTGAGTGAAAAAAAATCAATTTCCATCCATTAAATCAAAAAATCAGCAACATTCAAAGTTTTCAAAAACTAGATCTAGAACAGAAAAAACCCAATTTCTTCAATCAATCATCAACCAAATCAATGGCAAGTAGTAGTAACTCAAGTCTATACATTCAACAACCATCAATACCTCTTTTTCATGGAGAAAATTATGATTTTTGGGCCATCAAAATGAAGACCTTGTTCATGTCACAAGATGTGTGGGAGATTTGTACAAAATAGGTATGATGAAATAGAAGATACATCAACTCTAGAACAACCCCAAAAGGATTTACTTAAGAAGAGTAGGAAGAAGAATGCTAAAGCATCCATGTACATCCAACAAGGTGTTGGAGACACTATTCTACCAAGAGTAATTCATTTTCCTAAAGCTAAAGAAGCTTGGGATATTCTTCAAAATGGGTATGGAGGTAATAAGAAGGTAAGAGAGTTAAAATTACATTCTTATAGAAGGGATTTTGAGAATCTTAAAATGAATGAGAATGAATGCTTGAATGAATTTTTATCAAGAGTTGTTGAAGTTGTCAATAATATGATGATGTGTGGTGAGAAGATGGAAGAAAGAAGAATTTGTGAGAAGATATTGATTTGTTTGCCGGAAAAGTTTGAACCCATTGTGGCGGTTTTGGAAGAGACTAAAGATTTTTCTACACTGAAGTCACAAGAACTATGGGCATATTTGAAGGTATATGAGCAAAGGTTGTTAAGACACTCCAAAAAGTCAATTGAGAGTGCATTTCAATCAAAATTCAACTTGCATTCAAAAAATTCAGCAATAAAGAAAAATGAGTACAAGGGTGAATCAACATCAAACTTCAAAGGAAAAGAAAAATGGAAGAAAGGAGGAGCTAATTCCAACAACTATACAAAGAGTGATTCGTCTCAAGTACCAAGATGCAATTTTTGCAAGAAGAATGGTCACTTGGAGAAGAATTTTTGGAACAAAGGAAAACCACAATGTCGCAATTGCAAAAAGTATGGGCATTTGGAGAAAGATTGTAGATACAAAGAAGATGAAGAACAAGCCGGTAGAGCCGAAGAAAAAAGGATAAACAAAATTTGTTTTATGCTTGTAAAAGCTCCATGGTAACTTCCAAAAGTGAAGTTTGGTTTGTGGATAGTGGTTGCACAACTCATATGTCCGGTGAAAAAAGCTTGTTTGTGGATATGAATACTTCCAAAATTCTCTTGTGAATATGGGTGATGGAAATATGGTTCAAGCTAATGGAAGAGGGACAATTTGTTTGCAAACTATCAATGGAGCAAAATACATTAGATATGTGTTATATGTTCCGGATTTGGCACAAAACTTGTTAAGTGTTGCAACTTGTTGAACTTGGGTATGCCGTTCATTTTGAAGATGGGTATTGCACCATTTATGACAAGAAGCACAACAACAAGACACAAGTCATGAAGAGTATCAAGATGGAGAAGAATAGAAGCTTTCCAATTGTGTTTGAAAACCAAAATGTTGCATTGAGGATGGAAACCATTGATGAAACATGGTTATGGCATAAAAGACTTGGGCATTTGAATTTAAATAGTCTCAAGGTGCTTTCCAACAAGAATATGGTGCAAGGACTTCCACAACATATCAACCACAAAGATGGAGTGTGTGAAGGTTGTGCACTTGGGAAGCAACATCGCCAACCATTCCCAAAAGGTGTAGCATGGAGGTCAAAGGAACTTCTTGGTTTGGTACATACCGATGTGTGTGGACCAATGAATACACCAACTCATGGAGGTAATAGATACTTCATTTTATTCATTGATGACTTTACTCGTATGACTTGGGTATACTTCATGAGACAAAAGTCCGAAGTTTTTAGCGTCTTCAAGAAGTTCAAGAGCCTTGTTGAAAAACAAAGTGGTCACTACATCAAAGTTTTGAGAAGTGATAGAGGCAAAGAATATAACAACAAAGAATTTGATAAATTTTGTGAAGATGAAAGCTTGGAAAGGCAACTAACCGTGGGTTATACTCTTCAACAAAATGGTGTTTCCGAGAGAAAGAACCAAACCGTAATGGAGATGGCGAATCCCATGCTTCATGAGAAGGGTATGCCTAGAGAGTTTTGGGCCGAAGCCGTTAACAACGCCGACTACTTGATGAATAGGTGTCCAACAGAAGCCGTATGGGGACAAAATCCCTTTGAAGCATGGAGTGGGAGAAAGCCATCGGTAAGACATCTAAAAGTTTTTGGTAGTGTGTGTTATTCTCAAATTCCAAAGATGAAGAGAACAAAGCTTGATGAATCAAGTGAGAAATGTATATTTCTTGGCTATAGCCTCCAATCAAAAGGTTATAGGTTGTTTAGCATGAAAAACAACACAATGATCACAAGCCGTGATGTCTTGTTCGATGAAGGTGCTTCATGGAATTGGGAAGAAGGTAAAATTGAGAAGAGAACCGTTATTCTTGATAATGAACAAGAAAATTCAGCAACAAAAGAAGTTGGAGAAGGTGAAGAACTACCTAAAACACCCCCAAATGCAAGGTTTAGAGCATCTCCAAGTACTAGTGCATCAACATCACCACCATCGCCACCAAGGAAGATGCATAGGTTGAATGAAGCGTATGAAAGATGTAACTATTGTACGGTTGAACCGGAAAATTTTGAAGAAGCATCAAAAGAACCGGTTTGGATAAAAGCTATGGAAGAAGAAGTTTTTGTCATTGACGAGAACGATACATGGGAAAAGGTAGCAAGGCCAAGTGACAAAGAAGTTATTGGTGTGAAGTGGATCTACAAAGTGAAGTACAATGCAGATGGAACGGTTCAAATATACAAAGCAAGGTTGGTGGCAAAGGGCTACTCACAACAACCCCGTATCGACTACAATGAAACGTTTGCACCGGTTGCTCGTCTTGACACCATTAGAGCAGTGATTGCTATGGCTTCCCAAAAAGGTTGGTTACTTTATCAACTTGATGTCAAATCGGAATTTTTAAATGAAAAACTCCATGAAGAAGTCTATGTAGAACAACCACAAGGTTTTGTGGTGGAAGGAGAGAAGATAAGGTGTACAAGTTGAAGAAAGCTTTGTATGGCCTAAAGCAAGCACCAAGAGCTTGGTATAGTGAGATAGATGGATACTTCAAAAGGAAAAACTTCAACAAAAGCAAGAGTGAGCCTACACTATATGTGAAGACAAAAGGTACGTCTATTCTCATCGTTGCCTTGTATGTTGATGATCTTATCTTTACGGGTAATGATGCTCATATGATTGAGCAATTCAAGAGAGAAATGATGATGAAATATGAGATGAGTGACATGGGTTTGCTCAAGTACTTCCTTGGTATAGAAGTTCATCAAAGTGAAGATGGGGTGTTCACTTCTCAAAGCAAGTATGCCGAAAAGGTGTTGAAGAAATTTGGTATGCCTGGATGTAACCCCACATCTACACCACTTATAGTGAATGAGAAACTCAAGAAAGATGATGGAGGAAGAACATTTGATGAGACTTACTATAGAGGTCTTATTGGAAACTTGTTGTATTTTACACATACAAGATCCGACATCATGTTTGCTTTCTAGGTTCATGAGTTCACCTAGTCATTTACATCTTGGCGCGGCAAAGAGGTTGTTGAGGTACATACAAGGAACAATGAATTTTGGAATCATGTATTCAAGAAATTTGGATGTCAAATTACTTGGCTATTGTGATAGCGACTTGGGAGGGTGTAGTGATGACATGAAGAGTACATCGGGTTATGCCTTTTCTCTTGGTTCGGGCATATTTACTTGGGCATCGAAGAAGCAAGAAACCGTATCTCTATCCACGACGGAAGCGGAGTACATTTCGGCATCAATAGCTACATTTCATGTTGTATGGCTAAGAAGAATCACGGAAGACATTCAAGAGAAACAAGAAGGGTGAACCGAAATTTTTTGTGACAACAAATCCGCAATTGCTATGTCCAAAAATTCGGTTGAGCATTGTAGAGAAAGGCACATCAAACTAAAGTATCACTTCATTAGAGAATCCGTTGAAGATGGTGAGATAGAACTCAAGTATTGCAAGACGGAAGACCAATTGGCGGACATATTCACCAAGGCACTTTCCAAAGGTAAGTTTCAAAATTTTAGAGGATTAATTGGAGTTGTAGAACATCACATTAAGGAGGAGATTGTTGAGTGTTAATGTAATGCTCAAATGTAATAGGAGTGTAAGAATATAAGTAATAGTAGAATTGTATGGACAATAAATGTCCACATGTCATCTTATCTCTATGGTCTTATATTGACCATGTGTAGAGAGAGAAATTATTGTGAAGAAAGAAATCAAAGAAAATAGAGTGAGTAGAAACTATTAGTTTCCCACTCCATTATCAATCAAAATCCTTCTAATATTCATCATAAATTCAACCAAATATCTAACACAGTTGTCCACTTTTTTTCTTCTTGGAAGTTGGATAATGTTGGGTAGGATTCCCTTAGTGCTGGTTTGTTCAGATAAAAATATCCAAAATGGATACTGTCATACTGAGGTCTTATAAATTTTGAGTACAATGATCCTGGAACCGCACATGTACATTTTCTTTTCAGTTCGATGCACAATTTAAACAATGGTGTTAGAGCACTCGCACCCATCAGTGAAAGGCTTTCCTTTCTTGTTGAGTCTGGTTTTGATGTATTTTTTGGTTTAAGCTCAATGTATAAGGGCTAGGTTTTGTAGGGTGGACCTTATATATGGACTTACTCCTATAGTTGTAAATAAGAATTTCGAGTCTTCGATGAAATTCGAACAACATTTTTCAAACGGCGTTGTCCAAATATGTACAAGCCCAATAGTCGTTTATGAGCCCTGCAAAGGGATTTTTCGTGGAAAAAAAGAACGATTTTTTGGGGACCATGGTTTTTTTGTGGGGATCATTGTTTTATTTTGGGTAAGACATTAAAAGTAAATCTAGGTTACTCCTTATCTAGATATTTACATTAATACCTAAATTACCCTCCTAATTAATTTTGGGTAATGATTAGTTAGTGTTAATAATAGCTAGTGTAATGATTAAGTTAAAGACAATTAGTGACATTAAAAAATCAGATGATTTTTTTTTAAAAGAAATATAATTATTGAGAGAGTAAAGTTAAAGAAGATGAAGAAGGAAAACATGAAAAACGATGGATTTTACCAACCACAATCGGAGGAAGAGTATTTGGGTACCCAGGTATGCTTCAAACTTAGATAATGTTGGTTGAATTGCTCCAAATTTTCAAAAAAAAATGTAAATTTTTAGAGTAGATTTGGGCTTGTTCGGTTACCTTATGTGAAGAACAGGTTACCGAACTCATCTGAAAGTGTAGTTCGGTTACTTTTTCCAAACACGCAGGTTACTGGTGTGGTTTTAAAAGAACCTACAACTTAGACCTGCAAGTATACAAGGTCAGTTGTAGTGAGTGAGGTAAGAAGGGGTTTGTCCTCAGGGACAAGGAGGGTGTAAAGCTGAAACTATGGTCTCACTTAAACTGATTCTAAACAAGAAAGAGTAACCAAAATGGAGGTTGTTTTGATGTGTCGATACGACAAGGTGTTGGTGAGTAACAGAAACAGTAAAGTAATTTGCAAAGAAAGTAAATAGAGCAAATGATGAGAATGGTACTAGGGCCTTTGAGTCCACCACTAACTTACACTAGTTATTCTGCTCATAACACTAACCTTGTCCTTATATCTGATAACAAAAGGGATGTCAATCCTCTGTATATCTGAGGTCACCTTGATATGAATGATTCAATCACAACTAAGGTATTTCTCCTAAGCATTAACTGTCTTTTCGGGGAATAGCTAATCAAAAGATCAATATATGGGATTAAGTATGAGTTGTAGTTCTTCAGCACAATATTATTCTAACTACAATGGATACATGGCATACACTGTGAAAGTAAAGTACTGAAGTCCTAAGATTGAATTTTATTCTAAAACAATTAAGCACAACAAGGTTACTGCCATTAACAGGAATAACTAGTAGCAAACTAGGGCTTCATCTAAACCCTATCAAGTGAATTTAGAACATGATGAAGATGATGAAATCAAACATGAACTACTGCTTGGTGCACCGGCTAATCCGGGCATACCCACACACACAATACCATCTTCTATTTATAGTTTTACATGAAATCCCTAATTTTGAAAGAACCCGAATTTTGAAAATCGAGAATTCACTCACTGATTCTATGAATTTGTCTCCTCTGCTCTCTTGCTCGTCCTTCCTTTCTTCTTCTGCTATGAACCCATGCCTTCTTGGTCTTCTCTGCGCTCCTAGTTAATCCTAGCTTCTCACTGCCTAATTCATAGCATCCAGGAATGATGCTAGGAATGAGAGAGAGGGAAACTAGGGAGATGGGTTTTTATCGGGTGGTTGTGGTGGTGGAACTCGAGGGATGGGAGATGGTGGAGCAGACGCTGGTGGCGTCGGGGAGAGGGATTTGTAGGCTCTGCAATTTTTGGAAAGAAGGGGAAGAAGAGCTCGAGAGAAAAATGGGTTAGGGGCTGTTTGTTTTGGGATATAGGTATTCTATGTTATGGTGTTGAGCGGGCTCATCAAATTTTGATGTCAGCGAAGGGAAGATGTTGGATGAAAAGATGAGAGAATGATCCAACGGCGCGATGGAAGTGGATGTGGAGCGACCGTTGGATATGGAATACATCAAAACTGACGGTCCAAGATGGAGTTAGGTGCTATAGTGTTAGACAGGAACATCAAAGCTCGATGTACTCTGATGAAACGACCGTTAGATGATGGAATGGATCCAATCTGACGGCTAAGGAGAGAAGCGGGTTTGGGTTTGGATTTTGGGTTTGGGTTTAGGAAATGGATTTGGGCTTAGGTAATCTTGAGCCCACTTCTTCTTTAAGAACAATTTCTTCCTTGTTAAGCCCATTTTCATCCTTGAGTCTTCCATACCGCATTCTTCACTTCTTTTCCGCTAGAGTTTCCTTCGGCTTTTTCCCGTGTCTTTGCTCTTTTCGCTCCGTGAGTTAACCAGGCTTTATTTAGTACCTAAAAATGCAAAATTAATTGAGAAAAGTATTTATTCTTGAAAACAACGAAAACACAGAATATGGGATAAAATGGAGCGTTAGTGCACAAATGATGAGTTAAATGCCAATAAAAAGGTGCAAATATATACAATATTTGGCACTCATCAAATAACCCCAAACCTGAATTTTACTTGTCCTCAAGTAAAAAAAAACTAAGGAAATCCTACCTATACCACTGTCGCTGGTCTCTCGATTGCATTTAGCGAATGCAATAAGCCTTTTAAACCACTAAGTGTCCCTAGTGGACGAGTTTAAGTCTCGTGAAGGTTTGCTTAGAACGTACCTACAAAGTTCTAGGACAAAATATAAGCTCAGATTACATGAAATGTGACATGTGCAAGACAGTAGAAGCTCACATCAAAATGGATATGTCAATCTAGCTATCAAAGGCACAATCCTAGCACTGATAACAAATAAAGACATGGGATAAGAGTGTAAAGTGTATCTACACATGTGTAAAGAAAGATCGTATGTTATGACTACTAATCACCAAGAGATAGTTTCTCAGACTAAGAACCGAGGTCGAAATCTAGCTAGCTGTCCGGACTTTACGAGAATTGTGAATGAGTTGGAGGTATTTCATAATTACTCGCGTTGTACATCAATGGCATACACCCTTCCTTGCTTATAACACAAAAACACAAAAGATGACTCTTTACATGACTCTTATTTACATTGACTACTCTCTTTTATTTTTGGAACAAGAGAGGATGGAATTGATAAATACTTGATTTTATTTTATTTTTATTTATTTTTGTTGAAAAAAATATTTACAACATGGTAACTCTTTTGATACATAAGCAAAAAGAAACAAACAATTACATGACACTTTGCAAGAGGTAGCCCTTTTTGATGCACCTAGTTAAATTCGATGGTTGTCTTTCTTAATGTAACCTCCACCTTCTATCCCAACCAACCAAAGAACAAGCTAGTAAAGTTTCGTTCAGTATTCTAAAGTGATTGGCAATCGTGACTTCCGATAGAACACCTCAAGGATGAGGCTATACATGTATTGGTAGATCGTGCACGTGCAAGTTTCTTATCACTATGTGAATTGTGCTAGAATGGGTGCCTAAATATCTAGACTAAGAATCCTAAAAATTACATATTTGCACAAGAGTCAACATTTCAAGGTAAATGAGCTCCATTTTTATGTTTTTTTTTTTTTTTTTAATTTTTTAATTTTTTTTTTTTCAAAAAGAAAGAGTTCTGTTTTCAATTATAGCATGTTATCAAAGTATCTAATTTTCACCCTCAAACCTAAACTAAACATTGTCCTCAATGTTTCAAAAGATAAACATGATTATAACACATACCATGAGAACGATGCTAAGTGTAGAAAAAGGAAAGAGATTACCGGATATTGGCGAAAGCAAGTTTTGAACTCCATTATTCAAGGCAAAACCCAACAGTAACTCAACTGAATTCACATTGGGTTAGCACAATATATACAAGAAACATATGATTCCACTAAACATTACCTACCAGATTATATACAAACAATTCACTATATACATACAGTCTAAAGAGTTGAAGATCAACCCAAAAGCCAAAGTGTTGAAACATAGACAGTTTCAAAACACTAAAATTAGACTGAAATGAGAGTGACAGTGAAAAACCAAATGAATCACCCCTAAACCTATATTTTTCAACAGGTTTACTTTTAAGCACAAAATCTTTTAATTTTAGGGGTTCAGGATTCACAAGGTCTAACTCAAAATGGACTTTTTGCGGGATGGTCAGAGAAATTAATTCCAACTGTGGCTCTTTAAAAATGTTGTATTTTGATTCAAAATAGTCCAAAAGGACTTTGGAGGCACACAATTCCAATCCTAGGTTGGAAATTTTCAGAAAAGTTGGTTTAAAAGTTTTATTACAAACCAAATCTACGTTCGGTGGAATAATCTCAATATGCGATTTAGGTAAGAAAGTTGGTACTTCTAAGTTATTTTCATGGATAAGATCAATAGTACCAACACATACTTCCCCTAAATCAGAAATTGGTAAATCATGCTCACATTCATCGAACAAAACATCAAGACCTAAATCGGTATCATGATTGTCCGTAGTACTCAAATCAACATCGGAAGAAATAACATTTTGTGACTTAGGCAAGGAATCAGACACATAATATTTGTTTTCATGCATATTAACATTAGTGTCTACAGAAGATTCAACTATTCCTATGTCATGCTCATCTTCGAAGAACAATTGTACAAGTACCATATCAAAATCAAAATCATATGATTTGCTATGAGTATTAGAAGAAACAACATTCATGAAGGTCGAGGGCGAGAAGCCATATGTTATTGAACCAAAAGGTTCCACAATATTTTCATGTTCTTCTAACATAACATCATTATCATCATAATCTTCATAATCATCATCATGGTAACATGCATATTGGTCCTCATTAACAGTGGTGGTGTCATTAGTCGATTCATGTTCCTCTAAATTAGGTTCATATTCAACATCATTTACATGAATGGGACTAGACACTTCATTAGGGACAACATACATTTCCTCATGAATTTCCTCCTTTTGTAGGTGAAGCAAAATCTGATCTAAATATGCCTGAATTCGTGATGTAGATCTAGCAAAGTTTTGCTCACTGAGTCTGAAAGCTTCTGTGGTGGAGTCTAAATTCATGGGAGTACAAAATTCTTCATGTTCAAATTGTGGTGAATGGTACATGTGTGCATGGTCATTAGGGTTTATAAAAGATTGATCGCAACCCTCAAAGGATTGATTATGGTCCCAATGACTACCAGCCTCACAATTTGTGGGCATTTCATAATTTGGATTTTCATGGGATTCTCTAAATTGCCTATAATGATGCAAAATATAGCAATATTTATCCGGGTGGTCTAAACCACCACATAAGGTACATGCATATATTTCAGGTCGTCTATGTGAACTAGATGCTACAGATTTCTCATGTGTTTGCATTTCTAAAGAAGTGATCCGAGCCTCCAACTGATTCACAAGTGACGAATGTGTGAGTTGGATATTGTCTAGATGTTCATTTTCACTCAATGGTGGATGATACATGTGTGAATAGTCATTAGGGTTTGCATATTGAGGTTCATGACCTACAGAAGGTCCATAATAATAATCCCTATAACTATTGACATCATGGTCTGTGGGAGGCTCATAAGGTGAATCTTGCCCGTAAGCTTCTCTAATAGATTTATTCCCAGTGGCAGACCAAAATCCAGACATGTTATGTTTATCAAACAATCACACAATTCAAAAAGAGAAATAAGGCCCACACTTTTCAGTTATAGGTTTCAAAATTTTGGTTTTTAGGCTTTAAAGGTAAAGCCTATTTGGGATTTTTGGTTAAAAAGAGGGAGAAAAATTTTGGTTTTTGAATGGGAGAAAACTTTTGGTTTTAATTGGGAGATAAAAAGAAAAATTTGGTTTTTTAATATTGGGAGAAAAACTTTGGTTTTAAAATTTGGAGCAAGCCCACATTGGTGGAGCAAGAATTTGGTTTTGAGTTGGGAGAAAAATTTGGTTTTGTTGTTAGGAGCAAGCCCACATTGGTGGGAGAATTGTGCAGCCCAAAAGGAAGTTTTGAACAGGCCCAACTGTTGGGTTGGAAGTTGGTTTGAAATTTTTTTAACTTTTGCAGCTTGAGCCAAGCCCAGAGACACTTAATTAGAAGCCCACAATTTCAAAAATACAAGCCCAACAGACAGTAAAGAAGGCCCAGTTGGGCTTTGCTAATGGGTTAGGCTTACTTGTTTGGAGGGAAACCCAGTTTGGCTTTTTACCCCTTTTTGTTTGTTGCACATCCCAGTTGGGCTTTGTTCAGTCTTCCACTCCACAAACAGCAGCCCAGTTGGGCTTTGTTCAGTCTTCCACTCCACAAACAGCAGCCCAGCATCTTCAAAGTCTTCAATCAGCTCACAACAGAGCACCAGTGGTACCGCAAGTATAAAACCGGGTTTAGGCGATTCTACATATTGTCCTGCGCCTTTTCCTTCTTTAGCTTGTGCAGCAGAGATTTCAAGTACCTGCTAGCTCGCCAAAATCCTTTAGTTCCCAGAATTGGACAATTGAAGCAAAGGCATAGAAATACTAACATTGGAAATTTCAGAAACGGGTCTCTGTAATATGGAATGCAGGGATGCTTGGACTGATGACAAATTTTTAGCAGCAATGAACTAGTACAATTATCTACACATATTACAAATTCTTCACTATGAAATGTTTATGCTTGCATGAATAATTTAAGCGCCAGGGTAACAAGATGCCAGCAAAAAGGAGTTTCAGAATCACCACAGGTGAGAGATACAGAATATTGATGACTATCACGGCAACTAACTTCAGGCAGGTTTGGCAATGATGCAGTTTAAGCGAATGGGGTGATTGAAATTTACAACTTGCATTTAACTGGATGCGGAGTGTTCAAGCGAACTAGTTCGAAAGAAAACCAAAAGATGTTGATTGTATTCACAGATGGATTAATGCTTAACAGTTCAACTGCAATGGCAAGCTACAGAATGTAATATTCAGGCTACAGATTGTAGTAACTAGAGAAGCTGAAAATAAAAACCTACAACTAAGATGGATATATTACAGATGCAAATTATAGGAACATATGAACTATACTACTGAGATGAGATTAACGAAAGTAAAACTAAGTTACAGGATGCAACTATAGATAGGGAAACAAGTTTCAAACTACAACAACTTCTACAGCTAATATGCAATAAGACAAGCTACAACTATAATGGCAGAAAATCTAACACATATATACAAGAATCGTACTAAAAACAGTAAAGTGGAACTTTAAATCAGCTACACCGCCACCGAGTCCCCGGCAGCGGCGCCAAAAACTTGGTGTGGTTTTAAAATAACCTACAACTTAGACCTGCAAGTATACAGGGTCAGTTGTAGTGAGTGACGTAAGAAGGGGTTTGTCCTCAGGGACAAGGAGGGTGTAAAGCTGAAACTATGGTCTCACTTAAACTGATTCTAAACAAGAAAGAGTAACCAAAATGGAGGTTGTTTTGATGTGTCGATACGATGAAGTGTTGGTGAGTAACAGAACAGTAAAGTAATATGCAAAGAAAGTAAATAGAGCAAATGATGAGAATGGTACTAGGGCCTTTGAGTCCACCACTAACTTACACTAGTTATTCTGCTCATAACACTAACCTTGTCCTTATATCTGATAACAAAAGGGATGTCAATCCTATGTATATCTAAGGTCACCTTGATATGAATGATTCAATCACAACTAAGGTATTTCTCCTAAGCATTAACTGTCTTTTCGGGGAATAGCTAATCAAAAGATCAATATATGGGATTAAGTATGAGTTGTAGTTCTTCAGCACAGTATTATTCTAACTACAATGGATACATGACATACACTGTGAAAGTAAAGTACTGAAGTCCTAAGATTGAATTTTATTCTAAAACAATTAAGCACAACAAGGTTACTGCCATTAACAGGAATAACTAGTAGCAAACTAGGCCTTCATCTAAACCCTATCAGGTGAATTTAGAACATGATGAAGATGATGAAATCAAACATGAACTACTGCTTGGTGCACCGGATAATCCGGGCATACCCACACACACACAATACCATCTTCTATTTATAGTTTTACATGAAATCCCTAATTTCTAAGCCCTAATTTTGAAAGAACCCGAATTTTGAAAATCGAGAATTCACTCACTGATTCTCTGAATTTGTCTCCTCTGCTCTCTTGCTCGTCCTTCCTTTCCTCTTCTTCTACGGACCCATGCCTTCTTGGTCTTCTCTGCGCTCCTAGTTAATCCGAGCTTCTCACTGCCTAATTCATAGCATCCAGGAATGATGCTAGGAATGAGAGAGAGGGAAACTAGGGAGATGGGTTTTTGTCGGGTGTTTGTGGTGGTGGAACTCGAGGGATGGGAGATGGTGGAGCAGACGCTGGTGGTGTCGGGGAGAGGGATTTGCAGGCTCTGCAATTTTTGGGAAGAAGGGGAAGAAGAGCTCGAGAGAAGAATGGGTTAGGGGTTGTTTGTTTTGGGGTATAGGTATTCTAGGTTATGGTGTTGAGCGGGCTCATCAAATTTTGATGTCAGCGAAGGGAAGATGTTGGATGAAAAGATGAGAGAATGATCCAATGGCGCGATGGAAGTGGATGTGGAGCGACCGTTGGATATGGAATACATCAAAACTGACGGTCCAAGATGGAGTTAGGTGCTACAGTGTTGGACAGGAACATCAAAGCTCGATGTACTCTGATGAAGCGACCGTTAGATGATGGAATGGATCCAATCTGACGGCTAAGGAGAGAAACGGGTTTGGGTTTTGGGTTTAGGATATGGGTTTGGGTTTAGGAAATAGATTTGGGCTTAGGTAATCTTGAGCCCACTTCTTCTTTAAGAACAATTTCTTCCTTGTTAAGCCCATTTTCATCATTGAGTCTTCCATACCGCATTCTTCACTTCTCTTCCGCTAGAGTTTCCTTCGGTTTTTCCCGTGTCTTTGCTCTTTTCGCTCCGTGAGTTAACCAGGCTTTATTTAGTACCTAAAAATGCAAAATTAATTGAGAAAAGTATTTATTCTTGAAAACAACGAAAACACAGAATATGGGATAAAATGGAGCGTTAGTGCACAAATGGTGAGTTAAATGTCAATAAAAAGGTGCAAATATATACAATATTTGGCACTCATCAGTTACCAAACTCGCTCTTTAATGGAGGTTTTTAGTCTTTCGGTTAACAGACATGTTACTGAACTTTGTTTATAGGATTTACAGAGTCATGTTCGGTTGGTTCGCAAACTTTAACGTAACAACATATCTAACCGAACTCCACATGTATGCAATTAGTGAAGAGTTCAGTTTTCAAAATTTCTGCGAACAAACCGAACATAGTGGGACAAGTTCTGTTAAATCATAACTCAACATAGTGGGAAAAATAACACAGTTCGGTTACATTGGTTTTTTTTTTTTTTTTGTATTATGGGTAAAGTTCGGTTACTAACTAGTTTTAGAATTTTTCTCGCACCAACCGAACAGAGTGGGAAAAGTTCGGTTGAATGAGAACTCAACATAGTGGGAAAAATAGCACAGTTCGGTTACATTAATTTTTTTTCTTCTTCTTTTTGTAATATGGGTAGAGTTCGGTTACTAGATAGTTTTAGAAATTTTTGCGAACCAACCGAAATCGCAGTTCGGTAACCTAATTTTAAATCCTATTGAACCGCACTGTTCTTCGTGTTCTTCCTTCAGGAAGTTCGGTTAAGAAACTAGGATTTTTGTGAAACGCGTCCTAACCGAACAAAGCACTGTAACTTCCATATGAACCCTATTTTAATGATATCTATTCAATTAAAAGTAATGGGGAAGAAGAGAAGAACATGAGAAAAGAATAATTTTCAATCGAACGAGGAACGTCAAGGAAAGAGAGAAGAAGAAGAGAATAATTTATCTTTTTTCAAAACTAAAATTTTCGATCCCTCATGTTTTTGTTTTTGATTTTGGTTTTGATTTTGATAATAGATTCATTTAGATTAGATGTATATGATTAGATTTATATTGTTATTAGGTTAATTTTAATTTAAATTAAAGTAAAGGGTAAATGTGTATTTACCTAACTTTAGGACACCCCTTATAATTATAGGGAGGTTGGCCTAATAAGACCATGGTCCCTCCAAAAAAAACCACGGTCCTTAAAAAATCATTCAAAAAAAAATGTAACAGGGGAATATATATCAAGGCTTGGGATGCCATGTGTACTAGTAAGGATAATGGGATTTAGGTATTAAAAATCCTTACAAGTTCAACTTAGCCCTGTTAACAAGACTAGCCTGGAGACTGTTAGAAAACCTCGATAAATTGTGGTGCATCATTCTTAAGAACAAATATTTTCCCAAAAATGACCCCTTGTTCTATAGAAAGAAAACCAATAAATCTTGGGCTTGGACCAACATCTGCAAGGGTCTAGACATAATAAGAGAAAATCATGGGTGGGAATTAGGAAATGGTAACGACATTTAGATTTGGACTGATAAATGGTTGTCGAATGGTAAAATCCCTAAACCAAAAAATGTTAACAATATATGCATTTGGTTCATAAAGTGTCTGACATTATTGATGATAGAGGTAGCTGGAACTTGACTTTGATTAATAATATGTTTGATGCTTGCGATGTTGATGAAATCAAAAGGTTAGAACCATGTAATAATTATGAGAAAAAAGATACTAGAATATGAATAGGAATCAGGGATGGTTCTGTTTCTATGAAATCTGCCAACAATTACCTTTGCAATAGAAATCATTCTAATCTTACAGTTACGTGGAGAGGTATATGGAAATTAAATGTTATTCCGAGAGTTAAAACTTTTTTTTGTAAATCTTTGAGTGGCTACCTTCCAGTTAGGGAAACTCTTGGTAGACATACCCCGATAGATATACCTAGTTTTCCCTCTCTGTAATTGTAATGCTAGAGAGACTTTAGAATATTTATTTACAAAATGTATTTTCTCGAAAGTTATTTGGAGAGGTTTATCTTTTTCAAATATTTTCGATATTGTTGTGAATCATAGTTTTAATAGTTGGTGTCTATATTGGTTAAAAGACACTAATAACATGGAGACTTTTGCTTTCATTTTATGGTACGTCTGGAAATATCGTTGTAGGGTTGTTTTCGACAAGGTTAAAGCTAATCCTAAAAATATGATTGATTTTATTAGGAAAGATATTCAAAATTATATTGAGCCTAGAAATTGCTCCTCTATGAATGTAGTTCAAGATAATAGTGCGATACTTATCATCCTTGCTGGAATTGTGACCCGCATATTTCTAAGCAAAATGTCTCTTATATCTTCTTTGATGCAGCTTATCAGGAAAAATATGGAAAGTTTGCCTATCGAATTATTAAAATGAATAACTCAGGTCTTGTTTCAGATTTCGCAGGCGGCTTAGGATGGTGCACAAGTCCAAAAGAAGCTGTATCCAGAGCATGCCAAGAAGCAATCAAATGGTCAAGAAATTATCGAAATAAAAGAATAACCTTTCTAAATGACAACAAAAACGGTATCAGTAGTATGAAGGAGAAGAATCATTTTGCTGTCAATTGGAGATCAAAGGCTATTTTGCTTCGAGCTCTTTATCACGATAAATTTCTTGCTAGTTTTTCCTTCTTCTATTTTAATAGAAAATGTAACAATTATGCGGGTAGTTTAGCAAAACACTTAATTAAATTCTCGGATATTATAATAGATTCTAGATATTGGGATATATCTAGGAAAAATGCTTGGCTAAGTAAACTATGTAAGCAAAACAATGTAATTTATATTCCTTAGTCGAATAAAATTTTCCTTTTATCAAAAAAAAAACATAAAATAAAACCGTTTATACATATTTTTCAACTAACGAGTTATGATATAGCTAGGGCTGCACAAGACCCGCCCACAATACCCAAACCCACCCGTACCCGTTAAATCTGTGGGTTTTTAATCCATACCCGCCCGTTGTGGGTGCGGGGTTGGTTATGAAAAAAAACCCGCTGTCTGTGGGTGCGAGGTTGGTTTAAGCTAATACCCGCCCATACCCGCCCAAAAAACCCGCAGATTATATACCATTAGATAAAACTAATCCTAGTCGTCCATTATGAAACCCTAATACTAGTAGATAGGATAACTGATAACCCTCATTCACTTTCTACACTCTTCTCTCTGTTCGGCCTCTCCTCTTCTTCCTCCTCAGTTCTCCTTCTTCACCTACGAACGACAATTACCAGAAATCTTCACCAGAAATCGACAACAACAACTTCGAATCTTCACCAGAAATCGACAACAATCGAAAAATCAACAGATTCAACACTTAATCTTCATCTGTGAACTTCCTAGATATGAATATTTTGGGGTTTTGGTTTTTTTTTCTCACTTAATCAAGGAGAATAGAAGTTACTCTAAATACTTGAATATAAAGCGGGTTTAAACCCGTTTAAACCCATACCCGCCCGCTGTTTGTGGGTGCGGGGTTGGTTATGAAAAAAAAAACCGCAGTCTGTGGGTGCGAGGTTGGTTTTAGCTTATACCCGCCCATACCCGCCCATGTGCAGCCCTAGATATAGCGTAAATTTTCATTCTTGTATATTATGTTACGTAAACACTTAATATTATATACATAACCAATAGCATGTACAATCTATAGGTGTTTCAGAGATGGGTTATTAAAGATCTTCATAGTGTAATATTAGAGCTCTTCCTAGTGCCAACTGATTAATTAAACATTTGAAGAGGGACATGGTGTATCCATGGAATTGGTTTCAAATTCTCCTAGGGAAAGCATATAAACTAATTTCAAAATGAAATAAGGAGTACTTGAGCACGATATATGTGGATGAGCTTAGTACGTTACCCTTCTTACACCCCGTCAGCTTCAAGGAAAGAGGACGTGGCTTCAAGATCGCCACTGCTTCCGTCAGTTGACTTCCATCCATTAAGTGCTTGACTAAATGTCATATGATTACCATCCACGCTTTCAAATTTTGGCTCTGCTGGTTTCCAGAACTCCACCAGAGACACTAATTTACTTGCTACATGATTCATTTTGGGTCTATGTTTAGATTTTTGTGAATAGCCGTGACCAGCTAGTTCTACGACTTCTCTGATGATGTCCTTTGTGTCATCGTAATTTCTATTGCAGGGTAAATTGCTATAGAGAAGTTGATTATGTCAAACTGATTCTTTCGGAACCAAGATACTAAGCTAATGTACTCGCCTGATTTGTTTTGCTCTACTGCCTTCTTGCCAGTAATCAACTCCATTAAACTCACATCGAAACTGTAAACGTCAAGCTTGGTTGATGTTTATCCAGTTGCTGTTAAATGAAAAAAAAAAAAAAAAGGGAGAATGATTACTTCAGCAGGTTGATTACCCTAATAAATTTTTTTTCTTTTTTTTTTTGCTTGGTAATAACAAATTTTATTAAGCCAAGGAATAACGACACAAGATTACAAAAAGAAGCCCGTTGAATTTATACGGGCTTTTGATAAGCTAAAAGTAAAAAACTAACTAAACTTAGTCAAATTTGTAGTAGGGTTTTTCTGGTATTTTCATAGATTTGATAAATTCTGGTTTGGAAAGATAACTTCTTCTTTCTCCCTTAGGCATTCCTGCTCATTTTTTTGCAATTTAATCCGCTGAGAAATTTGTCTCCCCGTAGCTATGAGTGAAGTACCAATCATGTAGGGTGTTTTTTATCTTGTTCCATCTTGTACAAGCCCACCATGGAGTTGCTTCAGATTGAAATGCTTCTATTGCTGCTTGTGAGTCAGTTTGAAAACAAACTTTAAGAAAGTTTTTGCTAATTGCCGATTCCCCACACATAGTATTGCAAAGACTTCTGCCACAAAATTTGTAAAAAGACCCAAACCTCCAGCCATTGCATAGATATATTCTCTTGTGCCTTGTCTGCATATAAAACCAAATCCAGCATCTCCTGGGTTACCTCTAGAGGCACCATCACATCATATCAGAATAAAATAAGGATTTGGAAGTAAGAAGTATATTTCTATGATTCTTGGTGACTTCACACTTCTACACTTCAAACCAAATGTCTTCAAAATCTTCAGATCATAAGAAGAATTCCACATGGTTCTTATTTACGTAACCAAGGCAATGAAGGAAGCTATTTACGCATGATTGATGGGTAACTATTTTATTCATTTTGTTTTCTCTAATTTTATTATATAATTCACTTAATCATTACTTCTGCAGAGTTTTAAATTTGTTGCATGATTTTCTCGATTACTTGTGATTCAATCTGATAGGTTATACTTTGTTAAATTAATTAATAATCTATGCTTAATGAGTACAATTAATATTTGAGAACATACCTGATTATTAGTGAATTAAGAAATAAAATGACTTAAAATTTGACAAGAGTTTTGTAATATTTATAACATCATTCAATCATGAGTAGTAGTGGAATCCAGAGTCTTGGTTGTTTTTAAAATCTTGGTTTCACTTTCAGTTCAATTTTATTTATTTTATTATTAGAAATTAGGTCTAAAAACAAATCTTTTCAAGTCTGAGAATTGAATATTTTTATCAATTTCTACAACACATCAATTGGCTCCAAGAAAAGGGTGTCAAAGAGAACTCGGCAAAAGCGTAGGGGTCCCAGTGGAAGTGTAATGCATCCGATAGTGATACCGATACCACAATGAGCATGCAGGAAGAAGTGGAAAAAAAAGGTGATGGAGCTACCAAAAAAGGCAGTGAAAGTGGGAAAGGAGGTCGTGGAGGTGGTCCTCAAGGAAGAGATCTGTTAGAGAATTGCTCGGTCGAACTCACAAGTGTTGCTATCTCAAGATTGTTACCAAATTTAGTTTTCAAACCCATATCTTGATTTCTAGTCTACAATTAGTTAAGTCTCAGACTAGGATAGAGATAGCTGAGAAACAAACCAGTCGTCATTGTGTTCTACCGTTTGAAGGCGAAGGTCAACCGAAGATTTTGGAAAAATTCATCAACAAAAGCTAATTGAAGACTGAACCACCTATTTCTTAAGTCATATTCACTTTTTTATCCTTGAGACGTTGTCACGTAACTAGTTATACTATCATGCATATACAAGAATTTAGAGTCAAGTTTATCTTGATAATAAATTAATTCTCGAAATATAATGACTAAGCTCAATGAACATTTGTTCATACTTGATGAATTTCGGTTAAGGAAAATTTATTGTTCGCAATCAAAATCGTGATTCAAGTTTTATCATTATGAAATAGCCTGGAACAGTGATATGTGTCATTGATGTTATTCGGGAATGTTTCAGATCGATTTAGAGAGAAATATAGAACTACTATAGACTCAGATAAAAGACAGTGTTATCATTTTTACAAACTGGGAAAACTGTTATAAGTCTCGAGCCGTATTGCATGTACTCGTAGCAGAGTAGCTATATGTCGACTTGCAGATTTGTGGTACGCATATCTTTATGCGCATCATGTAAAAATATGTTTGACTCGTGAACCAGATCGGTACGCATACCCGTATGCAAACCGAATAGGAATTTTGGTCACATAATTGGTTTGGTATCCATACCAAAACACGCACCAGAAAAGTTATGTGTTCCGGAACTCAGTTTGTGTATCCATAATGGTACACATACTAAAATAGTTATGTGGACTCCAGAACCAGTCATAGTCTTAAGGTATCCATACCGTACACATACCTAAACATGATGGTGCTTAATATTGTACAAACCGGTACACGTACTGTGACTGACCTGACTCACGGACGACAATGGTATTTGTACTTTGTATATATACTAACCATGTTGATTATTTTCAAGTGTAATAAAATTATTTCTAGGAGATAATTAGCATTTAATTGAATCTCTAAAAACACCACAAACTTATTTGATCACATGATTGTGACTCAAGGTTAATGTATTAAGTGTTTACAAAAATGAATGTTAAGCTTATAAGTTCATATCGGCTAGTTTCGGCTAACCACCTTGAACATAGTATTTATACACGGTTCGGTTACGGTTTCACCTATCCAGAGTGTATATCTTGTTTATGTAAATCATATTCAAAAATTCATCTAACGGTGGATATTGATTGCTTGGTTCCAAAGCTATCTTAGCTTAAACCTAAAGCAACCTATGCTTTGAATGTCTATAAAAGGGGAACTCCAAGCAACTGGGATCTTTGAATACCGAGTCATATGAGACATCAATACCGTTACCTTTACCAGGACAACTCCAGATAGCAGCAAAACTAAAAGTGTTCACAGTCTCAATTTCATTATTTCGAATAGAAATTCCCCTGTCAGGAAATCTCTGACTCAGAGGAATATCGTCTTCAGGATCCTTCGTCGACGGTACCTTGTGAGTAAAATCCTTGGGAGTTTTAGCTCTTCTAAATCTTTTACAGTCCAGTGGAAGAGAACTTTAAGAAGTCCTTCTTTTTATACTTGATTGCTTTCCACAAACCAGAATCTTGTATTATAGCTTGAACCTCATCAACCTCTCATGAAAAATCCAAACTGTAACCTTTGATGTCACAAATTCCTGGTCGCATCCCTATGATCCAGAGTCTCATAGATCCTCTTTTCCCGTGACTCCTTGTAACCGATCAACATTTTCCCCAATCTTTCGGAAGACCATAAACTGGGTTATTCCTTTGGGAAGGTAATATGTTATCATCAACCGGAGTATGAAGCTTTATCATCCGTGGCACAATGAGTTTCCTCTATTTTACTTATTTTTGTGGTTGTGGTGGTGGTTCTTCTTATTCTTCTTCGCCATATTTATCTTCATCTTCAGATGAATTAGATTCATCTCCTCGATTAAATTTTTTCCATGGCGTCATGGTTGTCATTGGTCATCTTTTTCTTCACCTCCATTAACACAAAGTAGAAAATGTAATTAATATATCAAACATTAAACATTCGGCTAATAAAATAAAACAAGAGTTCGTCTGAACAATTGATAAAAGTTCGGCTACAGATAAAAGGGTTCGAATGATAATCCTAAAAAATGTGAATATCAGAAGAGTGTTCGGATAACAATGAGAGCTCAATTATTGGACGAACTTATCATTATTATTTTTGTGAAACTCTACTCAGAAGTTCGGCCGAACTTTAGCAACAATCAAATCAGTTGGAAATTTATTTCGAAATATAGAAAGTTCGGCAGAAGATTATGCGTCATATGAACTTAACGTTCTGCATTAACAACCGAGTTCGGCTGAAAATATTGTGTTCCTACATCGGCCGGACTGATCTTCTGAAACACTAAATTTGTGATATTTTGAGCCGAAAAACACTCTAAAATACCTAATTTTATCCATAGATACCTATTGTATCAATCAAGCAAAATAAAAACAAGGAAAAACAAGATGGATTTGTTAGGAATACCTTCAAATATACATTCGCGAGCAATCGGGATTTGGACTGCGCTCTCGAACGTCGCTCATTTGGATTTGGGATTCACTTGAATGCTTGAATTGGATTCCAACATGTGCATCTGGAAGTAAATCTCTAGTGAAACTCTTCATCTACTTATGATTTTATAGTTGTGATTTAAGTGGACAATCAATGATCTATGATTGAAAGATTAGTCGACGACGGAAAAAAAATCAAATTGTTTGAGAGGGAAAGAGTCCGATTAATGAAAAGAAGAATTATGTGAATTGACTTTGAATTTGATTAGGTTAGGTTTTTGTTTTTAATTTTGTTGAAGGGTATCTATATAATTTAAACCAACTAAGGGCAGTAATTTACTTATGGCTAGGACACCTTTATAAACATATCCTAGATAGGAAAATGATTTTGTATGTCTCAAAACAGGGTTCAACTGACACATAAGTTAGTTGTTCCTTAGGCCAAGCACTATGGTTGATGATTTCGCTACGCTGTAACTTGATTGTAGCGAAATGCAACTACTATGGTCTTCCACAACGCTTTAGAGTAGCGATATCCCTTAGCTACTTTACAAATTTGAACATTAAAAAAATCGAAAAATCATTTCCGAGATTTCAATAAACAAGAATCTCTAATTAATTAAAAAAAAACATGATCACAAAGAATTCGTTCACCAGAGAATCGTTATTCGAATTCGTTGAAACAATATCAACAAGAAGTCAATTTTTAATGATTTCCCATATCTCTGAATTTTTTGAGAAGTCATTTTCTCGATTTCTAATCGTACAATCGTAAATGAATTTAAGATCATTAAAACACAGAGACAAACTGGTATAAGAAGATAAGATATAGAATAAACTAAATATCAGGTTTAAGTTGGTAATTTTACCCATTTAACGGTTTCTTGGATGGTCAAATCAGTCAACTTGAATCATGTGACAAAAATTCTAATTAATCTTTTTTCATAACCCAAACACAACTCTGATCACTTTTTTGTGATCACAAATCAAAATATCCCCTACTATTTTTGCGGTAGTCCTTTGAGCAAATGTTGTTTGCAAGTAACCACATCGTCCAAGTTAACAGACAAAACGACTACAAAATGGTAAAAGATTCTCCATGTAATAAAGCATTTAATTTCAAAGTAACTTAACTATTGCGTTCAAATAATATTACGTGATCATTTTGATTTGAGATTTCATTATATCTCGAACTAAAAAAAAAAGAGCTCAGCGCAATAGTGTTGGGAGAACGAAAACATTATCAATCATCTTATTCTAGAAATTAAAGTTTTTTTTTTTTTTTTTGTTTCTCAGCGATGAAGCTCCACCTCCTCTCTTCAATTTATTTTAACCTATAAAATCAAACAAATACATCAAATATGAATTACAAGCTATGTATTCACTACCATAATAAATAAATAAATTATGTTACTGATGATTTTGATACGAAAATTATCAACATCTAAATTAAAGTGAACAATCTTGCAGAGATTTTTTTTAGCAAAAACAAAAAATAAGGTAATTGATTATGAATAAACATAACATTAGAGCAAACATCAACACAATTTTCTAAGAGATTATTGTATACTTACAAGGTCTTGCGGTGGCTACTCGGTGGTTCCTCGCATTTATCCTGACACTCGTATATACATGCTTTAGCAAGATATGAATCACTAGGATCTGGAGAAGCACAATCACCGTAGCACTTGTTAAAACATTTGACTTCAATTCAGTGGCGGAGCCAAGTTTTTGAATTAGGGGGGCTAAAAATAAATTTGCAGTGAAGCAACAAGGCGGCCGAAGGCGGCGACAACTTTTTTTTCTAAGTGATGAACTAAAGTAGTAAAAATGGTGGACCAAATATTTTTTAAACTCTTCCTCGGACTCACATTTTCTCCATTCCTCCTACTCTGCAAAAGAAACCACTGGGTACCACTAAATTTTGATTTTGGGAGGTGGATATTTAGGCTTTGGTGGACTTAATTACTTGGACCTGGTGGACTAACTTAACAAACCTGGTGGACTAACTCATGGATTTTATTTGGCTAAGGGGAAATTTACTAACATGTTGAGGTTTTATATGAAAAGGGGACTACAGTCAGGGTTAACCCCACTTAAGTTCCGCCACTGCTTCAACTTTTGATTCACGATATGCTGAAATTTGTCCTAAAAACATTCCTACTATCAACAACATTATTCCTATCGTTCTCATAAAACTCTTCTTACCACCTGCTTCCATTTGTTTTTAAAGATTAAAATTTTCTAACCGCTTTAAAACACAGTTTATATAAAGCGATAAATTACTGCCTGATTAAAGCGATAAATTTAAAGACATATTATTGGTTAAGATATTGTGGATGATTTTAGAGTCCTCTACCATCCCTAATAAAGTAATAATCCGTTTTGGAGTTAATTAAATTGATTTTTGGTATTTTATTTGATCATACAGTATATCTGAATATTTTTGTAATTAAGAAAATCATTATTGTTATATATACTCTGATAAATGTATAATTGGCAATGTCTCCCCCTCTTTAAGGCGCGCAAGCCAAAATGAAAAGCTAACCATTTTTGGCTCTCCAAACCGAATTTGAGTCCTACGTCCCTTAATTTTGTATTCTTAAATTACTGGTCATCATCCTTCCTTTGTTCTGTACCTTATGCACAACCCAGGCCCAATAAAGCAGGCCGAGCCATATATTTGAGACCTGTTTTCAGGGATACATGAATAAAATTTCAGGGTGTTGGTGTTATTGTAGTACAGTCATGAAATCATTGAGTGATGACATCAGTGACCCGAGTCCAAAACTCTCCAGCAGATCAAAAAAATAATAAAATCTCAGGGTGGATGGATCAATGTCTTGAACCATTTTTAGTTTTAGTTTATATCGGATGGAATAACAACATAACCAAATTTGGGAACATTAATTACATACCCCTAGAATATAAGGTCTTCACAAATACCCCTGTCCATTTTATTAATACCCCTAAGGGGTATTTTTAAGTGGACAATGAAAATGAACTAGTATTTTTTTGGATAATGAAAATAAACTAGTATGTTCTTGACGCGTGAAAACGCCAACCCAACTTCCTCCGGAGATTGAATTGATTTGATATAATTTTAGATGTGTCAAAAACTATACCCTAAAAACTTAAAATATACCCTTCAGGGGTATTTGTATCACTGACCATTCCTAATTAGGAATGTAGGGTGTCTGTCGACCATTCTTCTGCATAACAGTTGACTAGAACATGTTTAGCAAGCTTAGTTATCTGCCACTATATTACAGACTCTGGGAACAGAAGTACAACTTCAACCACCAGGATAATTACACATAGTGGTTTAGGATAGGAGCACTCTGCAGGTAAGAAAAGCTAACTTACATATTAACATATTGTTGGAACAATTGCTGAAGTATGCCTGCAAAATAATCAAACAAAAAAACAAACAAAACATTATTATGGCTGAGTCGCGGACTAGGTCGCTTTTTTTAAGATGTTTCGCGGCTCTGTCCAAGATTGTGCAAGCAGTTCTTCAATGTCGCGTCGTCCCCAGGATAAAACAGCCGAGATCAATCTCTTACACAATCACTCTTGCACGGTGAGAGGATGTGAAACTTTTACACTTCATTCTTGCTTAGAAACTCTTTAGAAAAACCAAGGATGATCACACACTTGTTTTTCTTTCTCACAATAATTCATTTTGCTTTTAAATTCAATAAACATATAAGAAAAACTCTCCATAAGAAAAAAGGCTTCAACAACTCCTCTAAATTTTTCATTTATATTTTCATTTTTATTTTTAAACTCGAGAGACATAATAGAAACTCACTCTTAAAAGATAAAAACTCTCTTTCTTCTTCCAACCAAATTCTGATTTTTTATTCAAAACTTTTTTTTAATGCCACTTAATGAGAAGTTATTATGGTGTATTAAATACTATTAATAAGGCAAAATATGAAACGGTCAAAATCAATTATAACCAAAATTAGTTTGCATTTAAGAAACTTAAATGCTATTAAAAACTTTCTTTATATTTATTGAGAAATAAATTTATGTTTTAAATATATATTCCCAACAATCCCCCACTTATATTTTTAAAACATTGAGCAAGAACGTATAGAGTTGTGCATAAGCAAAGGTGTCTGCGACTTGAATCTGTACGTAGTGTTAATAGGCTCCTTTAAAATCCGACCATAGAGTGAACATAAGTCTTGAACTCTATGAGATAATAAGATTGCTTAACACACACGACTACACTAGTGTAAAGTTTAAAGCCAGCGCATTACGGCCCTGCGCTTGTATCCCAGTTTAATGAATGATCTAGAGAACTGCTCATATTCTCATAAAAAGCGGCCACACTTTCACATTCACATAGGTAAGTTTATCAAGAGTACTCCTGAAAGTACCCCACTCTAAATAGAGATATAAACATTATTAAGAGTTTAAAATTAAAAATTAAATTCAACCTCTACTCGCTTCAGGATATCATGCCGTTGGATGAATTCTTCAAAGCATGATTCTCGCATCTCTATATCATTTATGACTTCGTCTAGTCCCTTTGAACCTATTTCTAGGTTGTGTATCCATCATAGATGACTCAACCTCAATGGGCATCAAACTCATCCCTAAGATGTATTCACATCTTCTTATCAATCCTTTCGTCAAAGGACTAATGAAAGTTCTTTCCAGACACTATATAATCCATTCTCATAACATCAACTCTTGTAGTTGTCATAACATTCTCAATTCTTGCAGTAGCCGCGGTACTATCACATTGGATTAATATGTCTTTTCCTCTATCCACTATAGAGGATCGAATCACCCCATCCCTTAAATGATTCAATTGAAAGGATGGTCAATCAGCTTCGCAACATCCTTAAAGGATTGCGGTAACCATTTAGATAGTGTATTTCTAGGTGTAAGGTGAGTTTGAAACACCTCATAACCTTCTCAAAATTTTACCAATTTTTCTATACTAAGATTGGTAAATCTGAATATAAACCTCCACTACGGAGGTAATATACCCCCACTACAAAAAATACTTATATATAGTCAATCACGTAGCAAAGAAACATACTGAGCTACCATACTCATGTCTAGTGCAATCACACACAATCTCAAAAGCATTAGAACTAAACCAAATGAGTGAAAACTAGTTTACAGTCAGACTATATAAATTTCTATCTCTTTTAAAAATCTATTTTCATTGAAATGAAACAGATCCAAAGAAAAATTTATTATTAACATCATGCACCATCTTCATTCAAGTCTTTCATGTCAAATAGTAAACTAAGCATGTTCTTAATTTCATTTTCATCCTATAAGTTAGAATAAAAATTCAACACATCACATATGCATACAAAACAAAGAGTATTGTGCATTTCACTTTCATCAATTCTGAAATCATCCGAATGAATCAAGTAAACAATTTATTTCTTTTAAATTGTTTTAAAGGTGTTTTCAGAATATAAATGATAAATTATATAACTTATATGCTTTCTTTTATGGTAGAAACTACATAGTTTTCCATGCTTGGATTACATATATTCTCATCTTTGACTTACACAAAAGTATATATTTCTACTTATGACTATAACAAATCATACATCGTAAAAACAACATCAACAAAACAAGCATGTGAGTTAATTTAGCGACATGAATACAAGTGTCAATGATTTTCTGTTTGCCTGTCTAAAAACAATAGGCTCACAAATTTCTTTCTCCAAAGATTAAATTTTTTAAGAACAAAGTTACTTTCTATGAGAAGTTATCTTCAAAATTATAATCAACAAAGTATTGATGACTACAATTTAATCTCACTACATATGCTTTTCTAGGTTCATTCTTAGTGAATTACTTGTCACTTTCATTTTTCTAGTTCCTCTAATTTAAATCAAATATGTTAAAATATAGGATATGGAACCCCCACTATTTTTTGACTCAAACAAGAATTTCAAAACAATACCGAAAGACTCCAAAAATTGTGAAAAACTAATGAACCAATGATTTAAACCCAAAGCGTTTTGCACAATATAACGAATAAAATTTCAAACAATTTTTGTGAAAACAACATCGCCTAATTCACTACTCAAAAGATCATATTTGATATCTAAACAAGTTACTCGAAGCATCTTTATAAAATTCTCAAATATTTTATTTCATCCAATATCAAGTTGCGTAAGATTTGAAAGTGTACATGCTTTTATGAGTTAGGTAACATTACAAACATATTACTCAAAAAATTCACCAAGTTTATAAGAAAATATAACATGCTCATATTCATCACTAACTCATTGATTTCTTAAAAAGCATGACAAAATCTGATATTTCAAATATTGAAAATTCAATTTATGTTATGATAAAATTGCAATATTGTGCTCAAACATTTTATCTATAACATATCATTTGTAGTATTGCAATGATCAAATTCAACAAATTTATAATCTCAATCTAGGAGGAAACTAGATTCTTTCTCATTTCGGAAGTACGAACATTTTTAATAAAATTGTTCTACCCGAAGTAAACTTTGAGACCATACCAATACCGAAAATCCTAGTGATGTGAGTATATCTCAACACCACTTTCTTTCAAACGATTTGGTTCAAATTTTGAACCATAACCTATCAAAACAAACATGGTGTAAAACACCAATATATACCAACCTCTCACCGTATCCATAATTCACATTAACTTAGCTTGAAAAGCGTTGTTAATAACATTTAATATCCTTGCAATGTCGTGCAAGAATAACAAATAAATCCATAATAAATATTATGTTCATTTCTTGGCGAGAGTTGATATTCACATTAGTTTTGACTAGGTTTTTAATTATTTCGGTTGGGTTCGTATAAAATTCCATCTCATAAGTTCCAAACTTATATGAGTCACATGTTTATTGTCATACACAATAATTCTCAATATCTTGTTTCCCTAAAATTTATTATAAGATTGAACAATCAATTTATTCAATTTAGAATGTCATTATTTGATCACTACAATTACTACAAATAGTTCATCAAACAGACCTCAATTGCTTTTAAAGCTCAATTGGTTATAAATCATTATCCGTTCTTTGCGCACCAACAAAGAAATCAGCAACCTCATTGCTCCTCACCTCGATTAATCTCCCGCAATTTTTATTTCATTGGAAAATAAAAACTTGCCCAAGTAAGTGAATTATCACCTTCCACAATCATTTACATGTGAGCATTGAAGCCAAAAAATAAGTAAGGTATGCACTCACATAATTACTTAAAAATCAAATGAAACATATCGCTTCAAGTTTCTCTTAAATTTCAAACAAAGATTCAAAGTTGTATAGTTATAAAATCGTACATATATTTATAACTTTCTACTAAGCATATTATCAAACACATACGGTGCATTAGTTGATTTCTAACAATGATATTCTTTTACATTACAAAAACTAGACTATGAAGTACTGGAATCAAAACATGATTTTTTAATGTAATTTCTTATATCTCTAATCTCTAATCTCAAGTGTCAAATCCCTTATTTTGGATAGACATCCACAACGATTTTAAAATCACCACATTTCTCAAACCAAAAATATAAATGAGAAATTTCAAAATGGATTTTGAAAATAAAATCCCGATCTAAAAGTTTCATGCCCATAAATTCAAAATAGTTATACAAAGATTGGGACATACGAATTCAATTAGGGATAAATTTCTGCCTATCAAAAATTTCAGCAACGTTATGCGGTTTTATAAAATACTTTAAAAATACTTTCCATACTCCAAAAATTATGAAATTTAACAGGGAATATCCTCATGATGTCTAATACACACGGTTCAAATTTCAAGAACCAATTCATTTTAGTTAAAGAGGCGCACATAAAACTCTACAGCCTGTTAAAAACGTTCGTTTATCATCAATAATATTTTTCAATGCTAAAAATTCATGAAAATGATATCAACCATGTTACAATCCTAATACATCAATATTAGACATAAAAAATATTTTAGGTATTAAGTTACCTAAAATCTCAAGCAACATTATAAAATCGTTAAAAGAAATATACCGTTAATTATTCAATAAACAAAATTAACAATGATACTTATCGCATTTCAGCAATCGTTTTCCTTTTCATTTCCATGACAGAATAAACGTCTTAAAATTGTTGGAACAATTGCTGAAGTATTCCTGCAAAATAATCAAACAAAAAACAAACAAAACATTGTTATGGCTGAGTTGCGGACTAGGTCGCTTTCTTTAAGACGTTTCGCGGCTCTGCCCAAGATTGTGCAAGCAGTTCTTCAATGTCGCGTCGTCCCCAGGATAAAACAGCCGAGATCAATCTCTTACACAATCACTCTTGCACTGTGAGAGGATGTGAAACTTTTACACTTCATTCTTGCTTAGAAACTCTTTAGAAAAACCAAGGATGATCACACACTTGTTTTTCTTTCTCACAATAATTCATTTTGCTTTTAAATTCAATAAACATATAAGAAAAACTCTCCATAAGAAAAAAGGCTTCAACAACTCCTCTAAATCTTTTCATTTTTATTTTCATTTTTATTTTTAAATTCGAGAGACATAATAGAAACTCACTCTTAAAAGATAAAAACTCTCTTTCTTTTTCCAACCAAATTCTGATTTTGTACTCAAAACTTTTTTTTAATGTCATTTAATGAGAAGTTATTATGGTGTATTAAATACTATTAATAAAGCAAAATATGAAACGGTCAAAATCAATTATAACCAAAATTAGTTTGCATTTAAGAAACTTAAATGCTATTAAAAACTTTCTTTATATTTATTGAGAAATAAATTTATGTTTTAAATATATATTCCCAACACATACTCTATTACGAACATTATCAGTTTCAAAACACAGCAGTGTGTCACTGCCCCATTGCATCATTTCTAATAATGCTCGGTGCACATGTTGCATTCATTTTAGTGTTCCCTTTGATGCCACACAGTGCCCTGCAGACTTCCGAGTGCCTATAGGGGGGTGTGGTCCAATGAGGTGATGTTGGGGACTGAAGGTACGATGCAAATGTAAACTGTGCAAGTGAAGATGATTAGCTTGTACGTATTCAGTAATAGGGTTATATTTCAAAATATCTACATTGCGCTTGCACCAACAGACAACGTGCAACCAACCACATCACTTGGCTAATGGTTCCAATTGGGGTTTCCTCATTTGGTTCATTAATCGTTTGGCTAGACTCTTATATTTGGCCCTTGTTAGTCGGGGCATGTCTACTAAATTTTCTCTTCTACTAGTCGATCAATATGGTAATAAAAAAAAATCACAAAATTGGTTAAAAAGATCAAAATCAACAATTCCTGGGTAAAAAAGACATCTAAAATTTGATACTGTTTAAATGGACGAGAATGTAAAAATAGCCAGGATGTAAACAGTTTCATCCTACCCATTTTCAAATACTTTTTCTTATATTTAATTTACATCAGAATGCATCCAGTTTCATCCTCGCTCTTCTTTAAGTTTAAGCCAGGATGAATCCAGTTTTATTCTTGCTATTTTTTTGGTGTCCATTTCACCCATACTAATTTTTACTCGTCCATTAAAACCATGTTTTAAAAATATTTGGACAAATGACCCGTTTTCCGAAAAAAAATCTCAGGTAAACAATTAGCCATTGCTTTTAAATGTTCACCCTCTGGGACAAGATTTTTAAAGCGTGAAGCGAAGCGTGAATTGTTTTCGATTTATAAGAAGCGATGCGGATGTTGAAACGTGAAGCGTCGCTTCTGGTTGATGTTTGAAGCGGATGCTTTCTTATAAATAACATTAAGTGTTAGTGGTGGTTATGAAATCTAAAGAGATAATATTCGTAAAAATCAGGTATATGTCAAATTATTATCAAAAACTAAGGCCCGGTTGAGTGGTTCACGATGCTTTTAAAAGGAGTGATTCGAAGCGAATTGTTGAATTTTGAAGCGAAGCGTACGCTTTTAAAAGGAACGATTCGAAGAGAGTTGTTGAATTTTGAAACAAAACGTACACTTTCAAGCCTCAAGCGTACATTTTTTAAAACCATGACAACATTATTATTAATGTTTTGAATGCTTTATATGCATTTGACAACAATCCCAAATAGTTTGAAGCTCCGTACAATTTTGAAATCAATGGCACGAAATAGAAAGATGGGTACTTCTTAGTAAATGGTATATCTCTAACGTTTTAAATACTTGTGAGGACTTGCGAATAACTTGATGTAGTAATAAAAAAGAAGAATCCTATTATTGGGGTTGTTGAAGCCAATGGTCTTTTTGGGTCATTAGTAGTAATTGTATAACCCCTTATCCAACTATTTTTGATAATGCCTAAAACACCTCCAATTTGATTAGTGTTAACTACGGTGATTAACCAAATTAATAATGATTAGTGCACAAATTTAGATTAATCATGTGACTAATTTTCTTTCATCAATTTTTTTTCCTCTTTTTCTTTTTTGTGATCTAAGAAGATGATTTCCAAAAAAAAAAAATGAAAAAATGAAACTTTTTAAAATACTAAAGGAGAACCTTATACTTGATTCCCAATAATAATTTTGTTGATTCAATACCGCTGAAAATCGGAAAAAAAATCTGGATTTTTTGCAGTTACGGTTGAGAAATAATGTTGACCCGGCAGTCGATAATAATTTACGGCTCGGAATTGAAGATTTCCCAGCCGTAAATTATTTTCATGGCTGGGTGCACAAGAACTCTCAATCGATTTTTTTCTTTTATTTTTTTGTAAGTATCAGAAACAGTTACAGCTAGGTTTTCCAAGCTAAAAGTTCAAGTTACGGCTGGGGAACCTAGCCGAAATTAAACATTTTCGTCTAGGAAAACCTAACCAAAATTAGACCTCTGTTTGTTTTTTCTTTAATGTGATTATCATAATAGCTTACGGCCAGAAAAACCTAGTCGTAGGCATTCTTTTGCGGTTAGGAGTTCTTACTTTCCCAACCGTACAGGTAGGTTCAGGGTTCACGGTTAGGAAACATGTATTTTTCCAACCGTAATATATGATTCACGGTTGGGAAAGAGTGAACTCCCAGCCGTTACAGTTTCAGAAACTTTTTTTCTCAAATTAATCGAAATGATTTTTAA
Source organism: Papaver somniferum (assembly GCF_003573695.1). Lineage (NCBI taxonomy): Eukaryota > Viridiplantae > Streptophyta > Magnoliopsida > Ranunculales > Papaveraceae > Papaver > Papaver somniferum. The sequence continues at coordinate 146,015,313 of NC_039365.1, read as the reverse complement.
GTCAACCAAAAGTAAAAATAAATGGTGGGTTTTCTTAGTTTTGATTTCATTCATCATCTCTACGCGATGGAGAAGATGAAGAAGAAGATAGGAAAAAATAATAGATTTTGGTTTTTTATTATGATCATCATTTTCATCGTGATGTGATGAAGAATCACGATGTGATAGAGAAGAAAAAGAAGAAGAAGAGAAAAAAAAGAATCATAGATTTAAGTTTTTTAATGATTTCATCTTAATAAAATTATGATCATCATTTTCGTTACGATAAAATCATGATGAAATGAAGAAGAAGAGAAGATTCTTTTTATAATAGTTAGATTATAATATGTTTATCGGAAATGGTATATTTGACTTTTACTGTTAGTTTGGTTTGTCCTAATCCATGTTAGGATGTCAGAACTCAATAAAGCTCCAAAACCCATGGACTTTAAAGCCACAATAACAAGATTCAAAAAGAACCTTTGCACCCGCCCATCTCATAAACAATAAATAACATTATTTTTAAGAATTGGGAAAGGAGACGTACATTCCCTCTCTAAAAAAACGCGCGATTGGGAAATATCAAAACTAATTGAGGGATAGAGGAAAAAGACAAAAACTGGATCCAAATATCAAATCAGGATCACTCCTTATCTAATTATTTTTTTAATTCCTAATCTATCCCTCACTAATCAAGTTTAGTGGTTAGTTAAATTTAGTAAAAATCTTAAGTATTTGTTAAATGATTAGTGTGTATTTATTTTTGAATTTGGGTGAGTGAGGTGAGATTAAAAGGAGGGAAAAAATATTTGAGAGGGAACTTCTTTTGTTGAAAATTGAGGATGATTGTGAAGAGAGAATTGCTGCTGCTAAATCTTTAACTCAACTACAACAAGAAGCATATCTTCAATCTTCCGTTAATGATAACAACTCACCATTGGAATTATATGAAGAACCAACACCCTTGGATCGTGATTTTTGTGAGCATGAAGTGTTTTTTGAAGAACCAACCCAAGAAAGTAAACAAGTTCAACATACAAGCATCCCCAATACACAAGTAAAGCTGCTAAGAGGTTGAAAATTTGATTTATTTTTTTGCGTCCGCCATTTTTTTCTCTGAAAAAGCTTAGTACCGGCATAGAAATAGTATGAATACCATGCCGGCATCTCCAATACCGGCCTGGTATTCATACTATTTCTATGCCGGCTAAGAGTATCCCCTATTTAGAAAATTTTGTCGGCGTGGTTTTAACCAAAAATTCCATACCGGTACGCCGTTAACTTTTTACCTACCACCGAATATTCTATGGAATATTCTACCGGCATGGTTCACTCCTAACTTTACCATGCCGGTACCACAAGAAAACATCCAGAAGTTAAAGAATTTTTAAGTTTAATATCGGCGTAGTTTATAAATTATCGAGCATGTCGGTGATGAGTTCCGCCTTAGATGCTTATAAAAAGAGCATGCCGGTACCGCAAGAAAAACATCCAAAAGTTAGTGACTTTGGTAGCAACATATCGGCGTGGTTTTTAAATTATCGACTGTAACGGTTCTGCGTACCGGCGTCGAACCTTGCGTAATTAGCATGCCGGAAACAACATTTCCGGCATTTATGTGAAACAAAATACAATGCCGGTACTTTTTAAAATTAGGTCCTCTTTTTCAAGTGCAGTTTTGGAATGCCGAAACATTATTCGGAAATACCGGCACTGGTTTCCTTGGTTGTTTTGAGATAATTATGCCGAGACTGTCGTCGAGCATGCCGGAACTAGTACCCGGCATAGTAATTTAATTTTATTTGGAACTAATTCAATTTTATTTTCATTCATTCCTTAGATTGTGAAATACGTTGATCCAACAAATTTCAAACCGCTTGGTTCGGATACGTCCGAATACTATAAAATGCCTATGGTATGTTACCAAACAATACTTTTCACCTAGTTTTTAAAACTTTATGTGGGTATTGATTGTAATGAACCTTATAATCTCCCATTGTTGTCCTTATGTGGGGAATAAAATCTCCAGAGGAAGCAATTGTTTGGGAAAAAGAGACGGCTCTTAAGAACATGTGTGTGTTGGTGAGGAATACCCAACATTCAGATAATCGTTTTGAGATGGTTTGCGAGAGAAGTGGGAAATACAAGAAGAAGGATAGCCATAAGAGAAAGGGTTATGTATATCCAAAGAAGACTGATAGGGTATACAAGACTCGTACGAGGAAGGATAATTGCCCCTTTAATCTTGTATTCTATTTAAGAGACAAAGAAAAGGAATGGGATTGTACGGTGTGGTTTGGCCGTCATAACCACCGGGATCCGAAAGATTTTGTTGGTCACTCCCTAGTTGTGAAGCTAAAACCTCATGAAATGGATGATGTAAAGAGATTGACCAAAGCATTTATCAAACCGAGAAAAATTCTCAGAGGCTTCGAGGAAAAGGATAAGACGAACGTGTCTTCTCTAAGTACAATTTATAGTGCACAAGCAAGTATTAGAAGGGTGGAATGGGATGGGAAGAGCGTTATGCAAGAATTTGAGAACATAGTTTGGGATCACAACTATACGCGTATCATTAAAAGAGAATTAGACAATAAACCCCTTCAAATATTCATTGCGCATCCTTTGTTTTCACAATTTTCTCATACATGTTGTGGTGTTCTTATGATGGATTGCACCTACAATACAAACAAATAAAACATGCCGTTGTTCAACATCGTGGGGCAAACATCGGACAAGGTATCATTCACATTATCTTGGTGTTTAATGGAAAACGAGAGGGATTACAATTATCATTGGGCATTACGACAGTTGAAATCATTGTTCCCGGAAAATAATTTCAGAGGGTCACCATAACCGATCAAGATGACGCACTAATGAATGTTATATCCGACGTATTTCCAGATGCACAAAATTTCCTATGTACGTATCATATAGGTCAAAATGTGACAAAAAATTGTCATGATTTGTTTGAACCCTCTAAGGAGGATATTAAGAAGTGAATGATTGCTCAACTAGAGGAAGATGTTCGCAAGAAGAAACTATCACCCGAAGAAGAATAAGAAGAATAGGAAAGAGGAAAGATTAAAAAGCGAGTGGACAAATAACACGATGAAAATCATAAAAAGTGGTTGGAATTTCTAAAGGATTGGGAGAAAGTTTATTGGTCTCTTACCGAGGATATATATGAAAAGAGATTGAACATGTTTATTGCCAAATATAACGAAGTGTATCCAAGTGCTGTGTCATATTGTCGGGATAAATTGTTGGATAAGTTCAAGGAAAAATTTGTGCGTGCATGGACAAATCGGTATATATACTACGGGAATGAAGCAACTAGTATAGAGGAGTCCGCTCATGGGAGATTTAAAGATCTCATCCAGTCCGGCCAAGGAACCGTGGTTACGGTTACCGAGGCAATTGAGCAATACTTTAAGGCTGATATTGATAGGATCAAGAAGGCTTTTGAGAAAAGCTCAATGGAAAGGATGACATCACATTTTCGATATGGTAATTTTCTCCAAGGAATAGAATTCAACGTCTCGCATTGGGCAATAAAACATATGAATAAAGAAATGGAAAAGGAGATAAACTACGGCGAACCGGGTGATGTGTGTATTTGTCTCGACATGTCTTATTTGGGGCTTCCGTGTCGTCTTATGCTTGTGAAGTATGAAGAAGCGATACCTATTGAGGTTATTGATCCTTTTTAAAAGCAACTATATTTCGACCCTCCCCCTACGGAAGCTCCCGGACAATCACCATGGGATACAAACGAAGCAAAGGAATTCTATGAAGCTTACACACGTGGCAACTCGGATAGCCGAAAAGTATTGTTGAGCCAACTAAGGCTAATTACACGCACATGGATAGCACAAAGTGAAGAGCCAACAAAGGGAGATCCGCCGGATGATCGAATTTTATATAGTGGTAAGAAGGTTGTCGTTCTCTCGGACTTGTGAAGATTGATTTAAAATTCAGGATTTAAGATTATGGAAAGAACTGAGACTATGGATTCCACCATTGACCAATTTTAAGTGATTCAGTTAACAATAATATTTATGCAATTCATACGTTCAATTTGATTCTAAGATATAGCCAATATTAGATTTCCAAAATATTAATTGTTAATCGCAAGTATGGAACATCAAGAGCTCTAGGCTAAGCATGCACCATCAAGAGAGAACACAACTAATTAATCAAAATCTTATAATCAATTATAGTTCAGTGCAAATAATCATAAAGAAATTGCAGTAATAAAATAATAAGAAAATACCACTTTATTATTGGAACAACGGTTCCTCCATAATCCCAGCATGTAATTCTAGTTCCTCATTATTACAAAGAAAACTAAATAGAAGAAATAAAAGAAAATTATGAAACTGGCTACCGGCTCACCGGCTCTCCAATTACTACCCAAATGTGCTCTCTAGCTCTCTATTTATACACACAAATACACATTACTCAAATACATTCTTCCATAACTCCAAAATCTTCTTCTTTTTAATTAAAAATATCTTCAGGATTTTTCCTTCTCTTTATTCTATATATTTCTTTATTAAACTCATATCTTCTTTAATTCGCAGAATCAAATCCAAGATAAAATCTTCTAAGGATATCTTTCTTGTTTAATACAAGATAACTTCTTTTTTCTTCGTAACTTCATGTTTATAAGGCAAGAATTTATTCTTATCTTAAAGATAATAAATCCTTTACCGTTGACACCAAATTTCCCGCCAATTTTCTTTTCAAATCAAGGAAGAATATGGAGTCCCCTTAACCAGTGATGGGGTGCGATTAGCAGCTGGATCCCTGGGGTGCCCCTTATCCAAAATTGAGAGTCCGAATAACATGTGTCCTCCGGGTGCCTATACCAACTTTTCGAGCCGAATTTTCCATAAATGTTTATTTTCCAAAAATACCTACAAACACATAAAACACCATAATAAGTAGAAAATCGAGTACCAACAATACTGAAAATTGAGGACAATTCAGTCACAAAAATGTGTCTATCAAATACCCCCAAACTTATTATTTGCTAGTCCTCGAGCAAAAATAATCTAAAAAATAAAATGATTACACTTACCACGTGCAACAAGCCGTTAAACCGCTAGGTGGCCCTAGCGGCGGAGTGTTGTCTCCGGAGAGTTTACCATAGGTGTACCCACAAAACCTTTACTCCAGACCCTAGCTATCTACGCAGAACCTTGGAAGGCACTAAAGAATCTCCTTGGTTGGCATACAAACATTGACTATAGGAGGAAGTACCCTGATGCGAAATTCCAATTGTTGTACACGAATTTGCACTCAGCATACTATAATTCATATATAAGCGACAGAGCTCTACTTAGATAGTTTCTAGACATCATAACCGGAGTCAACCAATCACATGGAAAGATTAAGAAGATGGATAAAGAGAAAAATAGATGGTTTAAAGTGAACGGTGTTTCCCATGTCTTTCTGAAGGCCTCTGCCAGGATGAACCTATCCTAATGGACTGAGATACCGGTCTGACTAATATCAACACAACTGGAAAAAACAAGGGAACCAGTGGTCGATAAACCTAACTCTAGGTCAACACAACTGGCATATACAAGGGCACAAGTGGTCGACTTTATTGAATTTATTCTGGTTGGTCTGATGGTCTGGGTTTTTTTTTTTTTTTTGGATGGTATCTCAATCACTCTATTTCACTCTAGCAATGGTAACAACTTGAATCGTGTGCCCCACCAAATCACTTAAAACATAAAAAAAGAAGGATTAGGATTCAACGAGATATGGCGAAACTACCATGTTTTTTTTTTTTAATTCTAACACCTGAGCTCTGTGCTTTTATGAATAGACTCTTTAGATGTTTCCATCTAATCAGATTGGTTCCTCAACTCCTACAACCAAGATGTTCCCATCCACTTAGATTAGTTAGTGCCAACCTTAATAAGCATAAATTTCTAGGCTCTGGAGTTTATTTATTGCAACTAAAAAGTTTCTCCGGTACCCCCAAACTTAAATCTAACATTGTCCTCAATGTTCTAAAAATAAAATTAAAAGCATGAACAAGGAGAAACTGTTACCACTCGAAGCAAAAGAGTTAAGGAAAGATATTACTGTGTTGCATGAGATTGGGTTACCTCCCAAGAAGTGCTAAGTTTAAAGTTTTCATCCAGACATCGGAAGGAATTAATCACCTCATAGAATCATAAAGCAGTAGCCGGAATAACTGTGGGTCATCTGGATCAAAAAGTGCTAACCACAAGAAGAGGAAACTACAACAATCCAAGAAGACATCGAACATACCCTTGTTTAAGATAACTACATCTAGTTGTGGTTCAGGTTCAGGATCTATAAAAGGGTCTAAATAAAAATATTTCATCGGTTGGATTTCCTCAAAGGCATTCTGAAGATCAGGCTGAAGAGTCTGTAAATACTCAACTAAGAACTTAGAAGCGCATAACAAAAGCCTAAATAACTGGGGATCCTCTAAGTCAATCAGATTTGACTCACACAGCTGACCACAATGAAAGAGGTGGTTTTCCTTAAGAAAATGTGTCGACCCTATTTTCCTAAAGTAATTAAGTTTAGTCTCAAAACTTAATAACCGACACATCTGAAAATCATATGTTCCCACAATTGGAAGAAAAGTTTTTGGTGGGAAAACAAAGTCAATCTTGGTATCATAGCCTGGGTTAACCACATCAACCAGAGGATGGGTTTCTAACTACTGAGCTCTCTTATGGACACAACTAGGTTCAGTAAAGTGTATGAAGATAATCTTGTAAGATGGTTGAGGCACAAATGTCAAGTCCTACACGAGGGAACTTTCTAAGAGTTAAAGGTAAGGCACCAGGAAAGTGATAATCACCCTCAAACTTAGAGTTTTCAGTGTCTCTAGGTAGACTAGTCACAATTTCCCTAATTTCGAAATCATTAGATTCCTGAAAATGGTCAATTGATTCTTCTAAGTTGTAATCAGGTGCATCCTCACTCATTTTTACGAGTTCACTTTCTTTGTCTAAGACTGTTGTTTCTAAATCGCTAGACTCAAAATAAACTCGTTCCTCTAAACCATCATTAGCTTCGTAATCAAAAGGAAGTACAACTTCGTCTAAAACGGTATTATCTCTAGTCAAATCCCCGTCCTTTTGAATAGGTGGATAATAATTAAAACTATCGGGATTTGAACCAGAAATATCATTATCATTATCAAGCTCAATAGGAGTAACAAATTCCTGATCACCATGCCTAAATACTTCAGATTCTTCATCAACATTGTCCACATCATTATCATAACATGGAAATGGCTGAACCTCATCTACACAAGGAGTGTCACCAATTCTAACCTCGATATCTTGATTATGCAAATAACTATCCTCATTTTCAAGAGTATTATTGGATATACTATATGGGAAATTCAAGTCATTTCGAGCAATACTTTCGTTCGTCTCTAACTCAAGTATACGTGTCGCCTCAACTATCCTCTCAAGGGTCTCTTCTAAAGAAAGCTCCCTAAGTGTTGGATCTAAGTTTTCACTTAACCTATTGAGGATATCTTCCAAAGAAGATTCAGTCGTTGATGTAGTTCTTTCGTCTATAACTACGTTGTTCACCTCATCTAATTTGTTTGTCGATTCAGCTAACTTACGTGATGACTCAGAAAAATTCCTGAGAGACTCTTCTAGAGAAGGAATATGAACTGAAGGATTATAAAAAGGACTACTTTTCAATAGTTTGATTGTATACTCTAAAGACGAATAACTAGTATTATAATCTTCTTGCCCGTATGACCGATGCGCGTGTGGATAGTAATTGGGCTCACCATGGTATGACCCAAAACCTTGAAACGGTTGGCGTGCCCAACCACTACTCACACTATGATCATAAAAAGAGTAATGTCCATGTTGTTCAGTTGGATAATCATTGTATTGGCTATACCAGTTCGACATCCCAACTGCAAGGGAATTCTAAACAAGCACAAACAAGGCTGACTCGACCACAACAAGCCTATTTTATCTAGCAAACAAAAAGCATGATGGCTCCACTTAGATTTTTTCTAGACTAGATTCTACTCTTTCGAAAAGTAATTCGTTACAATCTGAGCAAACCTCTCTGGAATCAATCCGAGTTAAAGTAAGTTGAATAGAGACGAGGGAATCTCAGTGGAGCTTTGATACCCAAGGCCTCACCGGCATTACAAGGCGGCGTATTCAACTCGCAGAAACCATCATGAACTTCAAAGTATGCTCAAAAGAGTAACCAATATTTTCGAACGACTTTCCTAATAAGCTCGTTACCCTATAGGTCTCGTTCTAGTCCAAATTTTAAGGCTTAGGTTCGCGTAGGTTACGTGTTCCTAAGGCAGGCAAGAAGGAAACGGTGATGAAATCCGAGTCCTTATCTTGATTTGGCCAGGCCTTGCCCTTTACTAGAAAATTAAATCCGATTTCAGGTCCTCAACATATATGCATACAAAATCATCCAGTAAACCCGCTGACAGGGGATTCGCGGGTGTTTAGAATTCTTACCTCCCGTTCCAGACGGGGGATGAACCGTTGAAGTCGACTCGGGCCACCGACTCCAATGTCAGTGTACGAACCCGAGGGGCCGAGGCGATATCGTAATCGTCGTCCTTCCCTGTGCAGTTTATATTTAAACTAACCCTTTCTTAGGGTTTTAAAAATAAAGTCCGATGTTCAATGTCCAAAAGAAAAGAAAAAAAATGTCCAAAAATAAAAACCTTAATTACAGTTTCTTAAAAAATAAAAATATTTACAAAATCTTCTTCTTCACTCCTTTTGGATTTCTCTTTTCTTTCCTTTTTGGGATTTTCTTTTCTTTTCAGCACTTTCTCTTTTTCCTTTAGCTTAGCTCCAAATCTGAAAGCAAAAAAAAAAACCAAATCGCGTAAAAAAGAACAAATAAAATAAAACCTGAAAACAAATCTAAAAACAAGTCCGCGTCGGCGGCGCCAAAAATTGATCGAATTTTATATAGTGGTAAGAAGGTTGTCGTTCTCTCGGACTTGTGAATATTGATTTGAGATTTAAGATTTAAGATTATAGAAAGAACTGAGACATGGATTCCACCATTGACCAATTTTAAGTGATTCAGTTAACAATAATATTTATGCAATTCATACGTTCAATTTGATTCTAAGATATTGTCAATATTAGATTTCAAAAATATTAATTGTTAATCGCAAGTATGGAACATCAAGAGCTCTAAGTTAAGCATGCACCATCAAGAGAGAACACAACTAATTAATTAAAATCTTATAATCAATTATAGTTCAGTGTAAATAATCATAAAGAAATTGCAATAATAAAATAATAAGAAAATACCACTTTATTATTGGAACAACGCTTCCTCCATAATCCCAGCATGTGATTCTAGTTCCTCATTATTACAAAGAAAACTAAATAGAAGAAATAAAAGAAAATTGTGAAACTGGCTACCGGCTCACCGGCTCTCCAATCACTCCCCAAATGTGCTCTCTAGCTCTCTATTTATATACACAAATACACATTACTCAAATACATTCTTCCATAACTCCAAAATCTTCTTCTTTTTAATTAAAAATATCTTCAGGATTTTTCCTTCTCTTTATTCTATATATTTCTTTACTAAACCCATATCTTCTTTAATTCGCAGAATAAAATCCAAGATGAAATCTTCTAAGGATATCTTTCTTGTTTAATACAAGATAACTTCCTTTTTCTTCAAAACTTCATGTTTATAAGGCAAGAAGATATTCTTATCTTAAAGATAATAAATCCTTTACCGTTGATACCAAATTTTCCGCCAATTTTTCTTTTCAAATCAAGGAAGAATATGGAATCCCCTTAACCAGTGATGGGGTGCGATTAGCAGCTGGCTCCCTGGGGTGCCCCTTATCCAAAATTGAGAGTCTGAATAGCATGTGTCCTCCGGGTGCCTATACCAACTTTTCGAGCCGAATTTTCCATAAATGTTTATTTTCCAAAAATACCTACAAACACATAAAACACCATAATAAGTAGAAAATCGAGTACCAACAATACTGAAAATTGAGGACAATTCAGTCAGAAAAATGTGTCTATCACCCGGTAGACCACAAACTAAAACGACAAGGAGAAAACAAAGGAAAGAAATAAAAGCAATGAGTCAACGCGAATGTGAAGACGAGGCAAGTACGAAACGAGACCCAACCGGATGTGAGCTTTCGGAAGAAAGGTTCACGGAAGCGCCGGTTCCAAAGAAAAAGGGTAGGCCGAGGAAGGAACCGCCATCAAGTCAACAACAAACGAGGAATTCTGTATCGACACCACATGTCGATGAAGTGCCGGTTCCAAAGAAAATGGTAGGTTGAAGAAGTTACCGCTACCAAGTCAAGAATAAATGAGGGATTCCGTATCAACACCACAAGCCGATGAAGTGCCGGTTCCAAAGAAAAGGGGTAGGCCGACAAAGGTACCCGCATCGATTGAACAAGAACAACAAGCCGAATAACTGGATTCCACCCTAGAGTCGAGGTTACAAATAACAGTGGTAGACCTAGGAAGGTACCAACAATGATTGAACAAGGGGAGCATTCTGAAGTCACACCCATAGTATTAAAAATGAAAAGCCGAATAAGGAACCTATCAAGTCAAGTACATCAAGCTGAAAATTCCGAAGTCACGCCAAAGATAAGTGATAGAAAAGGTAAGTGACCAATGCCTAGTCATCAACAACACGATGGTGAAGTAGTCCCTTTTAAAAAGCGAAGGGGTAGGCCAAGGAAGTACGGACTCCCAACATATACCGAAGTTATTGGAAGTGTATAGATTGCAGAGGATGGATTGGATATAATTAAACTGAAAATTGGTAATATGAAAATGTATAAGGATTCCCTAACAGGTAAGACTTATAGACATTACCATACCAAAATAGAGAGTTATGTAAAGTAACTTGCCGACTTTATTCGCGAGTATATTGTATATACGGATGATGTTGATAGAGATGGAAATTGTGGCTATCATGCCGTGACCGAACAATTAGGAATCTTTGAGACGACGGTTAGTAAAGGGATGACACCATGTCGATACGCTAGAAAGAGGATGGCCGAACAACTTATGAAAAAGAAGAGTTGTTATGAACAATTGGTAGATGATGACGAAGGGTTTGATAGTTTGCATGCTCGGGTGTTAGGGCCAGAGCACGAGATGAAGTTCCTTCCTACTGAATATTGGATGAGGATGCCGGTTTGTGGGCATCTTGTGGCGGATACATTTAACTGCGTTGTTCATTATTTTTCCCCCACCGAACAAACAACTTATACGCCAAAGTGGTAAAAGTGCGAAGGATCTCTTAAGAAGAGAAGAGTTGTTTTGGCGTTCGTGAACGGGAATCATTTCATTATTCTGAAGCTAAAGGAAAATTGTCCATTTCCACCGGTTTGTCTGTTGACTAAAAACAAGGATATAGTTCCCAATCACTCGGAGGAATGGATGAAATTGTATGAGGAGAACCACCAATTGTGGGATGCGTTGAATCTATCAATTAACCCAGAAAAGGGAGAAATTCCTATTCATAAATTAGAAAGTGATGAAGAGTAATTTGTAAATGTGTGGTTCACTGCTACGCAACCTTTTGTCTTTTTGGAAGTTTGAGTCGTAATCATTAAACCATATGGACATGCCGGCATGATTTAATTATAACTTTACAATGTCGGGAATTGATCCCGGCTTAGAAAGTATTTTCTTTTTTATGCCGGAAAATCACCATAAGTACACAGAGATATTAGTTTAAGTGCCGGCATTGAAAATAACTTCCTAAGAATGCCGGAATTATACACAGATCACTTACGTGTCAGGAAAAGAAAGAGTATCGACATTGTCTAGAAAAGTGTATCCATGCTGGAATTCTAAATTCCTTTGGTCTAGAAAGAAATCAGTTTACCGGAATTGTTTTTACAATTTCGACCGTGCCGGTTCTGAAAAAAAAACATAAAAATTGCAATGTTTGACATAGATTAACCAATAGAATATGTTCGAAGCGAAAAAAAAATGAAATCAACATCTCCAAAGTTTAGCAAGACACACAAAATAACATAAGCAAAGACTAGATTGTTTAACAAACCATGTGTAAAGTTAAAATGTTCCAAACCGAAAACAAATGAAACAAATATCTTCAAAGTTTAGCAAGACACACAAACAAACATAAACCGACAGTAGATTGTTCAAAGACATAACTAATACTATAAAAGAAACATTCACAAACATCTTAGATCACTCGGTCCTTGGCTTCTTGTGAACCCGCTTCTTCGTTTCCTTCCACAAGTCCTTTGCATTTGGATCTTCAATTTTGTCTATCTTTTCCTCGACTGTATTCATTTATGTCGGGGTCATCACCTCTCCTTTCTTGTTCTTGCATATAAACCAGTTTCCCAATTTTCCAAGCCGCGAACGTTGTTGTCATATTTTCCATTAATATGTTAACTTTTATAAGTTTATAGATATACATTCAAATAATAGGAAGTGAACCAGAATTACGTATCAACAACGTGAGGGTCTTTTGAAGTACGGGTACAGTAAGTTTTTCAGGAGTTGTGGAGGGAGGTTCTGCTTGTGGAGGCACTGTTTCGGTGGCAGGGCGTAGAATATAAGGATGGGAGTACCTCGAACGACCTCTGAGGAAGCTTGGTTCCGACTCATAACCGTTTTCCACCAATTCCCAACCAACCCTATCCATAACTAGTTGTTGTTCTTCAAGGGATCCAAGTATTGTAAGTGGTTCATATGCACCCTATTACCATTAGAGTCAGGGAATATTGCGATGCCCAGGAGGATCAACAGATAAGCAGCGATAGTTTACTGAATTTGTTCAGCATTCAATTCCTTGCCCATCGTATTCCCAAACAAATCTCTGAGCTTGACGACTTTAATAGTCTTTGTCATGGTATTCTTTGACACGTACATATTTGCTTTAGTCGTTGCCTCGTCCCAACCAAACAACTTTTTAGTCAGCTCGTAGATCTTGGACCATTCTAGGGTCTTACCGTGATCTTCTTTCGTAACGGTTTTTCCAAGGATCCCTAGACCTAATATTCTGTGGACATCTTCAGGGATAATGGTCATCTCGCCAAAAGGAAAATGCATGTTATCAGTTGAAGCAAAAAACCTCTCGAAGAAGCAATTCTTCATCACTTGATTAGTGGCCACATAGTTTTCTACTGCGAGATACAACCCAGATGCTCTCACTGCCATTTGAACAACCTCACACTCCAATTCCAAAGACCATGTATCCATTTGTTGATGGCGGTAAACACGGATGGCTTTCTTGTGGTCCTATAAAAACACACCAAACAAACTTCAATTCACCTTATCATATATAAAGAATATAATAACAAGATGCAAACGTCTTACATAATTTGAATAGATCCAACGATAATAAGAGTCCTTGTAGTCAAATAAGAGTATCCGATCTCAAGGCTGACCCCAGTGTTTTCCATCATTGCGTTCTGAAATCATGTCATATGTTTTTGGGAGGTGCTTTGGTGGGTCATTTTCCTTTTTCTCACCGGCTTCAACTTCAGGTTGTCCTAAGCCATGTGAGGATAAGCCACCTGCTCGGGCTGGATCAGGAGGTACAAATTTCTCCCACTATGCATCATCATTGTTGCTTGTGTCTCACTCCGGAGGAATCTCCCGAATCATGAACTTACCACGTTCCGGATCATCTCGACTACGTCGAGGCCGGGAAGACTTAGGTTTTCCTTCATCAACAACTTTTCCCTTTCCTTTCTTCATTTTTGCTGCTTTGGACCTACGTATAAAATGTTTCATGAGTTGTAATATGAGAATTTTCTACAGAGATTTAACAAAGGTGAACATAACGATACTGCCAGCATATGTTCCGACATTGTAATCTAAAAGGATTCCATGCCGGTTTTCCGGTAATGGCATTGTATGTGAATAAAATCCTACGTCGGTAATACGGGAATTGCCTACAAATATTTAACAAAATAAGGTAATCAAAACCGGCATGGATAGTGAACATTACGATACTGCCGGCAGCGGTGCCGGTGTTGGAATTTATAGGGTTTCTATGCTGGTATTCTAATAACTTATATGCAATAAAAGGGGGATACATGACATATAAACCGGCATTGTATTCAAATTTAATTGTACGCCGAAACTAAATTGAAATTTCAATTCACTAAATTCAATTTCAAATTCACTAAATTGCAAATTCAAATTTCCTTTTACCTTGTATAAACAATAAACATGCAAGTTTCAATTTATATTTTTTATATTATGAAATAAACCGTAAGAATGCTTCAATAAACATATACATCACTTACCTCATCATCTTTTTTATTTCCTCATCATCATCTTGTTCAATAGATGCTTCTGATGTCGATTTACCACCAAGATTAGGTTTTGGTTTTTCAGGAGGTTTGCGAGGACCCATTCTTCTTTGGGTTTGAAGAATTGAATGAATTTGGTTCAGAGGATGAAACCAAATAATGGAGTTTAGTGGTTTTGGAAGTTCTTTTGGAATAGCGAAGTAAAAACAAAGAAATAGAAAAATGGAACCGTTTCCATTCTATAACCGTCAATTTTATGGAATAATGGAGTTTGTAACCGTAACATAAATGGAATGAGGAAGTTTGTAACGATTATAATGGGGGATAATTGGTGCGACAGTTACAATGGAGAAAAATAAGGAGTTAGAATTAGTTGTTATGTTTTTTAAACGTTTTCAATTAATGACGGTTGAAAGGTAACAAACCTTCATAATTCCGACGTTGTCGAACTTTCATAATCTATGCCGGTAGTCTGACAGATTTAACTGAGTTTATGTATACGGTGCCGGCGTTGATTTGTTATTAACAATCTATACCGGTAGTGATTCTTGATTCATTATTAATACACCACCAAAAGGTTTAATCAAGAAAACTGTCCCAAATTGGCCTTCATATTAATAATAAAGAAATAAACTTAAAAACATTAAACACATAAACAACATTCCACATGAATTGAAAAATCTTAAGCTAATTGCAACTAGCATTATATCTTGTAACGAGATTCAACAAACAAAGCGGCTTCGAAATGCCTAAAAGGCTCTTTTCTCCACTTGGTATATGCGTCTTGAGCTTGCCCCCTATTCCCTTTGTATCTTGCGATAAACTCGTTGTATTTGCGACATAATTTTATGAGGGCGATTGTCTGATTCGCTACATACTCATCCCCGTAATCCGTTTTTCGTTTCTTGCACTTACCGTCCTCAAACCTCGACATATATGGACCATCCGCAACAAGACCCCAAAAAAGGTTTAAAAGGCGGTGATCTTACGGCAAATCCGATACTGTGAATTTGTTTTTTAATCCATTCGGTTTATTCCTCAACATCCGCTTCTATCTTCGCTTGTTTCACACGTTCATATATCTCTTTAGTTTCTTTGCGATATTTTTGTTCTATTGTTGCCTCTTCTTCTTCTCTTTTCCTTCTAAGTATCTCTTCTTCCATTGCGGCAATTGACTTGGTGGGTTGCTCCTTCCTTCTAAGTTTTTCTAGTATAATGGCAATTGAGTTGGTGGTGGATGATGATTGATTTCCTATCGGAGTGGATAATTTGTTCTTCTTAAGTTTTTCTTTTTCCATGGTAATGATGAAATCGGTAGTTGGCGATTGATTTTCCATTGGAGATATGTGTTGGAGTTTTTTGTTTTTTGGAGGTATGAAGTGCAATGGGTGTATCCATTCCTTTAAATAGATGAGGACACAACGGCTCTTTTCCATTTTATCATTCTAGCATTGTCACTAACTTAGATCCCACGCCGGAAATGCTCTTTACTCGTTTATGGTTTATAAAAATAGCCGTTATGCATTGAATGTTCAATTCCGGCGTTGAACAGAAGAAGTTCGACCACGCCGGTAGTAGGTGCCAGCGCACTGATGTTTATAATTTCAATGCCAGAACGTGATTTATTATTCACAGAATATTGACACTAGATTCCGGCATAGGTAAATATATAATATCTATGTCGGAATCTTGACGGTATTGAATTATGTTAACATAAGTAAGCCGGAACTATAATTTATTTCAAATGTAATCTTTGTCGCCGGAAGCACGAATGCACTTAGCACGTGCATCAAGACTTTAAACCACTTGGTGACCCAAGTGGACGAGTTATAGTCTCGTGAGGATTTACATATAGATCTATCCACAAAACCTTACCAAAAACTACGCTAAAAACCTAAACAAAAACCACTAAAAACCTAACCAAAAACCACTAAACCTATCAATCTTCTTAAGAAGAATCCGTCTCTGATTCACCGAGCTGATGGTACTCCGTGACTTTGGTTATCATGTGGTTCACGCTTTCATCAAATATGAATTCTTCCCCCTTTTCCTGTAAGTAACGCGCTTTCACGGCTTCATGCTATAAAAATCACGATCCACAAACTTAGTTTGTTACATAAAAATTAAAAAGAATGGATCGTGTCGAATTAATCATGAAGATGCTTACGAGTTGTTGAGGGGACAATCTATTGCGGGTAGCATGCTCGATCCGGTGTTTCATTTTTAAATGCTCAACCACCACATTTAGGATGATGTCGTGTCGTTGCTCGATTTGTTTAGCAGTTCGTCCTTTCGGGTTACCGTAATCGTGAGTAAATTAGTTAAAAATCTTCAACCACATAGAATCCCCCGAACTGTTATCTATAGTTGAAGGATGTGTTTCGGCGTACCATGCTTGGGTGATTGCTAAATCTTCCTCGGAGTCAAACGATGCCATTTTTTGTATGTGAGAAAAAGTTATATACTAAGGTATTTATAGATGACTCTTCTAGGGTTTAGGGTTTCGCAAAAACACACGAGTTTTGGGAAATTGGGTCCAAGTATTAGCTCTCTTTATATAAAGAAAAACCTCAACGGCTAGTTTTTTCTTGAAATTAACAGGTACCAGCATTAAAGCCAATATGAATTATGACGCCGGTACCTTTTTCCGGTATTGGTGAAATTAATGCCGGGACTTGACATTTTCTTTACAGAGATTGATCCAAATCTGCAGTTTATGCCGACACCGATACAATAACATCGTACAACATCGGGATAAACTACCGGCAGTGAGTGTTATTCTGCGACCATGCCGGTGCCTGTGAATTTAAAAAAAAAAACGGCTAGTTTTTTGAAAAATAAGACCGCTGGAGCTTCATTCTATAACCCCCCCCCCCCCCATTCCTTTGGAAAAATTTACACAAAGCACCCACCAAATAACAAAAATCCTTCTCTCAAGAAAGCAAGCCTAAAAAAATAGATCAAGCAAGCACGGTTCAAGCTTCACAAGCGACGGGAGATTCATCAACAAGCTCTATTTGCAAACCAGCATCAAGCTCCACCTGCAAAGTAAGTAGATTTAACATTGTTAACTATATGTGGACAGTTAAAATCTTCTCTACTATGACGTATCACTAATATAATCTTTTCTTACAG
Organism: Papaver somniferum; assembly: GCF_003573695.1. Classification (NCBI taxonomy): domain Eukaryota; kingdom Viridiplantae; phylum Streptophyta; class Magnoliopsida; order Ranunculales; family Papaveraceae; genus Papaver; species Papaver somniferum. Next base: position 145,997,876 of record NC_039365.1, on the reverse strand, counting down.
AGTCATCATTGCAGCTGTCAAATTTGCAAGTCACCTTATCATCTAGCCATGAGTTGTCCTTTTATTTATTTAAAGTGTGGAAGCTGTGATGGGACACGCCGGTTTTGAATTGCAAAAACCGATGATGCTGAAAATGGAAGAATGTTTCTAAGGTGTTTGAATTACCTAAAGTGCGATGAATTTCAATGGTTTGACAAGGATGTTGAACTAGCAGAATCAAGAGAAAACCACAAGGGCAAATGCAAGCCTATTGATGGGTGTGATGGGTGCTATATCAAGGGAAAGGAATATGTTGAAAGAGAAGATGAACTAATGAAGATGGTCCTTGACACCGAGATTCCAGACGATGTCTTCGAAGATATTCGCGAAAGGATCAAAGGTTCCGCAATTGTTGAAAAGGGATGGCTTACTGTGGAACTTAAACATTTCAATCCCAGAAATACCCATAATCTACACAAAATCTTGGTCATTTTCATCCATTGTTCCCGGTATGGTTTTGGAGAAAAAATTTCCGTGCCGGTACAAATGGCGGCATAGAATTTAAATTTCTTTTATTGCCGGAACCAATACCGGTGCTTTGGAATTTAAACATTTGAATGTATGCGCTTCTCGTGTAAATAAAACTTACAGAGACAACATTTACTAGAAATCTAAACATGTTCAACATAAACCAAACAACTGAATCGTGCTTAAATGTTCTTCATCAAAGTATCATAAACCAAAAGTAAACCGAACAAATAAAGAGTTCACTCAAAAAACAAGTTAGAAATTGTTCAAAACATAACAACCACCATCCAAATAAAGAAACACAACTATCGAGTTTATCACTTGGTATTTTGCTTCTTGCCAACGGGCGCCCTCCTCGTTTCCCCAAACAAAGCTCTTGCACTTGGGTCTTCAATTTTATCAAGCTTTTCCACGACTTCCTTCATTTCTTCAATGGATATCACCTCTCCTTCGTCGTACTTGGAACCAAGCATCTTCTTCAACTTGCCAAGCCGACGCTGCTAGTTTCCTACATACAACACATAATTAGTATATATATGCTAATATAAAATTATGTGTAAATTAAACGACTAAGCAATTAACGATACTTACTAGCAATCCAACGGTCTTATTAAGTTGGACCATCGTAGGTGGTGTCTCTGTAGGAATTGGAACGGGAGGGTTTTTCTGGGGTGGAACTTCGACGTCGTCCGGGTGCACGACAAAAGGATGTGACCATTCCAAGTAATTACCAATGTAGGTGGGATCAGCTTCATCACCGTTTTTCACAAGCTCCCATTTACTAGCATCTACCAAATGACGTGGTTCCCTATCCCTCCAATGTGTTGGTTATGGAATTGGATCATACTCTACCCTCAACCTTGTGGAACTTGTCATGGACACAGAAAGGTCAAGCTGATACCTTTCAGTAGAGGCTGTCATGAAGCAGGGTAATTGCTTGTATCCAAGTTGCCGGATCACACGTCGAGGATCAGCCATAAAGTATCCCTTTGTGTGGAATAAAGGCCCATTGTAAAATGCAACGTTATAAAACCTCAAATATTGGTCGTTTTCTCTAGCCTCCCTGTAAGGGTCGAACACAACATCTTTGGTAGTCATCGCGTCCAGAGCCAATCTCAAATCTGTCAGTCGATGATTGTTATCGGGCTTCGGATGGCTGTTGAACTGGTATCTCTTGGCTCTAGGCTCCTCGGGGCCATCAATGGGAATAATCTTCCAGAAGGGGTTGTCCTTGAACAATGTTGGTAACTGTTCATAAGCCCACACCTATACAAATGTAAATGATACATATAAAAATCAGTAAATTTTGTTTCTAAGTTGATGATAAGGGTACATGTAAACAATATAAATAAGAACATAAGTTCAAAAAAAAATTACCTGGAGTAGAGTGAAATTACCGACAAATTGGTTTGTAACCGCCTCAGAGGCCCTTCTCATCTCCGTCATCACATGTGCCATTACCATGGAATACCCTATTTCCCAAGATGAATAACAAGTACGCAGCGGCTGTATAACGAATCTATGCGGGGTCCCATCCATCTTTGTCTTTTCTCTGCGCCGTGTTTTCAAACTTCTTCTTAAGCAGCATCAGCTTAATAGTCTTTGTCCTACTAGTCTTAGATACATAGAAGCTTTCCACAAAAGTTTTGTAGTCCCAATCCAAGAGCTTGTTAGTAAAAACGTGCAACTTCGACCATTCTAGCTCCGGACAATGATCTCTTTCTACAATTTATTTGCCGGTAATACTCAATCCTAGAATGTTCTGAGCATCATCAGGGATCAAGGTCATCTCGCCAAACGGGAAGTGCATGGTATCTGATTCACCATGATACCTTTCGACGAAGCAATTGACTGTCACAATATCTGGCTTCACATAATTTTCAAACAAAGGATATAGACCAGAATCCTTTACTAATGTTTGGACCTCTTCACATTCCGTAGACAAATTCCAACGAGACACGGCTTGGTTTCGGCAAAAACGCACAACCTTCTTATGATCCTACAATTAGGAGATAATACGATTAAGAGACTTAGCATAAATACAAAACAATACATATGCACGAGATAGAAATTCTTACATAGGTCTGACATATAGTACGAGCCCACGAGTCCTTATAGACAAATAGATACCCCGGATCAAAAGAAGCGGCACCCCAAATTCTACCACGATCAAGATCAGGTATCATGTCATCAATATGAGGAAGGTGCGAACCTTTAACTTTTACTTTTCCCTTTCCTTGTGTCGGTTGTTGACTTGGCCCACCTTGTTCCAATACTGCTTCGCTTTGGGTTGCTAATTGACTTGGTTCAATCTCATTATCTTCCTCCTCACTTTCCTCTTCATCTTACTCATCTTCCTCCTCAAATGCTCCGGTAGGTTCAAGGATTACGAGTTTACTACGGTCACGACCACTCTCCAAAACTTCACCTCTTGTATCATCCCCCAAACGGATTTTGCGACCTTGGTCTTTCCCTCTAGGAGGCGGAGACTGAGGAGTACCTAGACCGTCCTTCCTTCTTTTCTTAATGCCATCATCTTTAGTTTTTCCTTTGTTAGCTTCCTTTGCTTTAGACCTATTTCAAAAGAAGCACAAAATAAATATAAGACAACTAACTTTCATTTCTAATACCGGCATAGAGATACCACATTACGGCAAAGAATCATCACTACCGGCATAGCGAAACAAAGTATCGACAATGTCGTGACCAGAAACGACATAGTAAATTCAAACCATTACATACCGGGAACTAATACCGGCATTGACAAATAATTGCCGAGGATGCCGGTAATCTTTAGGAAGTTCCTGTATACTAAAACACCATTACCGACAAATACGTAAAATTCAAACACATGCCGTAACAGGGTTCCGGCATGGAATCTAACCTAAAACGTATACCGACATGGTATTCAAACTAATTTAACGCCGGTATTGGGTTCCGGTGTGGTCTTCATCCTAAATCGAATGTCATAACTAAGTTCCGGTGTGGTCTTCAACCTAAATCATATGCCGTAACGCAGTGCCGGTGTGGTCTTCATCCTAAATCGAATGCCGTTACACTGTTCCGGTGTGGTATTCATACTAAAATGAATGCCGGAACCCTAACCTAGCTCAACTGTTTCAGTTAGGGTTTGCGATTTTGACCTAAACCCATAGCTAAAAATCGATTGAAACACTAATTAAACAGTTCTAAATGACTTACCTTCTCAGAGAAGCCATGTTTACAAGAAGTTGATCGTCCGAAGCCTCTTGTTCTTCGTCTTATTTCTCTTGAGCAATCAAAGCAAGCCTTTCCTGTAATTTCTGTTGAGCAATCGATTTTTATTTCGATTGGGCATCTTATTTCTTTCGTGGAGGCGTTCTTATGATTCGGGTAGGTTAATCGACGAAGGAATTTATGAGTTAACGATTAATCGTCGATGAAGAATGGATGAAGAACGATGAAAAACAAAAAATTCGGAACCTTAACCTAGAGTGTGTCAGAACTGAACGGGGGATAATTGATTTGACTTTTGATTTTTAGTTTTAAGTTTTTATTTTGTGGGGAAGGTATAACAGTCTTTTCATAATGTTTTTTAATAAATCAAAGGGTGTTTTAGTATTTTCGCCTCAAAAAACACCCCTTAGCAGACACCTTTGGTTGGGGGAAGTAATTCATATCCCCAATTAGTTTTGATATCCCTCAATCGCGCGTTCTAAAAGAAACACAAACCATTAAGAATGGTGAAGGAATCATTTGCTTCAAATAAAAAAAAGAAAAATAAGTCATTTCCAGGCAACCTCCTCCCAAAGATAAAAAAGAACGCGCAATTGGGGGATATATAAACTAATTGGGGGATATTGGAAAAGGACAAAAACGGGATCCAAATATCAATTCAAGGTCACCCCTTATATAAGTATCTTACTTAATACCTAATTTACCCCTCACTAATCAGGATTAGTGATTAATTATAATTAGGAAAAATCTTAAGATTATTTGATAAAAAATTAGTGTGTGTTTTTATTTGTATTTGGATGAGTGAGGTGAGAGTAGAAGGAGGGAAAAAATATTTGAGAGGGAGTTTTTTTGGGGGAAAATGAAGGATGATTGTGAAGAGAGAATTGTTGCTGCTGAATCTTTAGCTCAACTACAACAAGGATCATATCTTGAATCTTCAGTTGATGACAACAACTCAGAATTGCAACTCTTAGTTGAGCCAACACCCTTGAATGATGATTTTTACGAGCATGGAGATTTTTTTGAAGAACCTACACAAGAAAGTAAACTTGCACAACATACAAGCATCCCCAATACACAGGTAAAGCTGCTAAGAGGTTGAAAATTTGTTTTTTTTTCTTTGAGCCCACCATTTTTTCAGCTGAAAAAGCTCGGTGCCAGCATAGTAGTGGTATGAATACAACGCCGGAAGTCTCCATACCGGCATGGTATTCATACTACGGCCATGTCGGCAGCCCGATATCCCCTATTTTGAATATCAATCCGGCATAGTATTCAACCAAAAAACTATGCCGGTACAAAAGTTACTTTTTACCTACCATGGAATATTCTACGGAATATGGTACCAGCATGGTTATATTCTAAGGTTACCATGTCGGTACTGCATGAAAAACATACAGTAAACAGTGCCTTCCAAAGCTAAATACCGGAATGGAAAATTAATTAATTACCATGCCGGAATTGTGTACTGGCGTAGAACTATAGATAACGAGCATGCCGGCACCTCCAACGACATTGTTCGATTATAACTTTAGCATGCCGGTACCTACAAAAAAATCATACAGGAAGGAGTGTTTTTCAAATCTAAATACCGGCATGGTATATGAATTATGGGTAACGCCGGAACCAGGTACCGGCATGAAACCATAGATTACGAGAATGCCGGCACTTATGGTTCCGGCTTTTATTTGAAATGAAATTTGCATGCCGGAAACATTTTACAAATTTTGTCTTAAGTTTCGGTTCAGTTCGACTATGCCGGTAGATTGGTCGAGAATGTCGGAACCTGTTTCCGGCATAGTGTTTTAATTTTTTTTGGAACTAATTTATTTTATTTTCGTTCGATCCTTAGGTGGTGACATATATTGATCCAACAAATGCAAAGACGCTTGGTCGGGATACATCAGAATACTATAAAATGCTTCCAATATGTTACCAAAGAATACTTTTCACCTAGTATCTTGAACTTTACTAATGGATTGCTTGTAATGAACCTTCTCCCATTGTTGTCCTTATGTAGGGAATAAAAGATCCAAAGAAAGCAATCGCTTGGGATAAAGAGACGGCTCTTAAGAACATGTATGTGTTGGTGAGGAATACCCAAGGTTCAAAGAGCCATTTTGAAATGGTTTGCTAAAGAAGTTGGGAATACAAGAAGAAGAATAGTCACAAGAGAAAGCGTTATGTATATCCAAAAAAGACTAATAGGATATACAAGACTCGTACAAGGAAGGATAATTTCCCATTTAAGCTTGCATTCCATCTAAAATACAAGGAAAATGAATGGGATTGTAGGGGTTTTTTCGGACGTCATAACCACCGTGATCCGAAAGATTTTGTTGCTCACACCCTAGTTGCGAAGCTAAAACCTCATGAATTCGAGGATGTAAAGAGATTGACCAAAGCACTTATCAAACCGAGACAAATTCTCAGAGGCTTCAAGGAAAAGGATGAGACGAACGTGTTTTCTCTACGTACAATTTATAGCGCATAAGTAACTATTAGAAGGATGGAATGGGAAGGGAGGACCGTTATGCAAGAATTTGAGAAGATAGTTTGGGATTACAACTACACGCGTATCACTAAAAGAGGGTCGGACAACAAGCCCCTTCAAATATTCATTTCACATTGTTTGCTTTCACAATTGGAAAATACATGTTGTGGTGTTCTTTTGATGGATTGCACCTACAAGACAAACAAATACAATATGCCGTTGTTCAACATCGTGGGGAAAACATCGGACAGGGTAACATTCACATTGGATTGGTGTTTAATGGAAAACGAGAGGGACTATAATTATCATTGGGCTTTACGACAATTGAAGTTATTCTTCCGGGAAAATAAACTTCCGAGGGTCATCATAACCAATCAAGATGACGCATTAATGAATGCAATATCCGACGTCTTCCCGGATGCACAAAATTTCCTATGTACATACCATATACGTAATAATGTGATAAAAACCTGTCATGCCTTGTTTGAACCCACTAAGGCGGATATTAAGAAGAGAATGATTGTTCAACTAGAGGAAGATGTTCTCAAGAACAAAATATCCCCCGAAGAAGAAGAAGATGAGAGAGGCAAGATAAAAGAGCGAGTGGAAAAAGAACATGCGTAAAACCATAAAAACTGGTTGGAATTTCTAAGATATTGGGAGAAAGTTTATTGGTCTCTTACCGAGGTTATGTACGAAAAGAGATTGGACAAGTTTATTGCCGATTGGAACAAAGTTTATCCGATTGCCGTCTGGTATTGTCGAACTCAATGGTTGGATAAGTTCAAGGAAAAATTTGTTTGTGCATCCGGTGTTTCATTTTTAAATACTCAACCACCGCATCTAGGATGATGTCATGTCGTTGCTCGATTTGTTGAGCAATTCTTCTCTTCAGGTTACCATAATCGTGAGTAAATTTGTTAAAAATATTTAACCACATGGAATCCCGCGAACCGTTATCTATAGTTGAAGGACGATTTTAGAAATACCATGCTTTGGTGATTGCTAAATCTTCCTCGGAGTCAAAAGATACCATTTGTTGTATGTGGGAGTAGGTTTTATACTAAACTATGTATATATGAATCTTCTAGGGATTAGGGTTTTATAAGTTTAGAGTCTGAAGGATATACTAAAGAATACATGAGTTTTGGGCAATTAGGTCCAAGTATTAGCTCCCTTTATATAGAGAAAAATACCAACGGATAGTTTTTTTGAAATCACATGTGCCGGCATTGTAGTTAATATGAAGAGGTACGCTGGTACCAACTTCCGGTATGAATCACCGTTAAACATCTATGCCGGTAACAACGTATTTTCTTACATAGAGATTTTGTGGACTATGCAGATGGTACTGGCGTAGTTCTAACGACAGCGTACTACGCCGGCAGAGACTACCGGCAGTGATTGTCTTTCTGCGACAATGCCGGTACATTTGAATTTCAAAAAAAAAAAATGGCTAGTTTTTTGAAAAATAAGACCGTTGGAGCTTCAATCTATATAAGCCCCCCTCATTCCTTTGCAAAAATGTACACAAAGCACCTACCACATAACAAATATCCTTCTCTCAAGAAAGCAAGCCTAAAAAAATAGATCAAGCAAGCACGGTTCAAGCTTCACAAGCAATGGGATATTCATCTACAAGCTCTATTTGCAAACCACCATCAATCTCTACCTGCAAAGTAAGTAGATTCAACATTACTAACGATGGATTGGACAGTTAAAATCCTCTCTAATATCACGTATCACTAATATAATCTTCTCTTACAGAGTCATCATTGCAGTTGTCAAATTTGCAAGTCACCTTCTCATATATCCATGGACTGTCCTTTCATTTATTCGAAGTGTAGAAAATGTGATGGGACACACCGGTTTTGGATTGCAAAAACTGACGATGCTGAAAATGGAAGAATGTTTCTAAGGTGTTTGAATCACCCAAAGTGCGAAGAGTTTCAATGGTTTGACAAAGCAGTTGAACTAGCCGAAGCAAGAGAAAACCACAAGGGCCAATGCAAGCCTATTGATGGGTGTAATGGGTGTTATATGAAGGGAAAGGAATATGTTGAAAGAGAAGATGAACCAATGAAGATAGTCCTTGACACCGATTCCAGACGATGTTTTCGAAGATATTCGCGAAAGGCTCAAAGGTTCCGCAATTGTTGAAAAGGGATGAAAATAGATTATGAGATCATCTTGAACCAAAATTACTCCATTCCATGTTTTTTAGTATGTTTTAATTTAAAGTTTCGTGTTTTTTTAGTATGTCTTAATTTAAATTTTCAAATCTAATGTAATAGATTATCTAGGAACGAAATAAAAAGAGCATTCGTAACGGATCTATGATCAATCCCGGCGTTGTTGTTTTAATTTCTGAAGAGTTTAAAGCGTTCCGACATGGAAGATATCTTTTCTTACTATGCCGGTTTTCTACAAAACTATCCAAGTTAAAGAAAATCAGATTTCCGGCATTGAATATTAAAAATATATCCATGCCGGCACAGGTCAAACTCTATACATGAACTTGAAACCTTTCTTTACTACGTTCCGGCATGGGTTTAGAAAAATATTTTAATGCCTGTACTAGTTACGACATGGAATTCTAATACCAAATCTAAGCCGGATTCAGTGACGGCTTTGTTCGACTTAAACACTTCTATGCCGGCACCTGGGTGTGAATAAAACTTACCAAATAAAATATTGTACTACAAATCTAAATATGTTCAAAATAAACCAAACAACTAAATTGTGTTTAAATGTGCTTAATCCATGTATCATAGACAAAAAGTAAACCAAACAACTAAAGAGTTAATCCAAAAACAAACTCGGAATTGTTTGAAACGTAACAACAACCATCGAAATAAAGAAACACAACTAAAGAGTTGATCACTTGGTCTTTTGCTTCTTGTGGACCGCCAGCTTCATTGTTTTCCCGAACAAATCTTTTGCACTTGGGTCTTCAATTTTATCAAGATTTTCCTTGAGTTCCTTCATTTATTCTAGGGATAGGACCTCTCCTTCCTCGTACTTGCAACCAAACATCTTCTTCAACTTGCGAAGCCGACGCCGCTAGTTTCATACATCCAACACATAATTAGTATGTATATGCTAATATAAGATTATATGTACATTAAACTACTAAGCAATTAACAATACTTACTAGCAATCCAAGAGTCTTATTAAGTTGGGGCATTGTAGGTGGTGCCTCTGTAGGATTTGGAACGGGAGGGTTTTTCTGGGGTGGAACATAGACGTCGTCCGGGCGCACGACAAAAGGATGTGACCATTCCAGATAATTATGAATATAGGCAGGATAGGCTTCATCACCGTTGTTCACAAGCTCCAAATTACTAATATCTACCAAACGAAGTGGTTCCCTATCCCTCCAATGTGTTGGTTCTGGAACTGGCGTATACCCTACCCTCAACTTTGTGGAAGATGCAATGCACTGAGCATGGTCAATAGTGTACCTTCCAGGAGCGGCTATCATGAATCTAGGTAATTTCTTATGTCCAAGTTGTCGCATGACATGCCAGGGATCAACCATAATGTATCCCTTTGGGTAGAACAACGGTCCATTGTAGAATGCAACGTTATTAAAACTCATAATTTGGAGGTTTTCTCTAGTCTCCTTGTAAGGGTTGAACGCAACATCTTTGGTAGTCATCGCGTTCAGAGTCAATCTCATATCTATCAGCCGACGCTTGTTACCGGGCTTTGGAATATTTTTGAACTGGTATCTCTTAGATCTAGGCGCCACGGGTTCGAGAAGGTCTATGATCTTCAAGAAGGGGCAGTCCTTGAACAATGTTGGGAAGTGTTCATAATCCCACACTGATCTCAATGTGGAATAATACATATAAGAAGCAGTAAATTTTGTTTCTAAGTTCATAATAAGGGTATATGTGAACAATATACATAAGAACATAAGTTTAAAAACAAAATTACTTGGAGCAGAATGAAATTCCCACCAAATTGGTTTGTAACATCCTTAGAGGCCCTTCTCATCTCCGCCATAAAATGTGCCATTGCCACGGTGCCCCAAGAATAGTTACAGACATCTTCCAATGGATCCAAGTATTGAAGGAGGTTTCCACTAACCCTGTTGCCGTTAGTGTCAGGGAATACCTTCGTGCCCAAAATGAATAACAGATACGCAACGGCTGTATAACGAATCTGTGCAGGGTCCCATCCATCCTCGGAACTTCTTTCCTTTGTGTTTTGAAAGGTATTATTAAGCAGCGTCAGCTTGATTGTCTTTGTCCTACTAGCCTTAGATACATAGAAGCTTTCCACAGAAGTTTTGTAGTCTCAACCCAATATCTTGTTAGTGAGAGCGTGCAACTTCGACCTTTCTAGGTCAGGACTGTTATCTCCTTCTACAATTGATTTTCCGATAACATTCAAGACTAGAATGTTCTGAGCATCATCAGGGATCAAGGTCATCTCCCCAGACGGGAAGTGCATGGTATCGGTTTCACCATGATACCTTTCGACGAAGCAATTGACTGTCACAGGATCACACTTGACATGATTTTCAACCAAAGCATATAGACAAGAACCCCTTACTAATGTTTGGACCTCTTCACATTCCATAGACAAAACCCAATGAGACGCGGCTTGGTTTCGGCAAACACGCACAGCATTCTTATGATCCTACAATTAGGAGACAATACAATTAAGAGATTTTACATAAAAACACAACAATACATATGCACAAGATTAAAAATTCTTACGTAGGTTTAATAGATAGTACGAGCCCACGTGTTCTTGTAGGAAAATAGTATTCTCGGAACGTGAGCTTCACCCCAAATTCTACCATCAGCGCGGTCAGGTATCATGTCATAAACATGAAGAAGGTGGGAACCTTTTACTTTGCCTTTTCCTTGTGTCGGTTGTTGACTTGGCCCACCTCCTTCCTCCACAACTTCTCTATGGCTTGCTAATTGACTTGGATGAACCTCATTATCTTCCTCGTCACTTTCCTCTTCATCTTGCTCATCATCTGGCTCATTGTGCTCAGCTGTTCCAATAGGTTCACGGATTAAGACTCGACTACGGTCACCACCACTCTCCCAAATTTTCCTTCTTGTATCTTCCCTCAAACGCTTGTTGCGACCTTGTTCTTTCCCTCGAGGAGGTATGGACTTAGGAGTAGCAAGACCATCCTTCTTTCTTTTATTAATGCCAGCATCTTTAGTTTTTCCTTTGTTAGCTTCCTTGGCTCTAGCCCTATATTAAAAGACACACGAAATGAATATGAATATAAAATAAGTCACTCTCATTTTTAATACCGGCAGAGATGCAACAAATAAAAACAATGCCGGCTATGTGGTTACGGCATAGTTATGTAGCAAATACGTCGTGCCGGTACAGAATTACGGCATTACAAAATAACTATCGACAATGCTGGTAGTCTTAGCAAATTCATAGGTTGTTCCTGGATACCAAAAGAGCACTACCGGCACACACGTAAAATTTCCACTCCATGCCGTAACTCTGTACCGGTACTGAATGCACCTAAAACTGATACCGGTACTGGTTACAAATTCATAGGTTTTTCCTGTTTATTTAAAGTGCACTACCGGCATACACGAATAACTGTAAATCAATGCCGTAACACCCTACCGGCATGGTGTTCATCCTAATTTAAATGCCGGCGCACAACATTCAGTTTCAGATGAATATGGGTTTGAAAACGGCATAGTATTGATACTAAAATCAACGCCATAACTCAATACCGGCATTGTCTTCATTATAGATTGAACGCCGTAATATAGTACCGGTATTGTATTCATACTAAATTCAATGCCGGTACTCACCGAAACTCAACTGTTTGAGTTAGGGTTCGCGATTCTAACACAAACCCAATGCTATAAATCGATTCAAATACTTATAAAACAGTTCAAAATCAATTACCTTCTCACATAAGCCATGTTTCTGAGAGGTTGGTTGTCCGAGTTTGCTGCTTCTTCTTCTTCTTGCTCTTGAGCAATCAAAGCAAGCCTTTGTTTTAATTTTTGTTCACCAATCGATGTTGACTTCGATTGGGCATCTGATTTCTTTCTTGGAGGCATTGTTATGATTCGGGTAGGTTAATCGACGAAGAAATTTTTGAATCGACGATTAATCGTCGACGAAGAACGGATGAAGAAGAAGATGGAAGAATGCATCTTCCAAGAATAGCTTCGATTTCTACTTCTTCGTCTTAATGTAGTCCGAAACTATCTTTAGTATACTAAATTAAGAATGCATTTTGGCAACTAAAATTGACAACTAATTTGACATACCAACGCTAGTGGGTTCAGCCGAGCAATGCTCTAACAACATCTTAACTTACGTAAAAACATGTTGAGTTTGTTTGTTTACCGAAAGTGCATTCTTAATTAATAAGCCCCATGATGACTTTTAGCCGATAGTTGTGTATATCCTCCATGAATGAATACCATATTCTGATGCACACATAAGCATGTATCCATGAAAAATTTCCCTTCTGCATTTAATACTTTTGAAATTATGTATGCTGTGAACCCATGATTTTGAAGCTGTTGAGAGCATTTAAATCTCCTATTACGCGCATATTGATTTCCACTTTTATTCAATACACTGATTTTCTTTTTTAATAATGTTAATCAAGTAATATGATAAGTTAGATCTCCCTGTTATTTTATTGCGATCATTGATTATTCAATCCGAAGCATGAAGTGTTTAAATATAAATATATATGCTCTATGAGTAACCTAGTCGCATGTGTAGGTTGTCACTTTATTAACTTCACAAAGCATCAATATTATCTTGTCATCCAGTCGCATGTGTAGGTTGGCACTTCATTAATTTTACAAAGCATCAATATTATCTTGCTTTGAATATCTTGATCGGTTATACAACAAAAATTCTAGTAACGTGCTCCAGGCACCATACTAGTAAGGGTCCCTAAAGGCCGCTTGAATACAAATCTACTAAAGGATACGGGTTTCTTCGCGCATTCGGTCCGCTGACATTACAATTATCTAAAAGTATAAGGGTTGTTCCGCATATCCGTCATCTAATATTACAATTACTAAAAGATACCGGTTGCTCTGCACATCCGGTCGGCTGACATTACAATTACTAAGGGCTACGGGTTGCTCCACGCATCTGGTTGGATAACATTACAATTATTAAAGACTACGGGTTTCTTCGTGCATCGGTCGACTGACATTACAATTACTAAAGGATACGGGTTTCTCCACGCATCTGGTTGGATGGCATTACAATTACTAAAGGTTACGAGTTGCTCCGTGCATCCGATCGACTAACATTATAATTACAAAAAACGACAGATTTCTATGCGCATCCGATCGGTTACAAATATACAAAAAAGAAGATGGTTTGCTCATCCGATCGGCTACAAATATACAAAAAGGCGACGGGTTTCTCTGCGCATCAGATCATCCACAAACAAACAAAAAAAGCGACGAGTTTCTCTGCGTATCCGGTCAACCACAAATATACTAAAAAGGCGACGGGTTGCTCTGCGCGCGCGATGGATCAGAAATATACAAAAAAGGAAACGGGTTTCTCTGCACATTCGATCGGTCACAGATACACAAAAAAGGCGACGGGTTTCTCTGCGCACCCGATTGGCCACAAGTATACAAAAAAGGCGACGGGTTGCTTTGTGCACCCGATTGGCCACAAATATACAAAAAGGCGACGGAGTTCTCTGAAGCATCTGATCGGTCACAGATATACAAAAAAAAAGAACGGGTTGTTCTGCACATACGATCGGTCACAGATATAATACCCCAAATCGCTTCAAGCATCTGGTCGACTATCATACACACACTTCCATAGAGAAGTCAAAAGCCTTCATATAATAAAATTGATTACTCCTAAGTATAAATAGCGCTCTGTCTCTATCGTACTTACTCTTGGAATTTCAAATTTTATCTCTCCTAAGAGGGGGCAAGAAGACTAAGAATACAATCCAAAGGTCCAAAGACGCAAAGTGGTTTCATAATAAAATGTTCAGTCATACTCCGAGTTTGCAACATTTCATGCAAATATTCCTGAAAAATACTTATCCAAACCTCTCATCGTGCATGACAACAATTTCCTACGAACTAAGCATTTATAAGGCGAGATTAAAACCCGAGTGATACCTTAAAAAGGATTCTCATGTATTATGACATCTAAATCACTAGCACCAACCACTCCTCATAAACTCCTCAAAAAATGGGAGACTGAATGTCGAACTATGTCGCAGGAATCGAAAACTGAAACTAATTTGTGACAATCCAATAAACATACCATCGCTGCCATGTTTGCTCGAACCTTTAGTTATATACAAACGACATGCAAGCCCCTCTCCAAGATTTGTCCTTGGATAGACCGCCGAAGCGCCAGGAATCAAATAAAGCAGCAAATGCGCGTAGAACTTAGAGATTTCTCATGAGGACTCGGAACCAGGAAATAATGAACAAAGGGGAAGGTCAGAATAAGGACTAAGGTGCATATTGGGTTATCCTAATATCCATGGGACTAATGTTGATGCATGCAAAATAATTACCCTTTAGCAGGGCCAAGAGGTCCGTGAAATAGGTCAAGCCCAAGAAGTAAAATGGGGACTTGGGGACTAAATCCCAAGCCCTATGAAGGAGTCTGTGGATTGAAAAGGATAAGGAAAGCATTAAAGGAAAGGTTAAAAGTCATAGTGGTGAGAATGGTAATTAAGTTAAATAAAAGGGTTTTGGAGACATGTGGCATGATGTCATGAAAATTAGAAGTTTTGGGAATATATATATAAATAGGGAAACAAAATACAATAGAAGAGGGTCCCTTCTCTCTCTTGTTTTTGGAATTGGGTGTGTTGTGGTTAGGACTAAGCTCTTGAGACTATTTTTATCTTCAATCCACAACATCCATGAACCTGATTTGCGGGTTAGAGTACTTGGTGATTCCAAAGATAAATTTCCAAATATCAATCAAGTTGTATCCAACAAACAAGGATGAGTGTATCTACTTTGATTGATTAACGCACAACTTATAATATTTTAATTATAAAGATAAATAATATAGTGCGGAAAAGGAAATAACACAGACACCAGAAGTTTTGTTAACGAAGAAACCGCAAATGCAGAAAAACCCCGGGACCTAGTCCAGATTGAACACCAAACTATATTAAGCCGCTATAGACACTAGCCTATTACCAATTAACTTTGGACTGGAATGTAGTTCAGATTGAATTAAACGCTCCAAGCAATTCAGTTAAAGTTGTGCTCCTTACGCTCTTGAATCCCAACAGCACTCCGCGCAATTGATTCCCTTAGATGATGTTACACCAAATAAGAGTTTTTTCAACTCAATTGAAGACTTTAAACCAATCTGCCTCCCACAGATAAGCCTATATGTGTGATCTCCTTTTATAGATCAAGGTAATGAAAATTTATGGCAATAGAAAAAGTCTAGCTAACCTCAAAATCCGGACTTATGCAACCCGAAGTGCATCCTAGATTACTATTCACCTCACAAGTATAAAACTTGTGAAATCAACAAAGTCTAAGATAAAAAGTACTTTGATGATTTTTATCTATCTTTTTCAAGTGAGCAACTCAACAATCAAACAAGATCAGTATACTCGATATATCAAGATAAACAATAGCTGGACCTGTCTTCATGAATCCGTATGAAGTATTTGTAGTCGTTAAACCATAAAAGGGTTTTAGGAATAGGAAGACTCTAGTAACAACTAGGACACACCAAGAAAAGTACTGTTGGGATTTAAAGATCCCAGCTGCTTGAGGTTCCTCTTATACAGACATTCAAAGTATATGTTGTTTTAGGTTTAAGCTAAGATAGCTTTGGAGCCAAGCAAACAATATCCATTGTGAAAGACCGGAAAATTACGCCTTTGGCGCGCTGCCCCGCAGGCCGTAATCTCCCCGATGCGCCATGATGAAGCTACGATCCGGGCCTCAAAGCTAGGCAAATGCAAGTTCGTTGCCCTTGCAATCATGCTCATGGAGCATAATGCAGCTAACTTAGCTTCCACACTGTTCCAAACTTACCCTTGTCCGCTAAAGGGTGTAAGGCCATTAGGCCAA
Organism: Papaver somniferum; assembly: GCF_003573695.1. Taxonomy (NCBI): domain Eukaryota; kingdom Viridiplantae; phylum Streptophyta; class Magnoliopsida; order Ranunculales; family Papaveraceae; genus Papaver; species Papaver somniferum. The sequence goes on along the minus strand of NC_039365.1, from coordinate 145,981,580 downwards.
GGCCAATGCATCTTGCATGCATCACTGGCTTTTTGTTAGAGCATAACTCGGTTGAACCCACCAAGCGTTGGTCGTCAAGTTTGATTGTCATATTTTAGTGAGCCAAAACTCATTTTAAGAGTCGCTTGATTATGTACTAGAGTCAACTTCGTATAGGTTTGCTTGAAAGTACTAGGATATGAGACATTACAAGTATTGCGAAGACTTGAAGAAGTGAAGAAGTAAGGAGCTACAACAACAACATCATCCTTCCACTTGAGGTTAGTGATATTTGACTTGAACTGTTTCATTCCCTAACATATCTTTCAAGTCGTGCATATTGAAAACAAAACTGCGAAGCATGAATGATTATACTCTAATTATACATAATATTAAGGAATACAATACGAGGTTTATTGCTTAACCATTAAACATTGTATATAAGACATCGATATAATCGTTTTAATGCTACCGTGATTATGTATGGGTATAAGGTGAAGATTTCATCCTAGGAAACAATGTTTTACATTTTTTTTAAGGAAGTAAATTCATGAACTTGTTTTATGAATTGAAAGAGAAATCGCCAGGCATTATTGGTATTGTTATTCATTGCATATATTTTGAACTACCAATATGTGTGATTAGTATAACCGCTCATGACTTGTTTATATTCTTGGTAAAACTATTCACAAAGGCCTGACTTTTGTATTGGTATGACTTTTATTAGTGAAACCGATCTTAAGTAATCACCTGAGATGGTATGATCGATTTTGTGTTATTGATATGACCTGGGTAAAGGAAAACCGATCCTAGTAAGAGGTGCAACCTATCACAAAGGGGAATCGATCCTTGTATGAGGTGCATCAAGTTTTTAGAAGAAAGGGGAACTGATCCTATGTACATGTGCGACAAGTACAAGTTAGATACCATATATATGTGGGGAACCGATCCTAGTACCTAGTCAACCGAATTTTGGTAACTAGCGTGACTATGCATAATACTCACATGAAGGTAGAACCAAAACTTGTTTTGGTAGAATCGTGAACCCAAGATTGGTGATTGAGTGTTCTTGATCAATCACGTAGTTCTTGAAAGTCAGATGAACCAATTCTAAACTTGTTTGGAAGTGTGGCAAATCGGTTTCAAGATTGTAAGTATGAAAGAAGACTTACAAAGTAAGGATGTCGACATACTTTGAACATGTGCAGTAACGCTAATCTTTAATTGTTCAAAGTTATTCCTTAATATCTAAAGGAAGAAAATACAGGATCGAATAAAATAAACTGAGAATCTTTTATTTAAGGTTTTTAATTTTATTTTTGGAAAATGAAAATTAGTAATGTGCATTTGCTAGTTAGAGATTTTCCAAGAGATTTTCGGTCATTATTTGGACAAAGAATTTTCAGGAATTATGGAAACCGAATTTGAAATATATTGCATATCTTGAGAATATTTTCGGTTTTGGAAATTCCTTGGTGTCCAAACTTCCTTGGTCTATAAATATGAAAGTTTGCATTTCGAGCAAACTAATCCTCGTACAACAAAAACTATCTCACTTGTGCTGCTACTGGTGAAGCCGCCTATTCGGAGAGGAGATTAACCTAATTAGGCGAAATCTCTTACGTCCACTCAGTTTAAAGACTTCTTTGGTATTGAGAAGCTCTATTAGTACCGTTGGTGGGAAACTAGATAATTGTGGTTTATCTTTTGTTTTCGATTGATTTGATTGACTAACGATGGTTGAACTTTGATTGCACCTATTTTGTTTATGCTTGAGAATTTTCTCTTCTGATATAAGATTCACTCAAACTAGATCGAAGTTTCGATGGGGATCTTTAGACTGTTTGTAGATCTAAAGACGTCTTGTGATAATCCATTGTTAACAGACACCGTTTTGTGCGTGATTGATCACAAGAGATTCAAGTTGATTGTGTGCAGGTTTTTATTGAAGATCTAAGAAGGTTTGAAGACAAAGAAGACTTTGAAGATTTCTGATTTGGGTTCATAATCTTTGGTGTGCACAATACTTGTTTCGGTAAAAGAGAATCCAACTATAATCAGTTTATCCTTGTGGTAGATTAGATTGATTAGTTGTGTAGATCGGCATCAATATAATTCTTTGTGATTAAAAGTATTGATTGCAAAATCTTAACAATTACTTTGGTAGTAGATAATAAGACAGATCTAAGAACCTGACAAAGGATTTTATTGAGATAAACAGAAGAGTTTTTGTAACTCACATCACTTGGTTGAAAAGAGTTGATACCAAACAGATTTTTTGTGCCTTTACTGTTTGGAATACGAACCAAAGGAATTGTTCCAAGTACGTGACTTATTCATAATTTGGAGGCGTGGGAATATAGACGGAACTAGGTGAACTACATGTTTAGTTGTTTGGTCTCAATTATACGAAGTTGGTTTGATTTTGTATAGCGGCTTAATCCTGAGAGTATTCAATTCTGGACAAGGTCCCGGGTTTTTTCCTGCATTTGCAGTTTCCTCGTTAACAAAATCTTGTTGTGTTATTTACTATTATTTTCCGCAATTATAATTGTTGTTATTATAATTTAAAGTAAAATACATAAACGTTAGTTCCTATTTACTTGATAAGTAATCATATTGTGTTTGGTTAAGTCCGAACCTTTTATCAAGTAAACATACTTCGTCGTTGTATTGTCTCGATCTCGTATCCATATACGATCACACAAAGTGTGAAACGATTAGTTGTATTGTCTCGACTCAGTCCATAGACAATCACTTTCGGAGAAAGGACTTATAGGTGGAAAATTTTTAGATTGAGGTATTTTTTGGGTACCCTCGTCTTTTCACTTATCCTCAACATAGCAAATTCATCACTGAATTTACTATCTAGATGAGCCACCGTCATACTGTCGAGTCTTGTCCAGGCATAAGGCATGCCTTGGAATTGCGCGTAGGCAATTGAAGGCCTCATACCGTACTTTCCTTATGCTTATGCAAGCTCCACTAACTTGCATATCGATGTAGCTTACTTCCGAGGCCATGACCAGTGCACCATTGGTACATGCCTACGTTGAACGCCTTGATAGGAAGCATGACCATTCAAGGAATAGAATGCAACTTTCCTCATCAAGTATGGCCACAATCATCTCTTACGTCGAGCTACCGAGATAGATGATATGAGAGGCCAAAGTGCCATGATCATCTCTAAATTAGATGATATGAGCGACAACGTGCTGGACCGGCAATGCTCCAACTTCATTGCGGGTACCTACGTACCCTTCCCTACTATAAAGGGATCATGCACAGACCATAGTTCATCCTCGAAGGGACAGAAGCTTAAGCCAACTCGTTTGCAAGGCAGTAGCCAATGGCCTAGTCTGTATAGGCTGTTCCGTCAAAATGCATAAAGGTTATGCATCATCAAGCCCGTGGCATGCCATAGTAATGCCCATGCTTAACATGTTCCATTGACAAGTCTACGCATTTATAAATGAGACTTAGGCATCATTTATACTCTTTCGGCTAAGCTATGAATCATACTTGGTACATGGTCCGCATATGCACCTTTGATAAGTGCATAATTCATGTGATTTTAGTGTCCATTCCATACTTGCTTTAGCTATTATTCTTGCATATTTTCGTATTATTACTTTGGTTTTCTCTTATTTGTCTCAATTAGGTGAATCATCCAAAAAGGAGCTACAAAGTGCTGAAAAGATCTAGGAAGAGAAGTATTCCAAGTATCCAAGTACCCAAGTCCAAGAGAAGTGGAAGAAGTGCGACGAAAAGGAGCAAAACGTTCAAAATCAAGAGAAGGGCCAAAGACCGATATTAACTCATTCAAATTAAGGATTTCTCATCACCATCTTGAAGATAAATTAAATATAAAAAGAATGCAAAAATAATGAGATCATTCCAAGTTCGGACGAAGAAGTTGTGGCCAAAACGACTTTTTATTGAATACCAAAGACATTAGGGTACGCGTACGAATACACATACCCTAGTTCCGAAAATTTCTGCTGGAATTTGAGGTACGCGTTCGGATACGCATACCTAGCAAGTAGGAAAACGTGTATAAATTCCTTGGAAGGCCTAAGGGCACGTTTGTGATCGTTATTTCGGGTCGGGTTTTTGAACCGAACTAAATACTTGATGGCCAAGCAATATAAACCTATAAAAAGGTATTAGGTTATGTAATCTTATATCATCGAATCTCATATCACAAGTTCTACATCAAAAACCTAGGGTTTACCCCTTTATGGGGAAACCACCATTATTCATCTTCTTTGTAATATGAGTAGCTAAATCCTTTGTTGATTAAAGATGAATTCAATGTTCTAAGCGTGAAGCTTTATTAATAATACAAACATATTTGAAATTTTAATCATCATCCTTTGTTTTCATTATATCTAGGGTTTATGATTGATTCTTAGATTGGTTTGGGTGAAAAACCAGATTAGTCTATTTGTCATTCTATTGCTAGTAATGAGTTGAGATATCCGTAATTGTCGTGCATCTCTTGCAAAAGTAGAGAACACGAGACCTTGCAGAGGGATTCTGTAAAGCAATCGTGTGTGGAAACAACACCAGTAAGTGAACCGAGCGTATTGAGTTTAACTGCTGGAATCAAACCTAAATTCACAAACCCTAAAGCGTTCGATTGAGTTACACCTTGTAAGCGTACCTCAAGGCGGCTCAGTTGAATAGAATCCGGTGACTAAGCGTGCCTATTATCCGGTGATACAAGGAGTTTTGGGGATAGCTAAGCGTACCTGCTATTCTACAGTTGGTGATGAATGGTTCTAACGGAAGATAGATAAGTATTTTAATCATATTAACGCTTGGTAACGGCGAAGGATTCCTTGATCATCTTTCTTTTATTATTATATTTTTATTAATCTTAAAACAAATCCCCATTTGTGATTTAATTTATCTTGCTGATCAAATAACATATCAATTACACAGTTCTCTTTGGAACGATCTCTTAATACCGCTATATTACCAGTTAATTAGTGGGAAATATATTTATTAATTTGTTGAGCCTACGACAACTCATCAAACTTCAACCAACTACCCCTCTCTATATATGTTCAAAAGACGTTTTTAAAACTTTGATTGGGGGAGCAAAAATCATTCATCAACTCACACTTTTACTATTCATGGCCGTTGCCATATATTTTTGAATAACCGACCAAGATGGTTGTACATTCAGTTCTGCCTCACAGGCCAGCTCCAATGTCCGGCCATGATGGATGAACATCTCCTGAGCCAATTCCACTAAAGGGTTGTGATGGATGTATTTTCGACTTTGGCCCACATGCCATTCCAATGTCCATCCATGATGGTTGTACATTTCAAAGGCCAGACTGCTCTGGCATGTTGCACCATTGTGGTGCGATATTGGCCATAGGCCAATGACCCGCGTATTGCGCAATTTTGTCGCTAATTTGTTCTGGGCCATCCTCTCAACTGGCCTAATGCATCCTTTGATGCAAGATTGGTCTTTTGCAAATATATCCTACAGCTTACACCCTCTTGGTGCCATATTGGTCTTGACCAATATGCCATGTAATATGCCATTTTTGGCAGCGTATTGGCCTAGGCCAATCTTCCTTTTCCTACGTAACAAAGATTGAGATGAAGCTTCATCTCAGGCCATTGCGCATCTTTGGGCATGCACCATGCTAAAAACAAGGGGTGTTACATCCACTGTTAGATGAATCTTTGAATCTGATTAACATAATCAAGATATACACTCTCTGCCATATTGGTCTTGACCAATATGCCATGTAATATGCCATTTTTGGAAGCGTATTGCCCTAGGTCAATCTTCCTTTTCCTACGTAACAAAGATTGAGATGAAGCTTCATCTCAGGCCATGGCGCATCTTTGAGCATGCGCCATGCTAAAAACACGGGGTGTTACATCCACTGTTAGATGAATCTTTGAATCTGATTAACATAATCAATATATACACTCTGGTTAGTATGAACCGTATCCGAACCGTGTACAAGACCACGCTCATGAATGGTTAGCCGAATCTAGCCAAATGAACTATAAGCATGAGCATTTTCATAAACACTTAAGACTTAACTCGAAACACAATCATGTGTTCAAATATGTCTATGGTGTTCGTAGAGATAATTATCTTGGAGAAATAATTTATGTGCGTATGAGTTTAATCAACATGGTAAGTAGGCGTACAAGGTACTATTACTTATCATGCTCGTGAACAGTTATGTCATGTGGTACGTGTACCGGTATGTAAACCTTCAGGCATAACCGAGTTTCGTAGTTTACATAAATTTTTTGGTATGCGTACTGGTATGGATACCATCTAAACATAACAAGTTCCGGAGTCCACAAAACTTTTGTTGTACATTACTGGTATGGATACCATTAAACATAGCCATGTTTCGGAGTCCACAGAACTTTTTGGTACATGTAACGGTGTGGATACCAAACCGGTTCCGTAACCAACAATTCCTTTTTAGTACGCATACTGGTTTGGGTACCAATCTGGATTCACGAGTTCACAGATTTTTAAAGGTGTGCATACGAATATGCGTACCAAAAATCTGTTTGTCGACATATATCTACTCCGTTACATGTACAAGTACATGTATTATGGGTTCAAACTTATAACCGTTTTTCCAGTTTGCAAGACTATTATATACAGTGTCTTGTATCCGAATTATAGTAGTTTTATATTTTTCTCTAAATCGATCAATCATCAATGATATGTACCATTGTTCCAGGCTTTTTTCAAATGATAATTCTTGAACATGATTTTCATTGCGAACAATAAATTATCCTTAACATAAATTCATCAAGTACGAATAAATGTTCAATAAGCTTAGTCATATTTAGAGAAGTTCCTTAACTTGGTAAGTGGTCCTCGACTCAGAATTCTTGATATGCTTATGATATTTTAATTAGTTATACGAGATCGTCTCATAGATGGAAAGAAGAATATAACTTGGGAAATAGGTGGTTCAGTCTTCACTTACCTTTTGTTGAAGAAGTTCTCCAAAAGCTTCGGTTGATCTTCGCCTTCAAATAGTAGAACGCAATGATGACTGTCGTGATGTCTGTTTCTCAACTACACTTTTATCCTAATCCGAGACTTAACTAATTGTAGACTAGAAATCAAGATATAGTTTTGAAAACTAAATTTGATAACAAGCTTGAGATAGCAACACTAGTGAGTTCGGCCGAGCAATGCTCTAACAATATTACAGATAATTGAAGTGGTTACCAAACAATTTTTTTTCTTTACTCTTTGGAATACGATCAAAAGGAGTTGAGTACATATGACTTTACTGGGTAAAGAAACTCGAGATAGTGATTTCTGTTTTGAGATTTACGTGCTTGATCAAAAGGTCGAAGACGCAGGGATACTGAGGAAACCAAGTAACTAGGAGTAGTTTACTTGGTCTCAACTATATGAAGTTTGGTTTTGTTCTTTGTATAACGACTTAATTCTAAGAGTATCCAAAACTGGACTAGGTGCGAGGTTTTTCTACATTTGCAGTTTCCTCGTTAATAAAATCTTGTGTATGTTATATACTTTACTTTCATATTATAATTGTTTAGTTATAATAACGTAAATACACTTGTGCGTTAATCCTATAGTAAGTCGATTTCGGACCGTAACTATTATCTAGTGAATACCTAGTTGTTGTATTGTCTCGACTTTGTCCATAGATGCACGCAAGGTATATGACTTATAGGTTGACATAAAAAGTTTGTGGTGTATTTGGGTACCCTCGTCTTTTCATTGATGTTCATATTTGTTAATATATTCTAACATCAACATCATTATTAATATATTCTAACATCAACATCAATAATGAGGTACCATATCTTCCCCGACAGTTTATCAAATAATCGAAAATAAATAATTAAAACGAATTAAACTCAACGTGTATAAAGTTTTTAAGATTTTCTTAAAAGAAGAAAAAGCCACATGTGTACCAACTAAGGTTGGGAGCAATGCATGCCACAAAAAATTTCCGGAAAAAAAGTAGGGCAAGACAAATATTAAAAAGAAGTAGATATGAAGGGGATGTAGACATTGGAATAGAAACTTAGGCCTAATTTGGTATTGCTATTGCTTTTGCAAAAGTATTTTTCTGCTGTGCGTTGTCGTGTTGTGCTGTGAGAAAAAAACAGTTAGACGTTTGGTAAAATATTAATTAAAGTTAAAGCTGATTAATAAAAGCAATCGAAGCGTATTTGATAAAATATCATATTCAACCATTGTTGTTTTAGCAAATGACAAAAATAGACATATATCTGAAAATAATTTTGTTTCAATTTTATTGGTTTAAAAATAATTAAATTTTTTATTATTAAATATAACCACATATAATATTAAATTTACTTAACCACTTTTTAATATATATATATATATATATATAATTTTCAAACAAAAAAAGTAATTATTTAATATTATTATCAACTGTGTTATTAAACAAATATTTTATTATTTAATATTTGTTTTTATTTTTATTTTTGGCAAACTAAATGAAATGGTATCATAAAATAGTTCGATAATAAAATATAATAATATTTAAAAAATAAAATATAAGAAATAAAAATTGATTGTATATATATTTAAGGGAAAATTTTGTCATTTACAAAATAAAATAGGGACAAAAATGATAAATCAAACATTAAATTTTGGTGGGACCAAAACTTATGCTTTTGTAGCTTTTAAAAGCTCCTCCAACCCAGCTTTTAAAAAGTGAAAATTGAATAAATACCGTCACTTGTGATGGGCCTTCAAAAGTACTCTCAAGAGTCTTTATAAATACCCCTATTGGCATAATTGAAATTATCAATAAAAATAATAATATTCAAAGTTCCATTTTTAACCTTTCTATGTTATACTTCGGTTTCTTCTCTACTTCTCACTCAGAGAAAAATCAACCGAATTCAGCACCATCTCCATCGCTGCCACCACCGTCACTACCTCCATCTCCATCACCGCCACAACCAATGTCACAAGCACCAGCACCAGCACCACAATCATCTCTATCGCATCGCCATCATCACCATCTTTATCTTCACAATCAACAACAATCCAAATCTTACCATCTTCGCCGTCACCACCAAAAAGAGGGGTTTTTGTTCGTGATATTTCAATTAGATTCCCTGAGAGATTTTAGTGAGATTTTCAGAGATCTGTAGTTGCTTTTATCTTCCTCTTCTATTGATTTTGTTCTGTTCCGATCGAAATTAGGTAATTATCAACAGGTTCCGAAATCAAACTTTAAAGTCACTACTTTACGGTATATTTCTTCTTTCATTATTCATCGATGTTACTGATTTGGTTCAAATTTTATGAGAATGGATTTGGTGATCAATTTGGTTTACAGGAAATTTGATTTTTATGTGATTTAGTAATTTCATGATATTTATAGAGATTGATGATTTCTAATGCATAATCTTTGATGTTGTGATGGCGGTGGTGGTGGTGGAAGGTATTGTTATAGCAGTGGTGGTGAATTTTGTTTTTGGAATCTTTTTATTGTGGTGGTGGACTACATGTATGTTGGTAAATTTTATTATAGTTGTGAGGGTGGTGGTGGTGATACCGCACCTGTTAAGGAACCAACTCCAGCACCATTAACATATCCTGGAGGTGACATTATCTAAACCTTAATAATTTGTTACTTTGTGAAACCATATACTCATTATGTTAGTTGCCCATCATTATGTGTTGATCGATGCACAGTTTATTCAAGGAAGAATGTGTGCCAGAGCGTTTCTGAAACTTGTTATCAAGATTTAAATGTGTTTAACTACAGGACTTGCGGAAAATGCTACTTTTGAATAGAAAACTCATGGTGGTGACTACGGGATCATTCTTAGTTTACTGCTAGTTTGTTCTTATAAACTCTCTTATTGCATTACTATAAACTGATTCAATTACTAACATGCTACTGTACTGTTAGTCTGCTAGTCATACTATTTTATGTAAGTAAGTTTATATCTATAATCATACTATTTATCCATACTAATTTTACTTTCCATTGGTGTATTATTTTGTTTTGGTGGTGTGGATGTAATAAGAAATTATAGTTGGTTTTCAGAGTTACGGCACACTTGTGCTTGACCACTGGTATCTTTGTTGAGATGCAAATAAACCCCTTACGGATCACTTGTTGAGTTGTATGATACTATGATATTTTCAATGCATATTAGCGATGGACGCAATTGCATTTTTATTGTATGTACCACTTACTGTTCTTTTGTGAACTCAAACTATATACTTGATACTTCCTGATCTTAAATATCTTTGATTTACCGTTAGGCTCACATTCCCATTTATTAAGCATCTATTTTTCTCTTATTATTTTCAGTTTTAAGATGCATTATGAAAGCCCAATTCACGATCTACATGCTCATGTTTGACACTATAAATAAGGGACAGACAACATTGGACAAGTTAAGAGGACGCCATATTTCGTAAGTATATAGAATCTATTATTTCAATCTATATTTTGTTCATGGAAAATTTACATACACAACAAGTTTATGTAGACAAATTAGTGGTCAGTTTTATTAAATATTATTTTCTATTCTGATTTTTTTTTCTTGTTGTTGTTAGAGTTAGGTTTGATAAATAGGTGGCCTTGTAGTTCCGCGACTTGCTCAAACATTTATACGACTTAGGTAGTTTGATAAATTTCATTTACAATCATTTAGTATGTTGAATTCGTACTATGTACCAGTGATAATGTTTCATAGGATCATGTCAACTTATAGAAAGGGTGTTATTGATTGTGGATACTACTTGTTGAAGTATATGTACATTATACGAATTTGTGGTGTAATGGTATCACAACTGGCTTCGGTCAGAAGATGCGTGTTCAATTCACGTCAGGTTTATTAATTTTATCACATCAATTTTTGGGATCAACTTTGGTTGTTGACACCATATATTGGGATCAACTTGGGTTGTTGACACCACACATTTTCTGAATTTTTAGTTTTGGTATCAACTTGGGTTGTTGACACAATATTTGGGGATCAACTTCGGTTGCTGATACTAGATTTTAGGGTCAACTTTGGTTGTTGACACCATATTTTTGGGATAACTTTGACTGTTTAAACTACACATAATTTTAACATTTTCTGAAATTTTAATTTTGGCATCTACTTTGGTTGTTGATACTAATTTTTGGAACCGACTTTGGTTGTTGACCATATTTTAGGGATCAACTTTGGTTGATGATACCGTACATAATCTGAACATTTTTTGAATTTTTAATTCTGGGATCAACTTCGGTTGTTGATACCATTTTTTGTCTGATTTTTTTTTTGATCAACTTTGGTTGTTGACACCAAATTTTGGTGGTGGTGGTGGTGGCGGCGACGGCTGAATGGTGGTGGCGTTTTTGGTAGACTACATGGTGGCAGCGACAGTGATGGTGGACTAGAGGTGGTGTATCAGTGGTGGTGGTGAGGTGGTGGTGGCGGTTGGTAGGTGGTGGTTGTGGTGATGGTGGTGGTGGATATGTGGTGGTGGTGGCGCGATGAAGTGGTGGCAAAAGAAATGTATTGTATTTTGAAATGAAGAAAAATATTTTATGAGTAGGGGCATTGAGGTAATGTAATTTTGAATGGATGAGGTTATTAAATGATAGGGGTATATTTATTGTTGTATGAGGGTATATTTGTTGGGCGTCAAAACTAGGGGTATATAATTAATGTACCCTTTTGAAAATTGATGAATTTGGGAAGTGCTTTGGGTAAAAAGCACTTTGATTTTTTTTTTACCAAACACCAATTTCAAAAATTATTAACATATATAAGTTTTGAAAGTGCTTTTGGAAAAATAAAAGCATTACCAAACCCAGCCTTAGCGGTAGAAATAAAGAGTTGACTGCAAATTAATGGATCTTTCTTTAATTTTTTTCTTAAATTAAAATCGCATTAGACAGAAAGGCTTGCGGCGCAACTTATTGCGCGTTTGCGTGTTACGTCAGTGTAATTTCTAAGTTGCTTTTTAAATGCTGTAATGGCTAAAAGAAACTTTGATTATCTTATAATATCCAATAAAATTAGACAAAGGTTAATTCGTCATGTTGTAAAGGTAAAAAATACTAATTCAACATAAAAAGTGTAATCTTGACCGCTATTATAATTATATTTTGGACTACACATTATACACCATCTTAATGATGGGTTCTAAAAGAGAACGAAAATGTTTGGTATAACGAAAAGGTACACCGTGATGTGCACCGTGATTTTGGTGTGAGAGAAAAAAAGGTGGTGGATCTCACCTTTTAACCCACCTCCCGCAAGTCTCTCCCAGGACTGCCCTTGGATTTCTTCACGATGCACATCGCGGTACACACCTTCGGTGTGTGTATCATGATCATCTCTGAAAAGAGAAAAGAATTAACTTAGGTTCCTCGTATATTATCACCATCTTAAATTTCGCATAAATCTCGTAAAAAAAAAGGAATTGAGATGAAAATCAAGAGTTGACTGTTCTTTCTCACAAGAGTCTTGTTAATAGGATGTTAACTTGATACATTAGAGCACCTCCAATAGAGGGTGAAGTTATTTATTATTCATGACATGTTGGATTTTACACCTCCATTTTCTATAAATCCATCTCCAATAGTAGATCTTACGAATAAGGAAGGGTGTCAAAATAAATAAGAAGGTCTTGTAGAAAGTCTTGTTTAGACCTTGAGAATGACCTCCATGTCATCAATTTAACAACTTTTTTAATTATTATTTTCAAATAAATTTTCTAAAATACGAAAAAAGAAATCACTTTTATTCTTTATCCAAAAAACTAATCATAAAAATAAGACCATGCACCATTGGAGATGGTACACGAGCAAAACATTGTTATTTTTCCCACATATTCAAAACCCCATTAATAAGGACCCAAATAAAAACTTCACGTAGGATTTTTAGCACCCACTGTTGGAGATGTTCTTAGGAGTGTCATCTACGCTTCCCTTTCCTTTTTTGGTTTTTTTATTTTTCTACGGAAGGACATCTATGTTTCCTACGCAGCCGCACGAGGAGTCCTGACTTCTGTCCAAGAAGATTTGATTCCGAAAGTATACAGCAAACACCTAATACTTTCGGAATCTGGAGTCCTGACTCCAGATACTTTCGGAATTCACATTAGGAAAGGAAGGCTTTTTACATCTATTAGGTGTTGCGTGCTTGTTCACAAAAAAGAAGAAGGTGCATGTTTCTGTTCGTGTTCTGTTCTTTGAAATTGGTTCCATGAATAGGAAGACTTACAGTTTTATTAACTGCACTAACCTAAATTCGGTGGTGCAGCACTTTGAAAGGCTTCAAGAGCCATCCTCTGCATCTCAATTGTGCTACGATGTTGATTTGAGCACCAGCACCCGATGCCAAAGTTGCAGGGTTAAATATTCCTTGTTTGAAATGATTATCTCAGAATTTTTAACCTGTGTCACAATCAATGTAGTCAATATCGGCCCAGAACGATACGATAAGAAGGATATCGGGATACGATATTCGCCCGATAATATCGGCCGTATCGGTCGAATATCGGCCGTTTCGGTCAAATATCGGTCGTATCGGTCGATACGAAATTTTCCTACATTTCCCGATATGAGACGGTATTGATCGTTTTCTATAAAGTTTAAGGGTAATTTTGGCGAAGAAAGTCTTCCAGGTGGTAGTAGAGGTGCATGTAGCTCTCGAAACAAGTTACTAAAGTTACTCTTTTGTTTTTTTGATAAAATTGATGTTATCTATTATATCTTATCCGAAAATGTGTGGAGAAAATGTTTAATATAAAATTATACTCTCTAAATCCAGAACCGATATTATACCGATATTTCAACGATAATATCCCCGATATAAAATCGTACCAGTGTATCGGTCCCGGCCGAGATGAACCGATATCCGATATTAACTACATTGGTCACAATCAATGTTGTACGACTCGGGATCGGGTGGGAGCCGATACCCGAGCCTGGCCGATCCCTTCCGAGTAACTCGGCGAGTCGTCACGGATGCTGATTTTTAGGATCTCCTATATGAGTTTGTTATTTTAAGATGATTGTAGGAATATATTCAAGTTTCATATGGTTAATTTTTATCTTCTGCCACCAATAGTCGACTACTAATAGAAAAAACAGTTGACAATCAATCGATAAATATGGCAATGGCAAGAAAAGCTAAGATTTAGAAATTTATGTCTCAGTTTATTATTTAGCGTGATTATAGGAATATATATGTACTGTTTATGGTTCATTTTTGTTTTCTACAGATTAATTAGTTGTCAATATTTATTAGTCGATCAGTTATGGAAAGAAAAAAAAACTTGAGCAATCCTCATGGAAATCCAAAGCATTGAGTCAAGCCTTACAGAAGGAAAAAGATTCAGTCAACCATTATTGACGGACAGAATCGGTTGTCCTTTTAATTTTAAGTTTCATTTTTTTTCCTTCCAATTTTACCCCCTAAACCATAGTTAATAAGGTAACCGTAGTTATTTCTCCTATAGGTTTGGAATATGGATAGAGTAATACTGATACACGATAAATTAATGGATTTCTCCGGAACAGGAGCATGTTTACCCTAGGTATTTTCAAGTAAGTTCCTTTTATTCATTCAATCTTAAATAAGCGGGGTTTATTATGTTTATGTATCAATTGATTTGGGTTTGTTTTGATATGATTAGGTTGAGGATTCTATGTTCTTGAGGCAAAAGAGATTCAACAGATGGAACTCTTATACTTTCTTCACCGCGTTAGAAGATAACTTCACTTCCATTTCTTGATCATATTATAAGAAGCCTTGGTTTGAAGAATAATCTCTATTGGAAATTTATGCAAAGATGTGAACTTCTCATCCTCTCTAGAAGTTCATGTGAATGAAGTTCTTGAACATTGTTCACTCAATTCAGTAATCAGAATTTCTTATAGCTTTGAGTCTTTTCCCTCAATTTCTTCATGATGAGCATTTTACTCAGTCTTGGATTGTATTTGTTTTAATTTTCGGGGGTTGTCTTGCAGGTCCTGAAAGGGATGAGCAAGGGAGGCCTGGTGAGTAGTTCAATGTAGCTTGCTTACATGTATCTCATGGCTGCAATCATGAGTAGAAGTTTTTAATGGTGACCAACTTTTTTCTGGAACTGCAGATGGTAACAAATACAACGGTAGCATCTATATGGTCTTTGAATACATGGACCATGATTTGACGGGTCTTGCTGATCGTCCTGGTATGCGATTCACAATTCCCCAAATCAAGGTACCTTAGATGCAGATAACTTGATGTGTTGTACTCCATTTAGTCGGTGAGCTTCTTCTGCTAAACACGTCTCTTGTTGTCAGTGCTATATGAAGCAGCTCTTGACAGGACTTCACTACTGTCATGCCAATCAAGTACTGCATCGTGACAGTAAAGGTTATTATCAAGCTGACACTCAATAGTTATTAGTCTAATGCGGTTCATGAATTTTCCAGTTTATATGATGTTAGTACTGAATGCTTTGCAGGATCTAATCTTCTTATAGATAATGAAGGAAATCTGAAGCTTGCAGATTTTGGTTTGGCTCGATCATTTTCTAATGATCACAATGCTAATCTAACAAATCGTGTTATTACCTTGTGGTAGGTGCCAGTAGTTGTTGTATACTTCAAATTCTTTTGGTTGCTATCCATCCTTTTTATCTTTAAAATACGCACCACTAATTCGTTTAGGTTCGTAATGGTTTTGACAGACCTCCTGAGCTGCTTCTTGGAACCACCAAGTATGGTCCTGCTGTTGATATGTGGTCTGTCGGTTGCATCATGGAAAGGCCATTTTGCCAGGAAAGAACAAGGTAAGTAATTTGCTGTGAACCTGTAAGTTTTTGTTTTGAAGTCAACAAGTCAAGGGTGTTGGCGTTTCAGCTTCATAATCAATGTACTTAATCCGTAAACATGATTATATAGAACTCACTGAAATCATGATACACCCTAGTATTTACATGCTCTACAACATCCGAAATAGGTATGAAAACAATCATTACTTCCTGGCAATAGCTGCACATAATCTCTAATAGTTGCACAACCAATACATAGTAATTTCTGAATTGATTAATATCAGTAAGAGCAGAATAGAAGCATGACACATAATTCTATAAGTATAAGAAGAAGAAAACATAAATCATCAAGTAATTAAGGGTTCAATGACTTAGCTTCTACTTCTATTTCCTCTTGCTTGATCAATGGCAATTCACAAAATTCTGGATATATACAAGAGGTTAGAAGAGAGCTTAGTCATCACTTAAATAGCTTATGTGTCATCCAACCTGTCCATCATTAGTTGGATGACAGCTCACCAGGTGAATCATGCTTAGTCAACATGACACCTAAGATGTCCTTAAGCTAATCTTAATTCCTTGATTTAACTCTAACCTTTCCTTAATCTGGCATACACTTAATCCAGCTTAGATTAGAACTAAACATAGATTAGCTTAACCTAAGCCTAATTTGTTGCTAAACCAACATAAAGTCTAACATCCCCACTTTGATTAGCAACAAATTCTTTACTGAAAACTACAAGCTAAAGATAAAAGCACGTTAGTATTCGATTATGAAGACCTATACACCATTTAAAAGATGCATACGCCATTTCCATAATCAGAAAACTAAGACGTACAACAATTCTAAGCTAAACTTTATGCATTCAATTGATCTTTACAACAAAGATTTGTATACTTCAAAATTGAGTATTCTAGATGATCACTGAAAAGATCGTTCGTCTCAATTAAGGGACTTCTATATAATCATAATTGAGATCATTATTTCTGATGCTAGAGATTATCCCATGATCTCAAAAGATTTGCCAATGTCTCATTTATTATTACAACTGAGATTGTACCTCATTCGAGAGAATTCTTTAGGTCTTATTCGAAGGACTCTTTAGCCTCGAAATAGTTGTTTATATCTCTGCTATGAGATTTCTTTATAATCTTAACTTAAGATTTACACCAATGTCTCAATTAAGAGACTACAGTAAAAATAAATTCTTAATGATCTCTGAAGAAATCTACACCAATATCTCAATTAAGAGATTACAGTAAATGTCTCAATCTTAACTGAGATCTGCCAATGTCTTCGTCAAAAAACTACCGCAAGTTCTTTACGACCTCAACTGAGATCTGCCAATGTCTCCGTTGAGAGACTACAGCAAATGACCTACACCAATATCTCGGCTAAGAGACTACGGTAAATGATCTCAAAAGAGATCTGTTAATGTCTCAATTAAGAAACTATAATGAACTCTTTATAATTTCACTTTAATGTCTCATTTAAGAGACTACATCAAGATTCTTTATGATCTCAACTGAGATATGCTAATACCTCATTTAAGAGACTATAACAAAGCTTAAATTCCTTATGAGATTTCTCCGAAGAGAATTTTCTGTATTGTTCTCAATAATATAGATAGCAAGAACACATGTAAGTGATAATGAAACAAAAATATCATACTCCCACTGCTCTGTGGAATTCTGCAGCTATCTATACTTCATCATTCTATGTTCAGATAGTATGAATTGCTTACAACAACAACAACTATCTATGTTTAGATGATATTAACAACACTAGCATATGAAACTTCATATAACTATAAATCAGAACTACCAATTGTTATTGAAACTGTATGATAATAAAATTCTGAATTCAGACTCAATACACCACGACTTCATCTTTGGGTAAACTTGTGATATACTAAAGTCCTAACAAAAAACAAGACTAACCAGCCTATACACAGTACTCAACGGACCTTTTAAACCTTTGGGTCGAAAAGACCTATCATGTACTATGTATAAATAGATTATCTTGCTCCATTACAGACGTTCAAGCATGATTAACCTTTGGGTGTCGTCATACAAAAAACATCTGAAACACAATTTTATATAGTCCTTTCGTAACGAAATATGTAGCTTTTATCAGCTCCCTAAGTGTCACTTTGGCGACACATGGAAACGATAAAAGTTACATCAAGACTACTACAATCATCACTTGTTCTCATTAAATTTCTTTCATCACTCTCAAAGCATCATTTTGTAACGCTTAGTCGAGTAATGAAAAGGTACAGATTACATATAATTACAATTTTCAGAAAACTGAAAATCGAACGACATAGATACAACAAACTAATATACTATGAAGTTCAAATAAATCTGCACCATAAAGGAGAACATACCTGAAGCTTGATGCTGAACATACCTTCATAATAATCCAGATTCTGATGATTGTCATAAACCCATGGAACTCCTGAGCAGAGGAAAAAACTTTTGCTCCCACTGAACCAGGGTAGTGCTCACGTCAAAAACATTCAGAAATCAGCCACCGGTATGACTAATATTTAGCAGACCCTTAAGTCAGGAACATTGTGAGGCTGTTGTGCTCCGATGATCTGAGAAATATTACCCACAGAGGTATCACAGGGAACCTATACAAGAACGAAAATTGGTGAACTCAGAACGAAAATTGGTGAACTCAGATCAACTCTTCCACTGCCAACCCAAGGTACTTGCTCTTTGGTAGAGTGCACCACCTGCGAGACTAACATCCAAAAACAGAACAAGTCCAAAAATTTCATTGCTATCTTTGATCTGTATTGAAGGTTCTGTATTATATGCTCATACAATATCTTCATGAGCAATGGAACTGTATCTTTGAGTGCTACTTATGCTATAAAAGCATAAGAACTCAATCTACCATCCATTCCAGAGTCCCGTAAATCATTTGCAGTTAGTGATGCTCTAGCATTTCACCATTATCAGATGGAAAAAAAACTTCCCTGTCATGGAGCATGACCGGATTATGAGCTTTCCGTAAGCAAGAACTAATGCTGTCTCCGCCTTCTTCTAATTAGGTATTAACTGGCTGGAATCCTGATGCCCATTGTACCAGCATATTAATTCTCTATCTGAACGTATCCGAGCCTAAATCAAAGAGTTTACCATCACTTGTAACTGCAGTTGTGTGTTCAGCGCCGGCAATAACCATTTTGAACAATATCCCCTGGAAGCTTAAACCTTTTGCAGAACAAGTGAGTCCTCAATGGTGCATTTGCAGTTACATACACGGATACAAATTAACTTTCTTCTTCAGACTCCAACTTTTCGCCATTCATGAGACTTTGCAGCTACATCTAGAGCCTAAACATCAGCTGATGGCTTCTTCCAGCATATCCCCAATAACCAACGGAAAACTTTGCCCACCTAGAACCATTACTTGTCCATATGAGGCCCTGTAATTGATGGGCTTGAAACAGCTGGAGTAGGCGAGACAACCATCACGATATGGCCCATACCTATAAGATAAACTTCACCAGGTTGTGTGTAGCATTTAGAGTTGTCCTCACATTTTTCTAAAGCCTGCATAACCGAAAGATACACGCATTCCATATCGTTAACTACAGCTGCCATATGCAGAGCAGTTACATTCATTTCCAGCAGCAAGCAATACTTTAACCAACTCGCTGCCACTGATGTGCAACCTTTATATTTCTAAATGACTGCTGCACAATCTGTGTATTTCTGGATCCATTATGCCCCATTCTGAAGTTTGGTGCTTGATTCAAGCACAGCGACAGAGGTCAATGGAGAACACACAAGAACACTTCCAATAGGTAACTAAACCAAAACTGTATTCTGTATACACCCTAGTTGAAGAACTAGTTGAAGAACATGAAGTAACTAGGGGAAATAGAAGTAGAATGTTGCCATTTCAGCTTCATAATCAATGTACTTAATCCGTAAACATGATTATATAGAACTCATAGGCTGAAATCATGATACATCTTAGTATTTACATGCTCTACAACATCTGAAGTAGGTATGAAAACAATCATTACTTCCTGTCAATAGCTGCACATAATCTCTAATAGTTGCACAACCAACACATCGTAATTTCTGAATTGATTAACATCAGTAAGAGCAGAATAGAAGCATGACACATAATTCTACAAGTATAAGAAGAAGAAAACATAAATCATCAAGTAATTAAGGGTTCAATGACTTAGCTTCTACTTCTATTTCCTCTTGCTTGATCAATGGCAAATCACAAAATTCTGGATATATACAAAAGGTTAGAAGAGGGCTTAGTCATCACTTAAATAGCTTATGTGTCATCCAACCTGTCCATCATTAGTTGGATGACAGCTCACCAGGTGAATCATGCTTAGTCAACATGACACCTAAGATGTCCTTAAGCTAATCTTAATTCCTTGATTTAACTCTAATCTTTCCTTAATCTGGCATATACTTAATCCAGCTTAGATTAGAACTAAACATAGATTAGCTTAACCTAAGCCTGATTTGTTGCTAAACCAACATAAAGTCTGACAAAGGGAACTATGAGCCTTCACATGGACACCACGAGACTGATATGTAGACCTGGAAAATAAGATGAAATCAACTAAATCTCATAGATTCAGACCCAGTTTTTCTTAACATTTGGATTCAGCTAATGTTAGAGCATATGGTGAATAGCTGTATTACCACACTTGTATGCTATGCAAGTATGATGTACTCATGAATCACAACACTCCACTCTCATCCACACCAAAGGTCTCTTATTCCAATTGTATACATACTCTAAGTTGAATGGTTTAGGAAATATTTTAGTTTCAGCCAAAATAATAGTTAGGCAGTATATTACGTCAAATGATTAGGGAATTTTGGTTAAGAAAGTTATTAGACTGCTAACTGCGCAATACACACAACACTTTGGGTAAATAATTTGGGTCCTACACATCTACTGGTAGTAGCCAAATACAGTAGTAGTATATGTATCGCCAGCTTTGTATGTACCTAAGCTCATTTCAAGTCATTATCTTCTGTATGGAGATGTGCTCTACTTAATTGTTTTTTTTATTTTAGATCAGTTTTGTTCACTTAGTCATTATTAGTAAAGTATAAACTTCAAATCTTACAGAAAAATCTTAGTCACTCTTAGTAACAATAGCCCCCTTGATTTGTTGGAGGGATCTCTGTCTGAAAAAAAGTTCAGCTCCTAGTGTAAGTAAACTTTGCAGTCTTTGCTAAATGTTGAGTCAGTTGTGCTAAAAGTGATATGGCTTGTATAATTAACTCAATAAATTCAGGATTGTTAGACTCCCCCTTCAAAAGTTTTTTGTGAGTTTGCATCTCCCATTACGGTTACCTTGACTAATTTTATGCTGTTCATACTCATACTACTCTAGGACATCATGCAACTGGTTGATTTCTAACTGTTATAATTTCACTTCGGTTAACCTGATTTATTTTCATTTTTAATTTAAACTTCTCATGAATTACTATCATCTCTCTTTAGTAATTACTATCATCTCACTTTAGTAATTCATGAGATATGTTTTATGTTCTTGACCAGCTCTAGTTACAATATCATCTCTCTTTTAGTGTATATTGTGTAATATGTTTCTTTCCTCTTATAAGGAGTATGAATTATTAGTCTCTACAATTAGTTAAGTTCTGGCAAAAATTACATCTTCAGTTTAGAGGTAGTTTCTATGAGAATGAATAGATAGGAAGCTATCATTCTATATGCCAAGTGCCCAATGTAGTACGCCTCATCCGAGTCGGCCGAGTTACTCGCGAGTAACTCGGGGATCGGCCTCTGGACGGCATGACCCCTCAATACTCGGCCGAGCCGTGTATTTCACATTTACTCGCCGAGTTCCGAGTCAAACGGAACCCGATTAACTCGGTAAAGTCTAGATAAAATGGAAAAAAACAGAGAATTAGGGAAGGAAATGGATGGATCGTGGAGAGCATAGATTTCCATAAAAAATTGCACTCAAGTTGTCAGTTTTGGTTTATCTTTTGAACCTTCGATCCAAAATTTCTCAAGCTTTTTCTGATAAAATGTCATGGTAGATAACTAACAGTCTGTAGATCAAAAGTGAAACCCTAACACTAGCTTGACGCTACCATAGAAGGAGGAGGACATGGTGGGTTTTGTTGAAATAACTGAGAAAGAAGAAAGGATAAAGTAAGATAAGGTGGGTTTTGTTGGGAGAATAAAACGTCAACAGATATCCACCCCTTTCTTATGTATAATGTTAATGTGCTTCACGGAATTGTAGGTGTAAATACATTGCTGAGATATTTGGACGGTCAGATGTGGAGATTAGATCTCTTGTGATACGTGGCTGATAAAAATTAGATTATGTACAGGCTGTGGCTTACCGAGTTACTCGGCCGGGATCGGGAAATACTCGGGGATCGGTCCTTAGCCGAGCCGGGGCCGATCCCTGAGCCGTACTACATTGCAAGTGCCTAATCTTAGAGATATATAAGGGCATGGACCTGACTCTAGTGAGAAAGTGGCTTGTAAACTGCAGTTCCTTTTCAGTTTATACACTCAACAAATTTATTGTTCCCGGGTTTTATCTTGATGGTTGCTGCCTGTTGTGTTACTTGTCTATCAAATATTGAATGGAATCTATATTTTGTCTTTTAACTTATGTTATTTTTTTTATAATTCCAGTGCGTCATTGTAAGCGTATGCTGAATATTATTGTTACTCATGAAATATGATTTATTGTTACTCATGGGGATAATAGTACGGCATGAACCCAATAATGTACGGACGAGACGGCCTGAATAAATTTTTGAGGTGTGGGTTACTCATGAAATATGATTTATTGTTACCTGTAGCAGCATTTGTATGTCTGGTCAAGTTTGGATTGACCTTGATGTGTTGTTACACTATGAACCCCTTCTTATGTGAGAGGTATTTAATTTTAGTTCATTGATTGATTCTGACAATGATGTATATTGTAACTTCCGGTGTTCTTAGTATCAATCGATTCTATTACCCATTTTAATTTTTACGACCGTAATTGTCAATTACCCATTTCACTTATTATATATACTCTGATAAATGTATAATTGGTAATGTCTCCTCCTCTTTAAGGCGCGCAAGCCTCCAAACCGAATTTGAGTTATTGGCTACGTGCCTACGTCCCTCCATTCTGTATTCTTAAATTACTGATCATCATATTTCCTTTGTTCTGTACCTTATGCACAACCCAGGCCCAATAAAGCAGGCCGAGCCATATATGTGAGACATGTTTTCAGAGATCTAGGGATACAATCTCATGATGGGTGGATCAAAAAAAAAATAAAGTCTCAGGGTGGGTGGATCAATGTCTTGAACCATTTTCAGTTTATATCAGATGGCATAACAACGTAGCCCAATTTTGGCATTGGCTAAAACCCTTGCAAAAAAATTATGGCAATTTATATCTAGAAATGGAGCCGACGTCTCCACCATTGTCAAACATTTTCAGTATGTAAAGGCTGATTGCCATTCCTTTCTCCACTGAGGAAAAAGGAGCAATGAATACGTTTTGTCATAATCCAACTGGAACTTTAGGTTACACCTGATTTGAAATAGTCACATGAAAATCACATCAATATCGCAACAGAGTGGATTGAGTCTTTTTCAAGAAGATGAAATCTCTAGGGAGCTCTAAACCTCACAGCCCTAAAAACACAATAAATCCCCATTGCTATTTGTCTAGTAAAGTTGGTCCCATAGAGGAGAAAAGTAAAAGTTTGATATACACACTTTCTTCTTCTTCTTCTTCTCCATATCAAGATCAAGTTATCAAACAACTTTAGCTTTGTGTATTAGTTCCACTTTATTTTCTTCCATCAGTTATTAGAAAAAACCACGTGGGTCTCTCCCACAATTTGATCTCATTTAAAACTTAAAAAATCTACAAACCTTTTTTTTTAGTACTCACATGTGATGTAAGTTGTAGGCCTGAAAACTTTCTCCATTATTCAACCTTTCTTTTTTCCCTTCTAATACAAGTGAGTCGCATATGGTGTATGTTTGTTGCATCTTTCAACATCATCAAAAGATTCATGCATTGTCGATCCAACACATATTTCTCATGATTTCGGTTTTTGTTGCCCTCCCGATGTTGATTAATGTCCAAGTTTGCGTTTCAAAGTTAAAAAATTATGCAGTTCTTTTTGATCGATAAAGAACTTGGTGCTGGTGAGTTTGGCAAGTTTCAAACTCAGGTCACTGACACCATCCAATATGCAAGTTGCAACTGAATTATATGGTCATTATCCTATTTTTGGTTGATCTCTCATTTCACATAAGTGCATGCGATCACTTCACTTATGTGTGAAGCCTTGGGTGCACTTGATGTTACTAGTCTTTAACAGGCAGTACCCTTCCATCTGTATGCGAAGTTTCAAACATAATTCAAGAAGCAAAAATTAGCGGGATGGCCAAAGTCGTGTTGAATAATTATTATTAGATCGAAGTATGATTTCAGATGGTATATATTAAGCCATTGGTATGTATCTTTTGTCTGATAACCTAAAATGTTTTTTTGCCTCTGGCTAGATTATGGTTGTAGATTTTGTATTTTATATGGAAATAGGCTAGCTAGAGGATATGATTGAGTACATAATGTTAACTTGACAATACAAAATTCGTGCGTATTTTTTAATGTTTCTATGTGGAATAATGTATCTGAAATGAATACATTTGGGTCATCTGTCAATATTAGCAAATGATCTTAATATAGAATTCAACACCGGCTTAAGAATATTGTTATTTTTATATGGAGAATCATTGCAGGAGGATTAGACACATTCTCCATCTTTTAATAGGTTTTTGATATTTGTAGCCGACATGCAGTCAATGTCCAAGGATTGGATAGTTAACCTAACAATATCTACCCAGACGTTGCTTCTAAGAGCATCCACAGTGGGTGGTTAAAAATTGTAAAATGCTAAATCTGCTCTATAGCGGTCGGCAAAGGGTACTGACTGGGTAGTGTAAAAGGTTAAAATTATCATTTTGTTGTAGAAGATACGTATTATTTATTTTTTGATCAACGAAGAATTAGGTGATTGCAAGTTCCAAACTCAGATCACTGGTACAATTTTACTGTAATTTTCGATGGATAAAACATTTTTTTTTAGTAATTACTAAACTGACCAGCCAGCGTTTAAATATCTAGAGAGTTTGAAAGGTGTTTTAAACACTGCTTGAAATTCAGGAGGTGTTTTCAATATTACTTGCTATGTTTAACATACTGTATCTGGGCAGCTTTTACTACTTACCATTGCAGATGCTCTAGTCATATATTTCTCTAAGAAATGCACCATTAAAGCTAAAGATTGGGCGTTCCATTCCGAATTTTTGATGGTGTCATATTTACAGATTTGTTGATGGTCATACATTTTTACCAATTTAACCAGTTTAGTAAAGTGACATTGTTTTTTGACAAAGAAAAGTAACGTCTAACCATATATTTCCGCTGCTGTTGTTTGGGTATCCCGTTGTATGTACACAGTCACTTGATCAACATAAACAAGGCTGCTAATAGGGATACCAAAATATACATTGGTAAGGGACTACTGGTACACAACCAGCAATTGGATACCCCTTGTTAGCAATCTTTAACATGAAATGCAGCTAATCTCTCCGAGTATAGGTGTTCTGAAACTCAATGATAGTTGATTGAAACTCTAGGACGGTGGTGTGGGGTGGACCGACTAAAATATGATGGCAATACCTACCGTTGTTGTTTCACTTTAATTGTTTAGGATTTTAATGAGACCTGAACACCGAATAAAGTCTATAAAATAGATGAGTCACTCAAATAGGAGTTGAATCGTTCTTAACCTATAAAGCTCCATTAAGTTGACCATTTCCGGTATGACTTTTCAGGTGAGCGGTGAGCCCATCCTTCTCATTTCTCTTTATTTTGTTCATCAAAATTTATTCTTTTTTAGAAGAGATAAAAACTTATAGACTTTTGTCGGATTTAAAATGTCAAAATTGCAGTTTAAAGTCAGACCAAGGTAAAATGACTCTTGCTCCAGCCGGGCAGCATTCTCCTAGATTTCCTCCCAATAAACAAATGATTATCCGTTATGGCCTGGTCCAATTCCAAATGCTTTTAGTTTTTGTCGATGTACTCGATGCTCTATCCCCCAGAGTGACCGGACCACCAGCTCAAAGCTAACAGAACCCGGTTAATCACGAATCAATAATGGATACCAAATCAAAGCAAAACCCTGGTGTTTAACTTAGAAACAAAGCCGTGAAGAAGAAGCAATATACGTGTTTAAAAAACCTAGAAGCCGATGATGGCGACAGTTGAAAAATCAATAAATAAGTTTACAGATAAATAAGCAAAGGACAAGAGAAGAGAGAAAGAAAGAGAGGCAGTCAGGGGTTTCCTTTATGCCGGCTTTTTCAACCAAAGCATGTCGCGTGGCGTAATTCCATCTCTTCCGTTTCTATCCCCATTAGCTCCCCTTTTTTATGCCCCTAATTTTCTTCCACAAAAACAAAATGAAAAAAAAAATAATTCTTACAATAATCTTTGTATCCGTTGTTTTCAATCTTCAATGACGAAAATACCCCTAATTAAGTTTATGGCCTCATTTTGAAAGTCTCTTGTATATACATTTTCATCTGCATTTGTTTCCGCAAGGGTGGGTGGGGATTCAAAAAAAGAACAGATGATTGTGTAAGCGTTCCGTAGATGATGGAATGAACTTTGCCGCTAAGATAAGGAAATGTTGGAGAGACAACACAAGAAACCAAGAATGAAATGATGTTGATTGAAATCGTTAGATTCAAGAGTGGTTTTGTACTATCAATATCTTCAATTGCAATGAAGACCGATTATACATTTTGACAACTAAATCACTATACAAGTTTGTTGCCAAATCATGGGATTAGATGTACTATGATTTATTAGCGAATATTAACTCGAGAGATAAATACTAGTATGCTGACATGATCAACCACCTAAATTACTAAAACCCTCACCCGTGACTAGTTAACGTTGTTTATGCTGTTAGTTGCAACTTGTAAGGTCTCAAGCTGATTATGTAGGTAAGAATGTACGGTATGTACCTATGGGCGCTGCGTATCAACAGCCTTTCTTAGCTAAATGCACCTCGCCAATTGGTTTGACCCTAGTGTAATGTGTAGAACCTAGGAATAAACAAAATGATAAGGGTTGCAGATGCAAATATTTGCTTTTAGCCATCAAAGTTTTTTTCTTTTCTTTTCTTTTCCTTTTCCTTTTTTTTTTTTGGATGAAGAAGATTTATAGTATTAAAAGAAAAAGCCAGATGCTAGATTATATCCTAACAATCGATCAAAAAAGATAAATTATACAGGAATAATCATCTCCCAGTTATGTAGAATTTGATCAGTGGTTATAAAATGAAAACTGTCTAGGTCGCAACTTCATAAAACCACACTTTGTTTGATCAGAATTTTAAGCTCGTCTACACTCTTAGAGCAGTTCCTATGGAATGAACAAATTATCAAGTTTGTTCATTTTGCTCCCACTATGGACTCAACAAACATGAAAAATGGATGTTCAAACCAACAAATTTGTTGGTTTGTTCATTGAGTTGGAGGATGTAGCGAGCGAGTGATGTTACGCCGGGCGAGCTTGCTTCAGTCGCTGGCGTTTGCGACAAAAACGCCGGTAATTTTAAGCCCAACGCGCGCTTAAAGTTGAAACGCCAGCGCTCATCCTAAAATCGCCAACGTCTCCTTCAATCCAACGGCTGATACTCTTTTTTTTTCCCTATAAATTCAGTTCATCTCCTGACTCAAACTCACACCTTCTTCATCACTACCTCAAAATTACACAATTTCATATCATCTCTAATTTTTCTTCAAACAAAACTATTCATATCAACTCAATCTACTAGAAAAACCTAATCACTCCATATTTCATTTCTAAGAAATATGACATCCTCACAACAACGAGCACAACAACAAACACCATAACAAACACAACAACGATCACAACAACAAACACCACAAAAAACACAACAACAAACATCACAATAATCACAACAACAATCACAACGACAAACACCACAACAATCACAACAAGAAACACAGCAACCAAGAAACACAAGAATCAGTGGTGTCAAGTATACGATGGATGAAGACGAGTCACTTTGCAGAAATTATGTATTATATACATTAGATGAAATCAATGGTAGTTATCAAGAAAAAAGAACTTTTTATGATAAGATTTTTCAATAAAATTGTGAAGAAACAAGTAACCCCAATAAACATGATGGCGATGGGTTGTCTCATCGTTTTTGCACAATTTCAGGAGCCGTTAGTGAATATGTAGCTTTGATCACTCAAATGTGGAATAACAAAAAACGTGGTGAAACCGAACCAGATGCGGAACGAAGATATCGGGAAGAGTGGCAAAGATCCCACAAAGATTCCAGCTTCTAACATGAAAAGTGTTTCACCATTTTGAGGGTGCTTAACAAGTTTAATCCATACTTTCTGGAAGGTCGTCAAGTGCCTGGAAGATCACCATATGGACCAGTCTCGCAGGATTTTCAGAATGGGGGGCCTGATTCCTCACCTGATGGAACTCCAAGTAGTCAGGAACAACACAACACTAATCTAGATGTTACCACCAACATCAAGAGAAGAAGAGGAGCGGGTCAGAAAGCTGCTAAAGCAGCGAGAGACGCAGCCCAACGAGCAGTAGAAGGAGGTTCAAGCGAGTTCAACTATGCTGATCACAAAGAAATGGATATGCAGATGGAGGCATATAGGGTCAGGGACCGTGCCATTACTTTAAATAATCAAAAGAAAAGTCGTATTTCGCGAGAACAATACTACATGGATTGTAAGCTAAACAAGTTACTCTCCTTGGACGTTGGCAAAATGAATGAACGACAATATTTTGTATGGACTAAGCAAATGGATGCGGCCGAACAACAACAAGTCCTCTCTCAACAAACTGGCCAGTATGTGAATGTGGAAGAAAACAAAGATGATGCTTCGGAAGAAAACCAAGATGAATATAGTCTTGCCAACTGATTTTAATTCTTGTCTAGTTAAGTTTAATTTAATTCAGTGTAGTCGTTTAATTTAATTCAGTTTAGTTTAGTTTAATTTAATTGTACTCATTTATTTAAAGTTTATTTAAAATTACTTTTAATATAATTGCCTCAATTTTAACAAACAACTTTAATTAAAAAACATATTAATTAAAATAAACAAGAACACTAAATTGAAAACTACATCTATCTGCCTCTCCCTCGCCCCCGCGCACCGTTTGTTGCTCCTTTTAAAGCCCAAAGGTGCTTAAACTGAGTGTAGTGATGATTGTTGATGGTGAAATTACAGTGCGGCGGCGATCCCATTCTTAAGATCTTCAAACAATGGTAACTTATACGAAACATTGAGATCGTTATTTGAACCCGGGAGTCCAAAAAAGGCATGCCAAAACCAACAATCATAGCTAGCTGAAGCTTCTAAAATTACAGTTGGTTTTGGATAATAACCCTTATATTGGCCTTCCCATACAACCGGACACGCATGCCATATCCAGTGCATGCAGTCTAGACTACCTAGCATTCCTGGAAAATCCCTCGCGGTGTTTTCTGCAGTTATTCTTTGAACATCTTCCTGAGTAGGCTTTCTTAAAAAGGTTGGACCAAAATGCTCGACTATTGTTTCGCAAAACAATTTGAGATACCTAAAGGCGATTGTTTCTCCCATAGGGATGTAATCATCCATGGAATCCACTGGTACCCCGTAACATATAGTATACGGAGGGCCACAATGACCTTTTGTTCGGGACTAAAGCCTCGTAATGTCGTGCACCATACTGATAATTAAATAAAGGTTATACCTGACAAAGCTCGGGAATAATCCTTTGCGCAAGTTGCGACCCATGCGGAATCGTCGCTGAAAATCCTCATTGGAATAGAAACAATCATGATAAAAATAATCATGCATCATATTTTCGTGGTAAAAATGTCGATCTTGCCACCTCCATCTTCTATTCACAACTTCATATGGCTCTAAAGGCTTTGGTATGATCCCGGATTGTAATTGCAACATAAAATGTTGCCTTCTTCTATCTTGATTTGCATCTTCATCCATCTTGATTTGCATCTTCATCCATTTGATGTAAAAACTCCATACACATTTCTTCCTCTTCTTCATACAACATTTCATCCATCTCCATATCTTCCTCAGAAGAATCAAAATCAGAATTCATGGTTGAAAATTGAAAGCAATTGAAAGAAAAGATTGATCGGATGAAGGATTGTTGTGAATTTGTAAGATCAAACTCGAGCCGTATTTATGGAGGAAAAAACTAGCCGTTGCGGTGACCGTTGAAAAGTAGTCGTTGGCGACCTTGGTTCAAACGCCAGCGTTTCTTCTACAAGCGCCAACGTTTGTTCAACGAATGCCAGAGATTTACCTACCACCGCTGGCGATTCTATTACGGTCACGTGCTTAGTTATCTAACACCCAGTCCTTTACCATAGTGGAAAACACAGTTTGTTCATCCACGTGGCTCAACAAAACAATAAGTTTGTTGATTGCTATAGGAATTTCCCTTAGGTCTGCTACTACCAAAGACCTTATTGTTTCTCTCCCTCCAGAGATTCCAAAGTATTGCATAATATCTCATACTTTTTTCTGCATCTCCCAGTGAGAACATTAGTATCCCAATATTAAACAGGTGCAAGATTTTTCTGGAATAGGCTACCATATATGAAATGCTTTAATGAAATGATCCCAAATATCAAAAGATTTAGAACAGTGCAAGAGCAAGTGATTAGAAGTCTCCATAAAAACGAAATCTTAACATTCGTCTAAAACTTAAATTCACTTCAATAATAACGACATAAGCAGGAAAGAAAACTTGTGTGGATTAAAATAATGCTAATGTGAATAGGTTAACATTAACATTCTCGAGATCAATAACATTAACATTAACCTATTAACTAAAATAATAGGTTAACCTTGCCAATAACAAGGAATATCAACTAACATCAAAATGCTTGATATGTGATTATCTTTTTCTAGTAGTTTTATTTTAGATTGATATTTGTAACTCAATTTTATAAAAGTTTTTTTATCCACGAATCTATAAACTACCGCACTTTTGTTGGTTCAAAGTTCAAACAACGAAGAACAACCTACACTGAATTGGTATTATTGGCAATTTACACAACTCGATCCATTTCGGTTTTCTATCCGCTCTCCAAAACCGTTTATCCAGAAGAAAAAAAAATCCTAAATTTTCTCTCTTAATCTTCTCCACTCTAATCCAGATTTACTCGGATTTAGGTATGAGATGTCAGATCTACCGAGAAAATTTAGGATATATTAGTCTGTTTTTATCTTTTCTCTTTCAATAAAAATATTGCGTTTATGCAATATTTGGTTTAGGTTTTTTATTTCTTTTCTTCTTTGATTTTAATGGCTATTACATGCCATGTGTTCTTTCCATAAGGTTCAACCAATTAGTGACATAAACTAGTTGGGGAGTGAATTTCGTGGTTTCCGTCAGGTTCAACCAATTAGTGGTTGTGATTGCGGAGTGAAATTTCGTGGTTTCCGTCTGGTTCAACCAATTAGTGATTGTGATTGCGATTGAGGTTGACGACAATTATCTCTTTTAGAAAACTTGTGATGTAAATTATAACCGAGTCTCTGGCATCTCTAGCTGTTTTATGTTAACTTTTCTTTCTTGTTTAAGATAATTATTAAGAGACAAACAATAAACCAACCCAAATGAGGGGTATTTTAGTACTTTTATCCCCATGTGATTACAAGTTTAAAACTTTTTGAATTTGGTTGGTCAGTAAAACCTCATTAAAACCCGAGAAAAATCAGAAAAAAGAAACTTGCTTTTTTTATCCGTAAATAATAAAGCGGAAAAAAGCTGCTAAGTTTTCAGTCTCTCCACACACACATTGGATTTTATTTTCGTTTCTTTTTCTCTTTCTTTTACTAATCATTCAAATATTCACAGAGAAGTAAAGAAGAAGAAGATCTGTAGATTCAGAGTTGGTTTCTACAGGAGCAATCTCTGTAATAATAATATTTATTTATTTTTCAAACAGTTTCAAACGGTTCAGCCAGGTTTGATCATTTGAATCTTTCAAGATTTTTTTTTCTGTATTTTTTTTAGAGGTTTTTTTATGGAGCTTATAAGGAAATTTTAAGATTTTTTCCATTTTTGTGTTTGAGATTGAAGTTGAAGAAACAGAGTGATCGGATAATTTACTGAGTAAAAACTTTACTTTTGTTTGGTGGAATAGTATATTTGAGTTGCATGAGTGAAATTTGCTAAAGTATTCAAAGATCGAGTTCTTTTTTAGGTTAAGGATCTTCATGAGATGGAGATATTCAGTACATTCAAAGGAAGAATTTGAATTACTTATTTATTCATTTTCAATTTATCTGAAAAAAATCAGGAAGATTATTGAAGTATTTGGTCTTAGTGTGTTTGAATCCATAGCAAGGAAATACTAGTAATAGAAGAAATTGATTTGGAGAATTTTTCAGCGGTTTTAGGTTTCGTTTCGTTTTATCATTCAAGTGAAGAAGGTAAATTGGTTTAGAATCAATTTGAATTTTGGATAATTTGTTTGATTGGGTAAAATTGGTCATTGATTGAGCAAAGAAGATTACTGTACTCTGTTTATCAAGGTATTATGGTCCCCTCCGTTAAAATGAAGAGATAGTTCAAGATTGTGGGGACAAATTTGTTCAAGTTTGATAGCCTCTTTTGGGAAAAAAAAGAAGAAGAAGAAAAGGTGTTTCTTTGGTCCTCAATCTATTATTCAGTGGAATCTACTGAAACACATTCTTTGGGACCGCAATTTTTATTTCAAACAAAATGCCTCAGAAGCCAATTTCTTCTAAGAAAATGCCCAAGAAGCCGCCTTCAAAACCCCGGGTTCCACCTTCGTTACAGTCAATTAAGTCATTGCCTGGTGATTTTAGGTATATTGATTCAGCTACAGGTACGTCTGATGGCACAAATGGAGGAAATAACCGAATGATGGCTTCTGAGAGTATTCCCGAAAATGATGATTTGACTGACAGCAATATGGAAGTGATTAATGAAGAATCGCCATATAGTAATGGCACCATTTCTGTTGAAGAGGTGCCATCTGAAGGGAATAATGGGTGCATGGGTTCCGTAAAATCAGGCTTGCCGGCTTTATCACCTTCCCATAATGAAAATAGGTGGAGTGACACAAGCTCTTACTCGGGGAAGAAGGTAATTCTTTTATTTCTTTAAAGGCATATTATTACAGTGATTCTTAAGAATATAGTATAATGTAGCCTCTATTCAAATTCACAAGCTAATTTGATAGCTATGTCAATCAGTGGATCACAATTATCCGTTTCGCATATTGTTAACATATGCACACCTCTTATACTGGCTCAGTGAATTCTTAATTTGATATACTAATGTGCTTTGAAACTCCAAATGGGGTTGCTAAAACAAATAATACTAGTTACATGTAGAAGAAAATGGTTTATGTAGCAATGTTATGCCTTATCTGCATAAGCATAACTTTTTCGTGGTCATTTTCACTAGAGCATAGAGATGTGATTTTTTCTTACTTAATTCTTTCAGTTATCATTTTGTTGATCTCAATATAAGTGGATATCAGCTTCCTTAGTATGATTTTGTACCAGTTCTTAGACTTTATATGGGCACAGTTAATTGCTTTTCCAAATTATGGTTTGCCTGCAAATTTTGTATTTCAAATTTTCTGTTGGATAAGCTCTAGCACCTAGTTTTCTAAAGTTTTGGACAAAACCTCTAGTGGTACTATGATCTATAACATAGACACTATGTCAATGTGTTAACTAACCTTCAGAACGAAAATCTTTTTGAGATAATAACCTGTAGGGTTTTCAGTTACGCTAACCAATGAAACTGTGAGTGCATATAATCAGGATTTAATTTATTGATTGATTACCTACATTTTCAAGTTCATTTGTTTCAGAAGCTCCAATATTGGTGTCAACTACCAAATGGCAACTGGGCGTTGGGGAAGATAGTGTCAACTTCAGGGACGGAGTCTATTATTTCACTTAATGAAGGAGAGGTAAGTCTAATATTTCTTAAGGAAGATGTTTATTGCTGCTAAATATAAACCCTGAATAACACTCCCCGCTTGGCGTACTTCCTTTTTCCTATTCCAGGTTTTAAAAGTAAATGCCGAAAGTCTTTTACCTGCAAATCCTGACATCCTTGATGGTGTAGACAATCTCATGCAGCTTAGTTATTTACATGAACCTTCGGTCCTGTACAATCTACAATACAGATACAACCAAGATATGATCTATGTGAGTGTTTGTGTTTGTGTAGATATCATTTTAAAGCATCTAAAAATCTTTATGCTTCTAAGTATTTTGTTGGTGTTACTTTTGTACATTGTAGACTAAAGCCGGACCTGTTTTGGTTGCCATCAACCCTTTTAAAAAAGTCCCACTATATGGAAATGATTATATTGAAGCATATCGGCGCAAATCAACTGATAGTCCACATGTCTATGCTATCACCGACACAGCAATTAGGGAGATGACAAGAGGTGGATTTCCGTTGTATGATGAAATTCAATTAATAAGATAATAGTTGTTTCAACATTTGTAAACATTTTGTTGCATTTTCCACTTACTTTGTTTTGGTAAATGTTGCAGATGAAGTAAACCAGTCCATCATTATAAGGTTGGTATAAGATCTCCAAGTATATGGTTTCTTTCTGTATCCATATGCACTACCTTTTCTAACAATTGTTGCTTGTTATATCAACTTTATAGATACTTTTTAAGAGGTCACTGAATGGCTCTTTGCTTCTTAAAGCTCACTTTATAGTTATTATGCTTATATTTGTGTGCTTATTTTATGCCAAATCAATTCGTAACATGATAGCTAGTACTGTACATGTATCCAGAAGGTTTAGCTGAAAACAAGTAATTGTTAGTTTAGAGAGTTAGAAAGGTTTCTTTGTGTAATGCGACTTCAATGGGTGACTGCATACGAAGTATACAAACAGTAGAATTCTCCATTTATTTAGTTTCATCTCATGTGTATATCTGATCTTAATAATAGATAATCCTGTCTGTTGCTTCCTTTTATATTTTGCACTGATCCATTTTAGGCTTAGTTTGTTCTACATGCTGTGAAGTTGACGGATTTCTTTTTTTCTACTTGACATGATATTTTTAGTTTTATGATACTGTTTGTTGACATTAGGTGCTTAAGTTGTTCTACTTTTTTAGTATAGAATCTACATATAGTTTGCTGTATGAAGTGATCAACATCAGCGTACTATATGTAGCTCTCGGGTGACTTTTACTGTTATAAGAAAATATTTTGAAAATTGGATGAAGTTTATACCCTGATGCGGTCAACTGAAGACTGAAGGCTTCAGTCTGTGTACCTTCTTGTTCTTAGTTGATAATTCCATTGTCGTAGTTTGTTTTGTTGACATATGTGCATCCGTCCTTGCAGCGGTGAAAGTGGTGCAGGAAAAACTGAAACAGCAAAGATAGCCATGCAATACTTGGCTGCTCTTGGAGGGGGTA
This sequence comes from Papaver somniferum, assembly GCF_003573695.1. Classification (NCBI taxonomy): domain Eukaryota; kingdom Viridiplantae; phylum Streptophyta; class Magnoliopsida; order Ranunculales; family Papaveraceae; genus Papaver; species Papaver somniferum. The sequence goes on along the minus strand of NC_039365.1, from coordinate 145,946,187 downwards.
GTGGAATAGAGAATGAAATACTGAAAACTAATCCCATTTTGGAAGCTTTTGGTAATGCAAAAACATCAAGGAATGATAACTCAAGTCGTTTTGTAAGCACCCTACCCCTTTGCAATTTGTTTGGTTTGACCTTTTTGTTGTAGGTTCTATATTCTTTTGTACTTTTTTAATTCTAAAGATTTAGGGTTCTGGTCGACATTTTTGAATATTTAAATATGCTGTTGCAGGGTAAATTAATTGAAATTCACTTCAGTGAGACTGGGAAAATATCTGGTGCCAAGATTCAAACATGTAAGATAACTTGTATTTACTGGAAATGCAGCAAATACTTATTCTTTCTTTATTGAAAAGTTGTGACTGACTTTATTGCTTGCGTCTGTGATTTGCTTCATCTACGCGTCTCCTCATTCTTTGCAGTTCTACTTGAAAAGGTAATTGTATTTCTCCTTCACCAGATATGAGATGTTAAAGGATCTTCATTATTGTCCATTAATTAAATTTTGTTTTATGAGCAGTCAAGGGTCGTCCAGTGTGCAGATGGAGAAAGATCGTACCATATATTTTATCAGCTATGCGCTGGGGCTACCCCCGCTCTTAAAGGTTGGCGATATGTCCTCTTTGTGTGGTCACATTTACATGTTTATGTACTGGTACATTATAGACACTGATCGGTCAGGAAGCTATAGCTATTGTGTAAAACCTTTTAGTCATCTGCATTTTTTGAATTTCGCATGTGTTATTATTATGAATGCATTTTTGTTCATTATGTATTTATTCATTTATGTTATGAAAACAGAAAAACTGAATCTGAAGCATGCAAATGATTATAACTATTTGAGGCAGAGCAACTGCTATACCATTGCTGGAGTAGATGATGCCGAACGGTTTCGCTTGGTTATGGTAACGCGCTTTATCTTCTCATGTGGATAAAATCATTATCAGCAAGTGTATGTCATCTCTTAAAAAATTGATGTGTACATTATCTTCTGTCTGGCTTTTTCCAGGAAGCTCTAGATATAGTACATGTTACCAAGAAGGATCAGGAGAGTGTGTTCGCCATGCTTACAGCAGTATTGTGGCTGGGGAACATCTCCTTTGCGGTGGTGGATAACGAAAATCACGTTGAACCTGTGGCAGATGAAGGTAAAAGTTTTATTAGAAGCACAAGGAGACATTTCCTTTAAGTTGTGCCTGCTATAAGAATTAAAAGGTGGAACAGCTTCATGATTAGATCTCTTTCAGTAAGATGAAAATGCATTGTTAATGTTGATAGCTGGGTTTCTATGCACCCAAACACCCCCTCCATGATTGGAAATGGTATTTAAAATGCTAGAACTCGACCTTCATATAAATTGTGCATGGCAGGTTTTTGTTCTAGGCAGGTCATAGGCGTGTTACAGTGTTCGACTGAAATCAAGAAGAACAGGCACTATTTACTTTTATTTTCTCATTTTTCAACATTTTTTTTATTTTTATAGAAGATTTAGAACCAATATATCCTGATACACAACCAAAACAGGAATTATTTCCCTGGGCCGGATCTGTCTATTTGAGAACCAGAAGCAGAACCATCAAACTGTAGGGTCCAAAAGGACCACTTTTCATCTTTTCAGTGAAAGTTGCACCTGAAATTAGCTCATTACGAAAATTAGCTCCGCATGGCATCCCTTACATAATTGACACTCATTACCTATTATTATCAGTAGTTAGATATTTGAGTTGTGAAATTAGCTCCGCATGGCATCCCTTCCTATTCAATGTTGAGATTAGCTGAAACTAGAGAGAAGTTTATTTCATGTTGTCTGAATTATGCTTCAAAAAAAAAAAAAGTCTCTGAATTACATTGACCACAGAAAATGCAAAGCTGAACAAGCTGCATTCCTTGTCCATTACAAAACAGCAAAAAGCACTACAATGGATAAATTGCTGCCTTTGGGAAGATCACCCACATCCATCTTTCTTAAGATTATGACACATTCACTGTGTGTTTAGGGCATCTTAAAAAATAACAGCCTTTTTTCTCAGTCGTAACTGTGCTTTACCTCTAGCATGTCTAGGGCATCATGATCAATAATGCTCTATCTCTTTAACTTGTTATGATTTAGCTCACAGCATTTTCAGTATAATATACTTCCATTTTTTGTATTTGCTACTAGAGTATTCGTGTTCATTTCCTTTTCAGGCCTAGAAACGGTTGCCAAATTGATCGGCTGTGAAGTTCAGGAGTTAAACCTAGCTTTGTCAACTCGCAACATGAAAGTTGGCAATGACAACATTGTCCAAAAACTTTCGTTATCTCAGGTAACAACAAATTGACATTGTCAGTTCTGTTCTTGCCTTACGGAGACCAGCATATGAACGCCTAACATGTGTCGAGCGATGAATGTGAGCTCTTCATTTTGTGGGTGTCGGGACTTTTGGACCAAGTTGATCCTTGTTGGAATATCTTTGCCTTCCATTTATAAGAATTTGTTCAGTACTTTTATAAACAAATATATGTGTTAGTTTTTCCTGATTTTAGCACAACCTAGTGTCCTCTAATTTTTCATGTCTCATATGGCAGATGACTTTAAATCCCTTTATATTCCAACACTGGTACTATGTTATCTTTATTTATGCATGGGTTCTTAAGCTGTCAAAATGGATGCCTCTTTTCAGGCAGTTGATACAAGAGACGCATTGGCAAAATCACTGTATGCTTGTTTGTTTGAGTGGCTGGTAGACCAAGTTAACAAGTCACTGGAAGTAGGCAAGCGGCGTACAGGCAGATCCATCAGTATTCTTGATATCTATGGATTTGAATCTTTTGATGTACATAACTATCCTTGTTATCTTTCTTGTGACTTGGCTATTTCATGAATGAGTATTAACTTGAAGTTTGTATTTACAGAAGAATAGCTTCGAGCAGTTTTGCATAAACTACGCAAATGAGAGATTACAGCAACACTTCAATCGGCATTTGTTTAAGTTAGAACAAGAGGTATTGTCTCGCTCTTTGTTTATAATGACAACTATGTCAGTGCAGTTTGGTCTCACTCAACCAATCTATTGCCGTGGCTGATCTTAAATGTGATGTTTATCTTTTATTTGTTGTGTTATTCTACATTATCATCGTAGTTATTACTTAGATGACTTATCCTCGTCTTGGATTTCAAACACCAACATATTTTCTCAGGAATATATCAATGACGGAATTGACTGGGCAAAGGTTGACTTTGAAGACAACCAAGACTGTCTGAATCTTTTTGAGAAGGTATGTGTATAACAATGCCCACTGAAGTAATGATTTTATATTCACTTGATCAAGCCTTGAATTTTCACTTTTAGTGAGCAAGTTTTCGTGAATCTATGATTTTATATTCACTTGATATTCCATTTTCTTTTGATATCCTATGCAGAAACCACTGGGTCTACTGTCTCTGCTGGACGAGGAGTCTACTTTTCCAAATGGAACTGATATAACTTTGGCCAACAAGCTTAAGCAGCACTTGAGTTCAAATTCCTGTTTCAGAGGAGATCGGGGCAAAGCTTTCAGTGTTAGCCATTATGCTGGAGAGGTTGCCACTCTGTCATTAAAAAACACGTTATCTCTTTTATAACAATTCTGCAGTAACTTATGGATATCGCAGTCATCTATTTTTTTTCTTGAAAACTTGGATAGTTTTAGGTAGGATTCAATTAGTGCTGGTTTGTTGAGATAAAAATTGTCGATCCTATAAACGTTGCACAATGATCCTGCAGCTCCCCATGTTTATTTGCTTTTCAGTTCGATGCACAATTTTGACATTGGTGTTAGAGCACTCACACCCATAATGATATGGCTACCAATTCCATGTCACTTGATATGGCTACCAATTGCATGTCACTTGACAAAGAATATTTATCTTCTTTATTTTATTGTTCAATTTAACGTCATAATGCTCATTTTGTACCACATGGTAGGGTCGGGATAGTGTAATATAGGAGGGAGAAAGAAAATTCTTAAGAGACAAGAAAATCTTGATTACAGCGATCCTGTTAACTCCAGTCAGCCAATATATTTTAAGTTCGTTCCCAAATCTTTGCGCATGCATAGTTTGAATCCATGTTGTGGCGTTTGTTGTCACCATCTGCGTTATGGTTTCCTTAGATCATACCCTTTTCCTGTTGTTTTCTGAATGTTTAACTATTCTCTTACTCCTCTTCGCAGGTTACATACGAAACATCTGGTTTTTTGGAGAAGAACAGAGATTTACTGCATTTAGACTCTATCCAACTTCTGTCATCCTGCAAGTGCCAACTTCCTCAGATTTTTGCATCCAGTATGCTTAAACAATCTGAAAAGCAAGTAGTGGGTCCATTGTACAGATCAGGTGGAGCAGATTCCCAAAAGCTAAGTGTTGCAACAAAGTTTAAGGTAAGGGTTGCTATGTTCTTTGTTATTTCCAAATTTTGACACGTTCTAAGGTAAGGGTTGCTAAGTGTTGCAACAAAGTTTAAGGTAAGGGTTGCTAAGTGTTGCAACAAAGTTTAAGGTAAGGGTTAATTACACGTTCAGTATGGATAGTAGCAAAAAATAATATGACTGTTGAATTGTTCTAATTCTTGCATTAAATAATCGAATATGAAAAACCTGACACATTTTATAAGTGAGTCAGGTCACCTTGATGTTATCTGTTTTATCACTTGGTCTGATTGTTTTGCCACTTGTCTTTAGGGTCAACTGTTCCAACTTATGCAACGACTGGAGAACACAACTCCACACTTCATACGCTGTATTAAGCCAAACAGCTTGCAGCGTCCTGGAACATATGAACAAGGTCTTGTATTGCAGCAGCTGAGGTGTTGTGGAGTCTTAGAGGTCGTTCGCATATCTAGATCCGGCTTTCCTACCAGGGTTACTCACCTAAAATTTGCAAGAAGGTAAGCGATTTAGTTAGTTCTCTGTGTTGTTTATACTAGTATGGATAGCTGAAATTCATTTCTCTTTCTCCGACTTGACTCTTCTTTTCCTTTTATTCTTTTGTTGTCTCTTCTTGAATCTTATGTTAGGTATGGCTTTCTTCTTCTGGAGAGTGTTGCTTCTCAGGATCCGCTTAGTGTTTCAGTTGCAATTCTTCATCAATTTAAAATTCTTCCAGAGATGTATCAAGTTGGCTACACCAAATTGTTTTTCCGAACTGGACAGGTATGTCATAACACCAGGGTTTATCGCAACATTAGTTTCTATCCTGGATAGCTGAGCAGGTTCAGATATTCGTTTGTAAAACTTTGTTGTACGGCTTTTTTCCTTTGCCATATAATGGATAGTGAGGAGTTAATCACTGTTGAGATGATGTCTTCAAGTATTTTACTGGCTTAAATTTTCATCTTAGGAGTTTGTTGAAACAAAAAACCATTAACTTTTTAAAATTTTGACTGAAATTATGTCAAAAATTTAGATTGGTGTTCTCGAGGATACAAGAAACCATACCCTACATGGCATTTTACGGGTGCAGAGTTGTTTCAGAGGCCACCAGGCTCGGTCTTATCTCAAAGAGCTAAAAAGAGGAATTTTGACACTTCAGTCATGTAAAGTGTTTCTCGTCTTACCTGTAGCTTCTCTTGATATTCTTTTAGAACTATAGTTACCTTTGATTTCTGTATTTCTCAACAATGCCTTCTTTTAATGTATATTCTTCAGTCATTCGGGGTGAGAAAATCAGAAAAGAGTATGAGATTCTGGTACAGAAACATAAAGCTGCCAAGGTAATACAACTACATGTGAAAGGCAAGGTTTCCAGGAAAGACTTCGTTAATATTCGAGATGCGTCATTAGTGATACAGTCAGGTAACGATTTTCTTTGTTATTTCCAGTTCGGTGCTGCTTAGTGTGACTTGTGACAGGCAATCAGAAGGTTGCAAAGCAGTGCCTAAGAAAAGCTGATTATTTCGTACCTATCTGCTTAAAGAGTGATGAGTGTTATTCTACATATCATGATCGATCTTATAACTGTATTTTCAGTTATTCGCGGTTGGTTAGTCAGAAGGTGTTCTGGAGACATAAACTTACTGACCTATACAACGAAACCTGAAGGCACTAAGGTATGTAAAATGTTACTAAACGGAAAAGAAATCTTGTTCTCTGGTTTTGGTTACCAGACGTAGTTGATTTTGATGTAGTCGTCATTTGTTTGATAAGGCTACAGTGGGAATATAGTGTTATGACGAGGTCTCTAAGCATCTCATGAAAATTGAGGACGGCTGTATGAGCCAACAAAAACCAATTTGAACCTCTAGTAATACTAAAGATATAACTGGTTCTTGATATTTTAGTGAACATGGAGTCATACCAAAACCTATAGTGATCATCAAATAGTTGAGAGTGGGAGATACTGAGATTGGGATTCAACTTGATCTGGCTATTGTACATCATTTCCTAATTGTTGAGATGATAATCTAGCATAAACATTCTCAAGCAGGCACCAGATGAAGTTTTGGTCAAGGCATCAACTCTCGCTGAACTACAACGGAGAGTACTTAAAGCCGAAGCAGCTTTAAGAGAGAAAGAAGACGAGAATGACATCCTCCAACAACGGCTCCATCAGTACGAAAATCGGTGGGCAGAGTACGAAGTTAAAATGAAATCTATGGAAGAAGTGTGGCAGAAGCAGATGAAATCACTACAGTCCAGTCTCTCCGTTGCAAAGAAAAGCCTTGCTGTAGATGATGCTGACAGAAACTCTGATGCCTCAACAAATATGGTTGATAATGGAGAATATAGTTGGGACCTCGGAAGTAGAAATACCACTAGCCGTGACAGTAATGGAGCAAGATCTGCTCCGCGAGGTATGAATAGAGAAATGAATACAGGATTAAGTGTGATAAGTCGCTTGGCTGAGGAATTTGAGCAACGAAGTCAAGTATTTGGTGATGATGCGAAGTTCTTAGTGGAGGTAAAATCTGGTCAGGCAGAAGCTAGTCTGGATCCTGACCGCGAGTTAAGAAGATTGAAGCAGATTTTTGAAACTTGGAAGAAGGATTATGGGAATAGACTGCGGGAGACAAAGGTAATTCTTCACAAACTTGGGAATGAGGAAGGGAGTGCTGATAAGCAAGTGAGGAAGAAGTGGTGGGCAAGGAGGAACAGCATGAGGATAAATTAGTTTTTATCCATAATAGATTCCACTTTTTGGATTGTTTGGTATTTTATTTTGGTGTAGATTTGTTGCAAAGGAAAGTAAAGGGTGTTTTGGTGCATTTTTCACACCTAGTAGTTTAACTGTATATAAAGTTTATGATACAATACCACTTGCTCTCGAGGAAATCTAAAATTTTATATCCTTAAAATCTTATAGTTACAGAATTACAAAATTTTCAATTTCTGGTGCTCAGTTGAATTGTCCGACTCCTTTTGCTATATTATTTTCTTCTCTCTTTCTGCCTAATGGGCAGTTTTAGCTAAGTGTTTGTAAGTTTGTTACATGCTCCTATAATTTTTTTTTACCAAAATGATCAAGGAGAAAAAGTTATCTGACAAGTTTGAACATCGATGGGTACTGTACTGACCTATCAACAAAGAGAGGCAGTAAAAATTCCCAGATGTGGGAGGGGATCTAAAGTTAAAGAGGCTGGCCAAACAATGCGGTCTTAGCTAACAAAGTCGCTTTAGACACTAGCATTAACCTTCGATTTTTAATTTTAGCCCCAAAATAACCACGATTGCTGAAGGCGCATTAGCGGGGCTGGTACCATTTCAGTGATCCAAGGGCCAGGATCATTTATAAGTCTTTTATCTTATATGAAATGGTACATTTCAGTGATCCAAGGGCCAGGATCATTTATAAGTCTTTTATCTTATATGAAATGGTACCAGCCCCGCTAATGCTGGTACCCGCCTTTAGCAATTGTGAAAATAACCTTGTGCCATATACATGCAAGATTATTTTGAGCCTGAGAAAATCCATACAGTTTGGACAAACGAAGTCTAATCGAGATCTGTAATTTAGAGAAGCACTGAAACAAGTTCAAAATTGCACAATGATACTGATCAACCTGTCTGCTAGGTTCAAAATAGAATTAAGCACCATATTACTATTACAAGTGCAATGCTGCAGGATAGTACTAGAGTATAACTTAACGAACAATATCGCAGTTCTCCAAACAACCCATTAGATTACAATGATAGTTATCAGTTTAATATCTAACACCATTAACAGCCTTTAATATCCATTGCTATTTTGTTGCTCTCCCTTTGTATTCAGCGAGCTTCATACTGCACAACTGCGGCAAGCAAAACCATCAGCTTAGGTTTGATCCAGAACAGAACTACCAAAATACATCTGAATCAGATGAACATACATTTTCAGAAAATATAGAAAGGTATTTATCGAGAAACCATAATTCAACTTCTTCAACATGGTTTTCTAAGAAAACTAATGCATACATAATGTTCAAAATATCACCATCTCAAAGGGGGTCAAACACCCATCAAAATTACATTTAGATATCCCTTAGATAGCAGAAAAACCATACCCTAAGTGAGGGCCAGGTATCTTTTCTATAATTCATATATTGGTCAACGCATAACTATATATGCTGGGCACTCAACAATCATCACACAGTAAGCATATATAGCAAAATCAAACATAGATAAATAATCCTGCTTAAGAAACAGTCATGAACAAGAAGTTTTAACATGTATGAGAATGTGTTGTTTAAGTTTACAAGTACAGACTTGCACCAATATTCACCAAAATGTACATCAAAGTTGCTCAGCACTCAGCAGCACTTACAAAATTTCCATTTTCTTAAGCTTAAGTTACTAAAACTACTTTCAATTCAAACTCTAATGGTATAAGTTCATCGATGTTTCTGCAGTCTTTATCAAAATTATGCTTCTCCTATTTGATCGATCCATGCGAGTTTTCTTAACCTAATATAAAATGCTATAATACACCAAACAGACAAATCTGAAGGTTCATTGACAAATCTTAGAGACTAAAGTAAGAACCCCTAGAAATACACATCCGAAGCAGTTCATACTTACAAAATACACAGTTTACTGTAGGACACAGGTCTAACAGGAAACTGGCCACTAGTTAGTAGTTACAAAGTTCTTTCCAATAAGGTAACCAGAGGTTTACACAGTCGTCTAGCAACTGCCCCCAACTGCCCCTTTTTGCTACGTACGCATCTACATACTCAGCGGGTTGAGACAATAACTTACCCGGCAAACATTCATCATCCAAAAGGTAAGGTCTAAATCCTAAAAGTAACATGCAGCAAGATAATGATTTCCAAAAAAAAAATCACCACTCACAAACCCTAAATTTAACCATACCTAAAATCCTAGATTTAAAACTTGAAGAATCATCTGATAAATCAAACAATGTTTCGTATTGAGCAATTCCAAAGCCTAACACCCAATTTTGCAAAGCTACATAACCAACACGACTCAAAACAATCAAAGATGAAAAGCACAAAAATAAATAAATTAGGGTTTAAAGTGGGGTAGAAACTACTTACTTCGTTTGGTTCGCTTCTTGTAAAGGATGCGATAACCACACTCCCTACACTGAATGACATCGCCCGGCTTCAGTGTGTTCTCCATCCCACAGTCTAACAACCAAAACAAAGATCTTTTAAGAAACAAAATCAAATTGATTTCTTGTAAAACGAAAGTAGATAGTAAGAATTACCTCCACAGATGTAACTGACTGGATCTTGAGGAGGATCCATGGATAGAAGCTAGAGATTTCAGGGTTCCTGAACAAAAAAACAAAGAAACTAGAAGACGGCTTCCGCTGAGAAGAATTTAAGATAGACGAGAAGAGAATGCTTGTAAACTAAGGATTTTGCTAGGGTTTTAAAAGGGACTTTGTAATTTCATAAAAAAAGTAAACAACGAGTATTACTATTGACACCCACTGGAACTACCCGGGGCATCTAAAAGGTCAGCAATTTTGCGCATAATATCAACTTCTTTGCTAGCTGCAGCTAAAAGACACTGTTGGCTAGCTGCTGGTATAGTTGGAGCATAATATCAACTTCTTTGCTTCTGGAAAGCTTTTGTGCGGTGCTAACATAGAATTTTATGTATATTTTGGTTTTTGTTCTACACTACTCGGTATAAGAAGATCTGGTAATTGGTGGTACTCTAGTTATCAGAACTTTGCTTGATTCCTAATAACAGTTGCTGCAACTGGAGTTTTAGGCTTATTTTTTGCGGGCACCAAAGTTGGTTATGCCGAGGCCAATCTGTTAGAGCACTGCTCGGTCGAACTCGCATGCGTTGCTATCTCAAGCATGTTTGTTAATGTTAATGATCAAAACTATAAGTCTTGATTTCTAGCCTATTTATAGATGTCTCGGATTAGGACATAGATTGTGTAGTTGAGCTTAGTTTTCACGAAGTTCATCATTTGAAGACGAATAACTACTAAGGGGAGCTTTTGGAACTTCTTCGACAAAAGGTATGTGGAGGCTTGAACTCATCTATCACTTGGAAAGTCTATTTCTTCTATCTCCTATATTGAGACATAAGTCGTGTTACGATATAGTTTTCTCTATACACATTTGATATTTCGAGCTGAGTATATCTCGCCTACATATTTCTCGAAATATGTGTTGGTAAGATTTCGCTTCGACCAAGTTCATCTTATATCATGAGAAAATTTTCGAGTAACATTTTACATGGTTTGTGTGATACAATCATTTGATGTAGGCTTGGAATGTTTGGATAATGATTATTTCAATATCTTGAAAATTGCTTTGATGATAATAGTGTGTGAAAACGACTATTATCATTATAGAAGAATGTTTCAATGATTGAAATAAAGAGTTTAGAATCTTGTAACCATCTTTGGATATAAGCATAGTGTGTTCGCACGTTAGTGTATAAGTCCAAAACCGGGAACCTAAAGTATGCATACTTTTGTGTATACAAAACGGTTGTAGGAGACTGGGTAAGTATGCGTACCCATACACATACTGGCGGAAGTTCACGTCCGTGAATTTCTGCTGAGTTTGAAAACCAAAACCAAACTCATCCGGTTACCTAAAGTACGCGTACCCGTACGCATGCTGGCGGAAAGTTCACGTCCGTGAATTTCTGCTGAGTTTGAAAAACAAACCAAACTCAATTTTGATTACTTAAGTACGCATACCCATACGCATACTTAAGTGTGTTACTTTCTAAAATAAGTTATACATGAACCTAAACATTTATCAATAAGGAATGCAATCTTTGCAAACCGTGGCTATAATGTTCATGTATTGATTCGAGTGAATCCAACTGATTTTGCTTCAATTGTGTTCTTGTATAATTCTATGAGAATATAACAATTGAACAACTTTTTAACTAGTTTCATTTGAGTCATTTGAACTAGTTATGGTTAAGATGAATAAGGTTGATATGAGAGTAATCATATGGCTAACCTCGATTAACTATTTGTGAACCAACATGGTGTACACGTTTGGGTACGGTTACATAAACCTAAATGAGGGTACATTTCATTTGTGTGTAACAAGCTAAGTTCGATCTAAAGGTTGAAAGATATTAGCTTGGTTGAATCAGGTTTTTCATCTAACGGTGAATATTGAATGCTTTGTTACCAAGGTAACTTGGATGGCAAACCCTGATTTGAAAATTATATAAAGGATAACTCTAGAAACTGGGAAACCTAATCCCCACACCTCCTATGTGTTACTAGTTGCATAACTAGAGTCGATTCTCCTTTAACCTTAGGTTTCTTCTCGAGACCCTGTAGGTTAACGACTTGAAGACTTCATTGGGAATGTGAAGCCAGACCTAACTATTATCTTTGTAGTTGCGTGATCTGATCTTGCTGTTTCTATCGTGTTGAGTACAATTGGAATAATTGACTCGAGATTTTATATCTTCGATAGGAAAGATAGAAAAGTAATCACAAACACCTTCGTCTCATCGTTTGTGATTCCATAATATCTTCTTTCACTAGTCGATTAAGATTATTGTGAGGTGATTGATAATTCTAAGATGTTCTTCGGGAATATAAGTCCGGGTTATCAATTGGTTCTTGTTCACCTTAATTTATCAAAAAACGGAACCAGAACTCTTGGGTATTTTTGTGGGAGACAAATTTATCCAATCCTATAGACTTTTCTGTGTGAGACAGATTTGTCTATCAATTCTTCGACTTTGGGTCGTAGCAACTCTTAGTTGTGGGTGAGATCAACTAAGGGAATCAAGTGCGTAGTATCCTGCCAGGATCAGAGACGTAAGGAGCGCAACTGTACCTTGAATCAGTGTGATATTGATTAGGGTTCAACTGTAGTCCAGTCCGAAGTTAATTGGTAGTAGGCTAGAGTCTGTAGCGGATTAATACAGTGTGGTGTTCAATCTGGACTAGATACCGAGTTTTTTTTGCATTTACGGTTTCCTCATTAACAAAATTATGGTGTCTGTGTTATTTCTTTTCCGCATTATATTTTGTTATATAATTGAAATATCACAGGTTGTGCGTTAGGATCAATCAACCTTTGGTTGTTGATTTACATTGATTGACACTTGAACATTGGTATTTGGTACCATTCAAGTTACTCCTCTTATATTCAATCAGGCTCGCAGATTTCTATTTGCTGATTGTGGATTAAGAGTTAGAGATATTAAACTCTTTGATACACTTTATTTTAGATTGAGTCTGACTGTCTAGTTGATTCTCTAGAAAGTGTATTGGAGTAAGTCCTCTCAGATTTCCAAACGAATTGTTGGGTGTGGTTGTTAGACCCCCGCATTTTCAGTTGGTATCAGAGCTGGAAAACACGTTTAAGACCTTATAAGTCTGTGTTTGAAGCAATTTGATTATTATGGACGAGTCTATCTCTATTAACGTACCAGTTCATAAATTACCAGATGCTTTTCAAAGATTGGATTCACCTGAGATAGCTGTCACATCTAGGTCAGTATATAAACATTCTCTTAATGAAGAACCCGTTGAAGTCTGGGAAACTCGCCTAGAAGAACAGTTAGATGAACTTTCTGATGAAGGTGATTCAGATATTGATAGAGATGTTGATGAGGAAGTCTCAGAGTATGTTAAGCTTTTGAATTCGTTGGAAAGAAAAAGATGACAACTTCTCATGTCACACCTTTTCTGACTAATCTCTATCGTACAAACAAGAAATTGAGAAGATGTTATGCCGGGTGTTTATGTTTCGAATCGTTCTAACGAATCGATCCTCAAGGATTCTGAGGAAAACCTACGTATGAAGTCACTTGAATGTGACAATCTTTATCAAAAGTACTTTTTGTTGGAAGAGAAATTTGCAGAAACTGAAGCAAGGATTAACTCTCAGCAAGCAAGTTTTAATGAAAGAGAAAGCGCTTATCTTGCTCGAGAAAAACGCCTTGAGGCTGATTTAGCTGTTGCTCTTGATAAAATCAAAATGTTAGAAGATGACTTGAAAAAGTTTAATACTAGTTCAAGAAAATTAACCAATATGCTAGGAGCAAGTAAAAATCATCGTGATACACGAGGATTGGGCTATAAGGGAATATATGCTCCAAGTATTAGCAAAGAGGTAAAATTTGTCAAGGCTAGTGATTCTTCTCAACAAAAGATTTCCACTTATAGCAAAAGTGAAATACCTTTACCGACGGTTAAGGTTCGAAAGAGCAAAGTATATCAACCTCCAAAGTCAACACACACGGATAGAGGTAAGAACATTCCTTATGTTTGCCATTATTGCGGAAATAAAGGTCCCTGGAAAGGAGATGTCGTTTCCGTATAAGGAATGAGCAACTTCATGATGTTCTTGTTTGGGAATCACAAGAAGTTGTGAAACCAAGATCATTTGTTAAGACTAATCCCCTTAACGCTATATGTTGTAACTGTCCAACCTTTAGGCAAAGGAATCAGTGATGTGATAAATCTAGATTTGCCTATAAACGTCATACGAATCCTCTTCATAATCGTAACGATTATCAAAAGGATAACTTCGCAAAGACTAAGACAAGATATGATGCTCCCAATTGGAGAAAGACTAACTTGCAAAAGAATAAAAATCCAATTCTCTTCCGAGAAATATTAAAGAGAGTAATGGGAAGAGGGTTCCTGTTGCTCCTAAACGCACTCAGAAGTGGGTATCTGATGAGTGCCAAATATTGTATATATTTGCACCTTTTTATTGGCATTTAACTCATCATTTGTGCACTAACGCTCCATTTTATCCCATATTATGTGTTTTCGTTGTTTTCAAGAATAAATACTTTTCTCAATTAATTTTGCATTTTTAGGTACTAAATAAAGCCTGGTTAACTCACGGAGCGAAAAGAGCAAAGACACGGGAAAAATCCGAAGGAAACTCTAGCGGAAAAGAAGTGAAGAATGCGGTATGGAAGACTCAAGGATGAAAATGGGCTTAACAAGGAAGAAATTGTTCTTAAAGAAGAAGTGGGCTCAAGATTATCTAAGCCTAAATCCATTTCCTAAACCCAAAATCCAAACCCAAACCCGCTTCTCTCCTTAGCCGTCAGATTGGATCCATTCCATCATCTAACGGTCGCTTCATCAGAGTATATCGAGCTTTGATGTTCCTGTGTAACACTATAGCACCTAACTCCATCTTGGACCGTCAGTTTTGATGTATTCCATATCCAACGGTCGCTCCATATCCACTTCCATCGCGCCGTTGGATCATTCTCTCATCTTTTCATCCAACATCTTCCCTTCGCTGACATCAAAATTTGATGAGCCCGCTCAACACCATAACCTAGAATACCTATACCCCAAAACAAACAGCCCCTAACCCATTCTTCTCTCGAGCACTTCTTCCCCTTATTCCCAAAAATTGCAGAGCCTGCAAATCCCTCTCCCAGGCACCACCAGCGTCTGCTCCACCATCTCCCATCCCTCGAGTTCCACCACCACAACCACCCGACAAAAACCCATCTCCCTAGTTTCCCTCTGTCTCATTCCTAGCATCATTCCTGGATTCTATGAATTAGGCAGTGAGAAGCTAGGGTTAACTAGGAGCGCAGAGAAGCCCAAGAAGGCATGGGTTCGTAGTAGAAGAGGAAAGGAAGGACGAGCAAGAGAGCAGAGGAGACAAATTCAGAGAATCAGTGAGTGAATTCTCGATTTTCAAAATTCGGGTTCTTTCAAAATTAGGGATTTCATGTAAAACTATAAATAGAAGATGGTATTGTGTGTGTGTGGGCATGCCCGGACTAGCCGATGCACCAAGCAGTAGTTCATGTTTGATTTCATCATCTTCATCTTATTCTAAATTCACCTGCTAGGGTTTAGATGAAGCCCTAGTTTGCTACTAGTTATTCCTGTTAATGGCAGTAACCTTGTTGTGCTTAATTGTTTTAGAATAAAATTCAATCTTAGGACTTCCGTACTTTACTTTCACAGTGTATGCCATGTATCCATTGTAGTTAGAATAATACTGTGCTGAAGAACTACAACTCATACTTAATCCCATATATTGATCTTTTGATTAGCTGTTCCCTGAAAAGACAGTTAATGCTTAGGAGAAATACCTTAGTTGTGATTGAATCATTCATATCAAGGTGACCTTAGATATACAGAGGATTGACATCCCTTTTGTTATCAGATATAAGGACAAGGTTAGTGTTATGAGCAGAATAACTAGTGTAAGTTAGTGGTGGACTCAAAGGCCCTAGTACCATTCTCATCATTTGCTCTATTTACTTTCTTTGCATATTACTTTACTGTTTTTGTTACTCACCAACACCTTGTCGTATCGACACATCAAAACAACCCCCATTTTGGTTACTCTTTCTTGTTTAGAATCAGTTTAGGTGAGATCATAGTTTCAGCATTACCCCCTCCTTGTCCCTGAGGACAAACCCCTTCTGACCTCACTCACTACAACTGACCCTGTATACTTGCAGGTCTAAGTTGTAGGTTCTTTTAAAACCACACCAAGTTTTTGGCGCCGCTGCCGGGGACTCGGTAACGACGATGTGTTGTTCCTCTCATTTTCTGCATCTTGCTAGTTTGCTGTCATCTTTGCTAGTTTTCTGTTTCATCTTACTCTTTCTCTTTGCATTCTTGCATTTTAGCATAACTTCATTATCTGTCATATTGCATACTGCATTGCTTTCCTGCTACTGCCTAGCTTAGCATTCTTGCATAGTGCATTCCTGCATCACTTATTGTTTGCTGTTTTTCCTCATTGCTTTTTTGCTCCACCCATTTGCTTCAAAGAGACTGATCTTCTCTTCTGAGCCAGCAGGTACCTACTGTGGAGCAACATCTTCTGTTGCTGTTGTGCTTCTCTTGCTGTGATGCTGTGAAGCCTGAACCTGTGGTGCTGCTGCCAAAGTTGGAAGGGAGAGGAACAATAGCTGTGGGCTGAGGCAGAAATCAGCCAAATCTAACCCAGTTTACTGGGTGTGGTAGTCCAAATACCCTGCTGGGCCTGTTGCTGAAGCCTGACCCTGTCTTGCTGATCTGCTGGGCTGGGCTGGTGCTGTTGGAGTAGAAGCTGTGAACCAACTGGAGCTGCTTGTGGAGTTGCACAGAATTTGAACCAAGCCCAACTGGGCTTTTGCAACAAACACAAAGGGACCAAAGCCCAACTGGGCTTCCCTCCCAAAAGGTAAGCCTAAACCCATTAAGAGAACCCAAATTGTGGGCTTCCATTTTCTGTTGGGTTTGTAATTTTAATTACCTGTGGGCTTGTTTTAAATTGAAAATTGAACTTTTGAATAGTTTTTAAAAGCCCAACTGGGCCTCAAAACCAAAGTCTCCAAACAAAAACTGTGGGCTTCCCTTTAAAATTTGAAACCAAAAGTTTCAAAACCTATTGGAACAAAACTTTTTGAAACCCACTTCCAAACCCAACAGTGGGCCTACAAAATTCAAATTTTCAAACCAACTTCTAACCCAACAGTGAGCCATCAAAGTTTTTAACACAACTTCAAAAGTCAAAACCCCACTAAAAACCAAATTGCATTCTCCCACCAATGTGGGCTTGCTCCTAACAACAAAACCAAATTTTTCTCCCAACTCAAAACCAAATTCTTGCTCCACCAATCTGGGCTTGCTCCCAATTTTAAAACCAAAGTTTTTCTCCCAATATTAAAAACCAAATTTTTCTTTTATCTCCCAATTGAAACCAAAAGTTTTCTCCCATTCAAAAACCAAAATTTTTCTCCCTCTTTTTAACCAAAAATCCCAAAGGCTTTACCTTTAAAGCCTAAAAACCAAATTTTTGAAACCCATAACTGAAAAGTGTGGGCCTTATTTCTCTTTTTGAATTGTGTCATTGTTTGATAAACATAACATGTCTGGATTTTGGTCTGCCACTGGGAATAAATCTATTAGAGAAGCTTACGGGCAAGATTCACCTTATGAGCCTCCCACAGACCATGATGTCAATAGTTATAGGGATTATTATTATGGACCTTCTGTAGGTCATGAACCTCAATATGCAAACCCTAATGACTATTCACACATGTATCATCCACCATTGAGTGAAAATGAACATCTAGACAATATCCAACTCACACATTCGTCACTTGTGAATCAGTTAGAGGCTCGGATCACTGCTTTAGAAATGCAAACACATGAGAAATCTGTAGCATCTAGTTCACATAGACGACCTGAAATCTATGCATGTACCTTATGTGGTGGTTTAGACCACCCGGATAAATATTGCTATATTTTGCATGATTATAGGCAATTTAGAGAATCCCATGAAAATCCAAATTATGAAATGCCCACAAATTGTGAGGCTGGTAGTCATTGGGACCATAATCAATCCTTTGAGGGTTGCGATCAATCTTTTATAAACCCTAATGACCATGCACACATGTACCATTCACCACAATTTGAACATGAAGAATTTTGTACTCCCATGAATTTAGACTCCACCACAGAAGCTTTCAGACTTAGTGAGCAAAACTTTGCTAGATCTACATCACGAATTCAGGCATATTTAGATCAGATTTTGCTTCACCTACAAAAGGAGGAAATTCATGAGGAAATGTATGTTGTCCCTAATGAAGTGTCTAGTCCCATTCATGTAAATGATGTTGAATATGAACCTAATTTAGAGGAACATGAATCGACTAATGACACCACCACTGTTAATGAGGACCAATATGCATGTTACCATGATGATGATTATGAAGATTATGATGATAATGATGTTATGTTAGAAGAACATGAAAATATTGTGGAACCTTTTGGTTCAATAACATATGGCTTCTCGCCCTCGACCTTCATGAATGTTGTTTCTTCTAATACTCATAGCAAATCATATGATTTTGATATTGATATGGTACTTGTACAATTGTTCTTCGAAGATGAGCATGACATAGGAATAGTTGAATCTTCTGTAGACACTAATGTTAATATGCATGAAAACAAATTTGATGTGTCTGATTCCTTGCCTAAGTCACAAGATGTTATTTCTTCCGATGTTGATTTGAGTACTACAGACAATCATGATACCGATTTAGGTCTTGATGTTTTGTTCGATGAATGTGAGCATGATTTACCAATTTCTGATTTAGGGGAAGTATGTGTTGGTACTATTGATCTTATCCTTGAAATAACTTAGAAGTACCAACTTTCTTACCTAAATCGCATATTGAGATTATTCCACCCAACCTAGATTTGGTTTGTAACAAAACTTTTAAACCAACTTTTCTGAAAATTCCCAACCTAGGATTGGAACTGTGTGCCTCCCAAGTCCTTTTGGACTATTTTGCATCAAAATACAACATTTTTAAAGAGCCACAGTTGGAATTAATTTCTCTGACCATCCCGCAAAAAGTCCATTTTGAGTTAGACCTTGTGAATCCTGAACCCCTAAAATTAAAAGATTTTGTGCTTAAAAGTAAACCTGTTGAAAAATATAGGTTTAGGGGTGATTCATTTGGTTTTTCACTCTCACTCTCATTTCAGTCTAATTTTAGTGTTTTGAAACTGTCTATGTTTCAACACTTTGTCTTTTGGGTTGATCCTCAACTCTTTAGACTGTATGTATATAGTGAATTGTTTGTATATAATCTGGTAGGTAATGTTTAGTGGAATCATATGTTTCTTGTATATATTGTGCTAACCCAATGTGAATTCAGTTGAGTTACTGTTGGGTTTTGCCTTGAATAATGGAGTTCAAAACTTGATTTCGCCAATATCCGGTAATCTCTTTCCTTTTTCTACACTTAGCATCGTTCTCATGGTATGTGTTATAATCATGTTTATCTTTCGAAACATTGAGGAAAATGTTTAGTTTAGGTTTGGGGGTGAAAAGTAGATACTTTGATAACATGCTATAATTGAAAACAAAACTCTTTCTTTTTGAAAAAAAAAAAATTAAAAAATCAAAATAAAAAATCAAAATAAAAATTAAAAAATTCGAAAAAAAACATAAAAATGGAGCTCATTTACCTTGAAATGTTGACTCTTGTGCATGTATGTAAACATAAGGATTCTTAGTCTAGATATTTAGGCACCCTGATTCTAGCACAATTCACATAGTGATAAGAAACTTGCACGCGCACGATCTACCAATACATGTATAGCCTCATCCTTGAGGTGTTCTATCAGAAGTCACGATTTCCAATCACTTTAGAATACTGAACGAAACTTGACTAGCTTGTTCTTTGGTTGGTTGGGATAGAAGGTGGAGGTTACATTAAGAAAGACAACCATCGAATTTAACTGGGTGCATCAAAAAGGGCTACCTCTTGCAAAGTGTCATGTAATTTTTTGTTTCTTTTTGCTTATTTATCAAAAGAGTTACCATGTTGTAAATAATTTTAATCAAAAAAAATAAAAAATAAAAATTCAAGTATTTATCAATTCCATCTTCTCTTGTTCCAAAAATAAAAGAGAGTAGTCAATGTAAATAAGAGTCATGTAAAGAGTCATCTTTTGTGTTTTTGTGTTATAAGCAAGGTAGGGTGTATGCCATTGATGTACAACGCGAGTAATTGTGAAATACCTCCAACTCATTCACAATTCTCGTAAAGTCCGGACAGCTAGCTAGATTTCGACCTCGGTTCTTAGCCTGAGAAACTATCTCTTGGTGATTAGTAGTCATAACATCCGATCTTTCTTTACACATGTGTAGATACACTTTACACCCTTATCACATGTCTTTATTTGTTATTAGTGCTAGGATTTTGCCTTTGATAGCTAGATTGACATCTCCATTTTGCTGTGAGCTTCTACTGTCTTGCACATGTCACATTTCATGGAATCTGAGCTTATATTTTGTCCTAGAACTTTGTAGGTACGTTCTAAGCAAACCTTCACGAGACTTCAACTCGTCCACTAGGGACACTTAGTGGTTTATAAGGCTTATTGCATTCGCTAAATGCAATCGAGAGACCAGCGACAGTGGTATACGTAGGATTTCCTTAGTTTTTTTTTACTTGAGGACAAGTAAAATTCAGGTTTGGGGGTATTTGATGAGTGCCAAATATTGTATATATTTGCACCTTTTTATTGTCATTTAACTCATCATTTGTGCACTAACGCTCCATTTTATCCCATATTCTGTGTTTTCGTTGTTTTCAAGAATAAATACTTTTCTAAATTAATTTTGAATTTTAGGTACTAAATAAATCCTGGTTAACTCACGGAGCGAAAAGAGCAAAGACACGGGAAAAAGCCGAAGGAAACTCTAGCTGAAAAGAAGTGAAGAATGCGGTATGGAAGACTCAAGGATGAAAATGGGCTTAACAAGGAAGAAATTGTTCTTAAAGAAGAAGTGGGCTCAAGATTACCTAAGCCTAAATCCATTCCCTAAACCCAAACCCATATCCTAAACCCAAAATCCAAACCCAAACCCGATTCTCTCCTTAGCCGTCAGATTGGATCCATTCCATCATCTAACGGTCGCTTCATCAGAGTACATCGAGCTTTGATGTTCCTGTGTAACACTATAGCACCTAACTCCATCTTGGACCGTCAGTTTTGATGTATTCCATATCCAACGGTCGCTCCACATCCACTTCCATCGCGCCGTTGGATCATTCTCTCATCTTTTCATCCAACAGCTTCCCTTCGCTGACATCAAAATTTGATGAGCCCGCTCAACACCATAACCTAGAATACTTATACCGCAAAACAAACATCCCCTAACCCATTCTTATCTCGAGATCTTCTTCCCCTTATTCCCAAAAATTGCAGATCCTGCAAATCCCTCTCCCCGACACCACCAGCGTCTGCTCCACCATCTCCCATCCCTTGAGTTCCACCACCACAACCACCCGACAAAAACCCATCTCCCTAGTTTCCCTCTGTCTCATTCCTAGCATAATTCCTGGATGCTATGAATTAGCCAGTGAGAAGCTAGGGTTAACTAGGAGCGCAGAGAAGACCAAGAAGGCATGGGTTCGTAGCAGAAGAGGAAAGGAAGGACGAACAAGAGACTAGAGGAGACATATTCAGAGAATCAGTGAGTGAATTCTCGATTTTCAAAATTCGGGTTCTTTCAAAATAAGGGATTTCATGTAAAACTATAAATAGAAGATGGTATTGTGTGTGTGTGGGCATGCCCGGACTAGCCGGTGCACCAAGCAGTAGTTCATGTTTGATTTCATCATCTTCATCTTATTCTAAATTCACCTGCTAGGGTTTAGATGAAGCCCTAGTTTGCTACTAGTTATTCCTGTTAATGGCAGTAACCTTGTTGTGCTTAATTGTTTTAGAATAAAATTCAATCTTAAGACTTCAGTACTTTACTTTCACAGTGTATGCCATGTATCCATTGTAGTTAGAATAATACTGTGCTGAAGAACTACAACTCATACTTAATCCCATATATTGATCTTTTGATTAGATGTTCCCTGAAAAGACAGTTAATGCTTAGGAGAAATACCTTAGTTGTGATTGAATCATTCATATCAAGGTGACCTTAGATATACAGAGGATTGACATCTCTTTTGTTATCAGATATAAGGACAAGGTTAGTGTTATGAGCAGAATAACTAGTGTAAGTTAGTGGTGGACTCAAAGGCCCTAGTACCATTCTCATCATTTGCTCTATTTACTTTCTTTGCATATTACTTTACTGTTTTTGTTACTCACCAACACCTTGTCGTATCGACACATCAAAACAACCCCCATTTTGGTTACTCTTTCTTGTTTAGAATCAGTTTAGGTGAGACCATAGTTTCAGCATTACACCCTCCTTGCCCCTGAGGACAAACCCCTTCTGACCTCACTCACTACAACTGACCATGTATACTTGCAGGTCTAAGTTGTAGGTTCTTTTAAAACCACACCAAGTTTTTGGCGCCGCTGCCGGGGACTCGGTAACGGCGCTGTGTTGTTTCTCTCATTTTCTGAATCTTGCTAGTTTGCTGTCATCTTTGATAGTTTGCTGTTTCATCTTACTCTTTCTCTTTGCATTCTTGCATTTTAGCATAACTTCATTATCTGTCATATTGCATACTGCATTGCTTTCCTGCTACTTCCTAGCTTAGCATTCTTGCATAGTGCATTCCTGCATCTTGCATCACTTATTGTTTGTTGTTTTTCCTCATTGCTTTTTTGCTCCACCCATTTGCTTCAAAGAGACTGATCTTCTCTTCTGAGCCAGCAGGTACCTACTGTGGAGCAACATCTTCTGTTGCTGCTGTGCTTCTCTTGCTGTGCTGCTGTGAAGCCTGAACCTATGGTGCTGCTGCCAAAGTTGGAAGGGAGAGGAACAATAGCTGTGGGCTGAGGCAGAAATCAGCCAAATCGAACCCAGTTTACTGGGTGTGGTAGTCCAAATACCCTGCTGGGCCTGTTGCTGAAGCCTGACCCTGCCTTGCTGATCTGCTGGGCTGGGCTGGTGCTGTTGGAGTAGAAGCTGTGAACCAACTGGAGCTTCTTGTGGAGTTGCACAGAATTTGAACCAAGCCCAACTGGGCTTTTGCAACAAACACAAAGGGACCAAATCCCAACTGGGCTTCCCTCCCAAAAGGTAAGCCTAAACCCATTAAGAGAACCCAAATTGTGGGCTTCCATTTTCTGTTGGGTTTGTAATTTTAATTACCTGTGGGCTTGTTTTAAATTGAAAATTGAACTTTTGAATAGTTTTTAAAAGCCCAACTGGGCCTCAAAACCAAAGTCTCCAAACAAAAACTGTGGGCTTCCCTTTCAAATTTGAAACCAAAAGTTTCAAAACCCATTGGAACAAAACTTTTTGAAACCCACTTCCAAACCCAACAGTGGGCCTACAAAATTCAAAGTTTCAAACCAACTTCTAACCCAACAGTGAGCCATCAAAGTTTTTAACACAACTTCAAAAGTCAAAACCCCACTAAAAACCAAATTGCATTCTCCCACCAATGTGGGCTTGCTCCTAACAACAAAACCAAATTTTTCTCCCAACTCAAAACCAAATTCTTGCTCCACCAATCTGGGCTTGCTCCCAATTTTAAAACCAAAGTTTTTCTCCCAATATTAAAAACCAAATTTTTCTTTTATCTCCCAATTGAAACCAAAAGTTTTCTCCCATTCAAAAACCAAAATTTTTCTCCCTCTTTTTAACCAAAAATCCCAAACAGGCTTTACCTTTAACGCCTAAAAACCAAATTTTTGAAACCCATAACTGAAAAGTGTGGGCCTTATTTCTCTTTTTGAATTGTGTCATTGTTTGATAAACATAACATGTCTGGATTTTGGTCTGCCACTGGGAATAAATCTATTAGAGAAGCTTACGGGCAAGATTCACCTTATGAGCCTCCCACAGACCATGATGTCAATAGTTATAGGGATTATTATTATGGACCTTCTGTAGGTCATGAACCTCAATATGCAAACCCTAATTACTATTCACACATGTATCATCCACCATTGAGTGAAAATGAACATCTAGACAATATCCAACTCACACATTCGTCACTTGTGAATCAGTTAGAGGCTCGGATCACTGCTTTAGAAATGCAAACACATGAGAAATCTGTAGCATCTAGTTCACATAGACGACCTGAAATCTATGCATGTACCTTATGTGGTGGTTTAGACCACCCGGATAAATATTGCTATATTTTGCATGATTATAGGCAATTTAGAGAATCCCATGAAAATCCAAATTATGAAATGCCCACAAATTGTGAGGCTGGTAGTCATTGGGACCATAATCAATCCTTTGAGGGTTGCGATCAATCTTTTATAAACCCTAATGACCATGCACACATGTACCATTCACCACAATTTGAACATGAAGAATTTTGTACTCCCATGAATTTAGACTCCACCACAGAAGCTTTCAGACTTAGTGAGCAAAACTTTGCTAGATCTACATCACGAATTCAGGCATATTTAGATCAGATTTTGCTTCACCTACAAAAGGAGGAAATTCATGAGGAAATGTATGTTGTCCCTAATGAAGTGTCTAGTCCCATTCATGTAAATGATGTTGAATATGAACCTAATTTAGAGGAACATGAATCGACTAATGACACCACCACTGTTAATGAGGACCAATATGCATGTTACCATGATGATGATTATGAAGATTATGATGATAATGATGTTATGTTAGAAGAACATGAAAATATTGTGGAACCTTTTGGTTCAATAACATATGGCTTCTCGCCCTCGACCTTCATGAATGTTGTTTCTTCTAATACTCATAGCAAATCATATGATTTTGATATTGATATGGTACTTGTACAATTGTTCTTCGAAGATGAGCATGACATAGGAATAGTTGAATCTTCTGTAGACACTAATGTTAATATGCATGAAAACAAATTTGATGTGTCTGATTCCTTGCCTAAGTCACAAGATGTTATTTCTTCCGATGTTGATTTGAGTACTACAGACAATCATGATACCGATTTAGGTCTTGATGTTTTGTTCGATGAATGTGAGCATGATTTACCAATTTCTGATTTAGGGGAAGTATGTGTTGGTACTATTGATCTTATCCTTGAAATAACTTAGAAGTACCAACTTTCTTACCTAAATCGCATATTGAGATTATTCCACCCAACCTAGATTTGGTTTGTAACAAAACTTTTAAACCAACTTTTCTGAAAATTCCCAACCTAGGATTGGAACTGTGTGCCTCCCAAGTCCTTTTGGACTATTTTGCATCAAAATACAACATTTTTAAAGAGCCACAGTTGGAATTAATTTCTCTGACCATCCCGCAAAAAGTCCATTTTGAGTTAGACCTTGTGAATCCTGAACCCCTAAAATTAAAAAATTTTGTGCTTAAAAGTAAACCTGTTGAAAAATATAGGTTTAGGGGTGATTCATTTGGTTTTTCACTCTCACTCTCATTTCAGTCTAATTTTAGTGTTTTGAAACTGTCTATGTTTCAACACTTTGTCTTTTGGGTTGATCCTCAACTCTTTAGACTGTATGTATATAGTGAATTGTTTGTATATAATCTGGTAGGTAATGTTTAGTGGAATCATATGTTTCTTGTATATATTGTGCTAACCCAATGTGAATTCAGTTGAGTTACTGTTGGGTTTTGCCTTGAATAATGGAGTTCAAAACTTGATTTCGCCAATATCCGGTAATCTCTTTCCTTTTTCTACACTTAGCATCGTTCTCATGGTATGTGTTATAATCATGTTTATCTTTCGAAACATTGAGGAAAATGTTTAGTTTAGGTTTGGGGGTGAAAAGTAGATACTTTGATAACATGCTATAATTGAAAACAAAACTCTTTCTTTTTGAAAAAAAAAAATTAAAAAAAAGTTAAAAAATCAAAATAAAAATTAAAAAATTCGAAAAAAAACATAAAAATGGAGCTCATTTACCTTGAAATGTTGACTCTTGTGCATGTATGTAAACATAAGGATTCTTAGTCTAGATATTTAGGCACCCTGATTCTAGCACAATTCATATAGTGATAAGAAACTTGCACGCGCACGATCTACCAATACATGTATAGCCTCATCCTTGAGGTGTTCTATCGGAAGTCACGATTTCCAATCACTTTAAAATACTGAACGACACTTGACTAGCTTGTTCTTTGGTTGGTTGGGATAGAAGGTGGAGGTTACATTAAGAAAGACAACCATCGAATTTAACTGGGTGCATCAAAAAGGGCTACCTCTTGCAAAGTGTCATGTAATTTTTTGTTTCTTTTTGCTTATTTATCAAAAGAGTTACCATGTTGTAAATAATTTTAATCAAAAAAAATAAAAAATAAAAATTCAAGTATTTATCAATTCCATCTTCTCTTGTTCCAAAAATAAAAGAGAGTAGTCAATGTAAATAAGAGTCATGTAAAGAGTCATCTTTTGTGTTTTTGTGTTATAAGCAAGGTAGGGTGTATGCCATTGATGTACAACGCGAGTAATTGTGAAATACCTCCAACTCATTCACAATTCTCGTAAAGTCCGGACAGCTAGCTAGATTTCGACCTCGGTTCTTAGCCTGAGAAACTATCTCTTGGTGATTAGTAGTCATAACATCCGATCTTTCTTTACACATGTGTAGATACAGTTTACACTCTTATCACATGTCTTTATTTGTTATTAGTGCTAGGATTTTGCCTTTGATAGGTAGATTGACATCTCCATTTTGCTGTGAGCTTCTACTGTCTTGCACATGTCACATTTCATGGAATCTGAGCTTATATTTTGTCCTAGAACTTTGTAGGTATGTTCTAAGCAAACCTTCACGAGACTTCAACTCATCCACTAGGGACACTTAGTGGTTTAAAAGGCTTATTGCATTCGCTAAATGCAATCGAGAGACCAGCGACAGTGGTATAGGTAGGATTTCCTTAGTTTTGTTTTACTTGAGGACAAGTAAAATTCAGGATTGGGGGTATTTGATGAGTGCCAAATATTGTATATATTTGCACCTTTTATTGGCATTTAACTCATCATTTGTGCACTAACGCTCCATTTTATCCCATATTCTGTGTTTTCGTTGTTTTTAAGAATAAATACTTTTCTCAATTAATTTTGCATTTTAGGTACTAAATAAAGCCTGGTTAACTCACGGAGGGAAAAGATCAAAGACACGGGAAAAAGCCGAAGGAAACTCTAGCGAAAAGAAGTGAAGAATGCGGTATGGAAGACTCAAGGATGAAAATGGGCTTAACAAGGAAGAAATTGTTCTTAAAGAAGAAGTGGGCTCAAGATTACCTAAGCCCAAATCCATTTCCTAAACCCAAACCCATATCCTAAACCCAAAATCCAAACCCAAACCCGCTTCTCTCCTTAGCCGTCAGATTGGATCCATTCCATCATCTAACGGTTGTTTCATCAGAGTACATCGAGCTTTGATGTTCCTGTGTAACACTATAGCACCTAACTCCATCTTGGACCGTCAGTTTTGATGTATTCCATATCCAACGGTTGCTCCACATCCACTTCCATCGCGCCGTTGGATCATTCTCTCATCTTTTCATCTAACATCTTCCCTTCGCTGACATCAAAATTTGATGAGCCCGCTCAACACCATAACCTAGAATACCTATACCCCAAAACAAACAGCCCCTAACCCATTCTTCTCTCGAGCTCTTCTTCCCCTTTTTCCCAAAAATTTGCAGAGCCTGCAAATCCCTCTCCCCGACACCACCAGCGTCTGCTCCACCAGCGTCTGCTCCACCATCTCCCATCCCTCAAGTTCCACCACCACAACCACCCGACAAAAACCCATCTCCCTAGTTTCCCTCTCTCTCATTCCTAGCATCATTCCTGGATGCTATGAATTAGGAAGTGAGAAGCTAGGGTTAACTAGGAGCGCAAAGAAGACCAAGAAGGCATGGGTTAGTAGCAGAAGAGGAAAGGAAGGACGAGCAAGAGAGCAGATGAGACAAATTCAGAGAATCAGTGAGTGAATTTTCGATTTTCAAAATTCGGGTTCTTTCAAAATTAGGGATTTCATGTAAAACTATAAATAGAAGATGGTATTATGTGTGTGTGGGTATGCACAGATTAGCCGGTGCACCAAGCAGTAGTTCATGTTTGATTTCATCATCTTCATCTTGTTCTAAATTCACCTGATAGGGTTTAGATGAAGCCCTAGTTTGATACTAGTTATTCCTGTTAATGGCAGTAACCTTGTTGTGCTTAATTGTTTTAGAATAAAATTCAATCTTAGGACTTCAGTACTTTACTTTCACAGTGTATGCCATGTATCCATTGTAGTTAGAATAATACTGTGTTGAAGAACTACAACTCATACTTAATCCCATATATTGATCTTTTGATTAGCTGTTCCCTGAAAAGACAGTTAATGCTTAGGAGAAATACCTTAGTTGTGATTGAATCATTCATATCAAGGTGACCTTAGATATACAGAGGATTGACATCCCTTTTGTTATCATATATAAGGACAAGGTTAGTGTTATGAGCAGAATAACTAGTGTAAGTTAGTGGTGGACTCAAAGGCCCTAGTACCATTCTCATCATTTGCTCTATTTACTTTCTTTGCATATTACTTTACTGTTTTTGTTACTCACCAACACCTTGTCGTATCGACACATCAAAACAACCCCCATTTTGGTTACTCTTTCTTGTTTAGAATCAGTTTAAGTGAGACCATAGTTTCAGCATTACACCCTCCTTGTCCCTGAGGACAAACCCCTTCTTACATCACTCACTACAACTGACCCTGTATACTTGCAGGTCTAAGTTGTAGGTTCTTTTAAAACCACACCAGTACCAAAGAAATCCAATGATTCTTTGAGTGTGAAAAGGAATGATCTTCTAGAAAATTCCATGACTATGGAGAAGGCAGTATCCATGATGTTAGAACTTAACAAGTTTTTTGGAAAAATGGAATTGGATGTGAAAGGTTTTAAAAGCGATCTCTTTCATGATAATCCAAAGGTAACTTGTGGTGAGCAAGACATTGTTCACCCCAACACAACTTGATTGTGTTGTAAGTGCATCCTCACCAAGGAATGCCCTGCTATGTATACAGTGAGGGAAGCACGAGAATTGGGGCACACGGATTATGTTCGGTAAGGCTATAGAATTCGACTGAATTCTTCTAAAAAGGTATGTCTATAAACCTGATCAAGATTTGTGTTTTTATTTGCTTAGAGTACTTATAATGATCAATGTACCTTGCTTATTGTTCATTTCTACCTAACTTGATTTGTGTTTAAGGTTCTTAAACGTTTAGGTTTGAAAATAGTAGTTCGGGATGTTTGGACTTCATGATACACCTACCAGGTATGCATAACATCATTTAAAATCAACATCCAGGGGTTTAAGTACGCATACTCGTTTGCATACTCCCCCAGGTCATGAAAATTCGTTTGCAAACCGGTATGTATACTTAACGTCGATATTCGGTAAAAAAAAATTGGTCATAACTTCTTCGTCCGAACTCGGAATGACCTCATTATTTTTGCATTCTCTTCCTCTTTGAATTCTCTTTAAAATAGAGATGAGAATTCCTGAATTTGGATGAGTTAAGAATGGTCCACTCTTATAAATTGGTCTTTGGTACCGTTCAAGTTACTCCTCTTATATTCAATCAGGCTCGCAGATTTCTATTTGCTGATTGCGGATTGAATTAAGAGTTAGAGATATTAAACTCTTTGATACACTTTATTCTAGATTAGTCTGACTGTCTAGTTGATTCTCTAGAAAGTGTATTGGAGTAAGTCCTCTCAGATTGCCAAACGAATTGTTGGGTGTGGTTGTTAGACACCCTCATTTTCACAATCAATCAATGCCTTGTCCTATTGTGTTAAAGTTTCAGTTTTTCTGGCCTTTTTGCTACAGACATTTACACAATTGTGTTAAAGCAATGCGTTAACCAACACACTTTGATTGTCCACATGGGTACTGTAAACATGTTACCTCTTGGTACGAATGATGGTGTTTCTTGAGATAAATATATCCGTAACACCTCCATTCGTCTCAATACCAAGATAAAGGACAGTGACATCCAACAACACAAAGTCCCGCACCATTTCACTACTCTCACCATTCAATTGAGAAGTTATAAGTGCAGAACCATGAGCTACAACCTCGTCAGGGTTAATGCTCAAAGTTCCTTCATGTTAAAGGAAACCTGCAATAAAGACTGAACCTTTGGAATACTAGTGGTCCCAACAACGAGCACAAATTCGTGAATACTTCTCTTGTCCATCTTAGCATCCTTCAAACACTTCTCAACGGGTTCCATACATATCAAGAACAAATCCAAGTCCAACTGTTCAAATTTAACACGAGTAGTGGATGTATAGAAATAAACTCCTCCGTAGAGGGCATCAATTTCAATGGTTGCCCGAACATTTGATTAGAGGTTCCTCTTTTCTCTCTCGCAAGAGGATTTCAACCTCCTAAACAGCCTTTGGGTTTCCACTAACATCCATATTGTACTTCGTATTGAACTCCTGAAGAAAGTGATACACCATCCTGTTATCAAAATCCACTCCTCCAAGATGTGTATCTCCATATGTAGCCTTGACTTTAAAAATGCCCCCATCTATGGTTTCGTGATATTAACAGAAAGCAAAAGAAACGATCGAGATGCTAAATCTAGGGGCAATCAGCCATGAGTTCGTGATATTAATGAAATATTTTATGATTATGAAGAAGTAAAATCTTTTATTATTTTTTTGATAAAATAGATATATATAGAGAGAGAGAGCCTTATAAAGGTGGTACAAACAAACTGTATTATCTGATAAGGATAGGCTGTCAATTACATTTATTGATCAAAACAGAAAGCAGAAAAAGCGTGTGATAAACACACTTACTAGACACTCTCTAATACACAACCACTCAGAAACAACTCGATTCAGACATTCTGAATCCTTACAACCCCCTCAAGCTGATACTGATGTAAGCAGAGCAGCTTTCCAGCCAAAGAAAGAAAAAAACAAACATTGAACCAATCCCTTTAAACAGGTCAGCTAGCTGATTTGTAGAAGACACATAGCTAACCTGTAAGAATCCAAAGCTGACTAAATCTCTTATGAAGTGATAGTCTATCTCAATGTGTTTAGTCCTAGCATGAAAGACTAGGTTTGTTGCTAGACTATTTACAGAGACATTATCAAAAAAGAGTTGGAGATGAGTAGTAAGAGGAACATCCAGTTCATTTAGCAGAAATGAAATCCACACTACCTCTGCTATAGTTATTTCCAATGATTTATATTCTTGCTCAGCTGAAGACTTGGAGATTGTAGGCTGCTTCTTTGAGGACCAAGACACCAGAGAAGAACCCAAGAAAACACATATACCTGATGTAGATCTCCTTGTGTCGGGACAACCATCCCAGTCTGAGTAAGCAGAAATAGATTTAATATCTCCTGCAGAGAGTAATATATATACCAGTTCCAAGTGTACCTTTTAAGTACCTTAGAATTCTTCTAACCAACAATAAATGCTCGTCTGTATGGGATTGCATGAACTGAGCAACATAACTGACACTGAAACAAATATCAGGCCTGGACATGGTCAAATACTAAAGACCTCCTACCATACTCCTATACTTAGTAAAATTTGTTAATGGAATACTAGTAGAAGCTGAAACCTTGGTCCCTTGGTAACTGGAGTTTTGGAAGGTTTGCAGTTGATCAGATCATACTTTTCCAACATCTCCAATGTATATTTCTTTTGTGTTAACAAAACTTGTTGAGAATTGTCCTGAAACTCTGCTTCTATGCCCAAAAAATAATGTAGAATACCCAAATCCTTAACTGGATAGCTTTGCATACAAAAAGTAATAATCCTGTCACTGAGATTAGTGGAAGAACATGTTAAAATTGTGTCATCAACATATAAAAGAAGTACAACCATGTTTTCACCATGCTGATAAACAAATATAGAGTAATCACATGTAGACCTAGTGAAACCAGGCCCTTGGTGCCTGTTTAAGACCATGCAAACTTTTCTTGAGCTTGCATACATAATATGGATGTTGAGGATCTTCAAAACCTGTAGGCTGCACCATATAGACTTCTTCTTCAAGAAAACCATGTAAGAAAGCATTGTTGATGTCTAACTTCTTGATTGACCAATTTTTAGAGATGGCAATTGTGAGAACAACTCTGACAGTTGTTGCATTCACTACAGGACTAAAGGTTTCAAAATAATCTACTCAATCCATCTGATTGTAGCCCTTAGCTATAAGTCTTGCTTTAAACATCTCAATAGTCCCATCAACATTCAATTTAACTTTGTAAACCCATTTATTACCTAACACATTATAACTAGGATCATTTGGTACCAAATCCCATGTACCATTTTCAATCAATGTTGTAGTCTCATTCTTCATTGCTACTTCCCACTTTGGATTCTTGATTGCAGTCTTGAAATATTTGGGTTCAACAAAATCTGAAGCTATAGCAGTAAAGACTGAATGTAAAGGGTATTTAACCATACAGTGAGAAACAAAGTCAGTAGGAAATGGTTTAGGTTTTGTAATCCATGATCTTGTCCTAGTAGTAATAAGAGAGGAAGTCCCGGTAGAAGCATGAATAGAAGTATCAGAAGCATCAGTTGGAGATATAAAATTTTCAAGAGCAGTTGGAGATTCAGAAGTAATTTAGCTGAACTTGAATTTTCATCAAAAGGAAAACAAGCTTCATCAAAGTTCACATGTACAAAAATATATGTCTTCTTACTGGTTAAGTCAAAGCACTTATAACCTTTATGAATAGGACTGTAACCCAAGAAAACACATTTTGTAGATTTGGCACTCAATTTATCTGCTATATAAGGCTCTATATTAGGATAGCAACAACATCCAAATACTCTAAAAAAGGAATAATCTGGAAGTGTGTTGAAAAGCATTTCATATGGAGACTTAAAATTGAGTACTTTGGTAGGAAGTATGTTAATGATGTAAGTTGCAGTTAAGAAATAATCATACCAGAATGTTTTTGGTAGAGAGTCTTGAAAAGATAAAGTATTGCCCATTTCATTTATATGTCTGTGATTCCTTTCATCCAGGCCATTTTATTGATGCAGATGAGGACAAGAAACTCTCAAGACTATTCCACACTGATCCATATAGTCTTTAAATTGTCCTTTGATTAAATCAAGATCATTATCACATAGGAAGTACTTAATGAAAGAAGATAAAATATTCTATGAAATATCTTTGAAATGTTGAAAACAAGACAAACTATCATCCCTGCTCTTCAGAGGGTAAATATAATGATATCTAGAATAATCATCTATGAATAAGATGTAATACTTGAAACCCAGGGAGGATACAGTTGGATATGGACCCCAGATATCATAATGTACTAGATGTAGTGGTGAAGTTGTAGTCCTCTTTGAATCATAGAATGAAAGCTTATGATTCTTATCCTTCTGACAAGCTTCACACAAACATGTATTATCAGAAGTAACTGAAATGGATGAAGTACTGGCAATCTTCTTGAGAACCAAATCAGAAGTATGACCTAGTCTGTTATGCCACGTGGAGGTATTTGAAGTGACAGTAGAATCTATCAGTGCATAAGAAGTAATACCCTCCATTGGATACAGATTGTTCTTAATTTTTCCTTCAGCCAAAACCTTGCTAGATAATTTTCACACATTTTATCTCATTGCCCCAATCAAAAAACTCTACTGAAACTTGATTATCCTTTGTAAACTTAGCAATGGATAATAAATTTTGTTTGATAGTAGGCACATACAAAACATCATCTAGATGAAACTGACTAGAGTTAGTATCAAGCACAATATCACCTGTTTTCTCAATTGGTAACATAGTGCCATCTCCTACCATAACTTTGTTTGTTGCATTGTCCAATAGATGAATATATTTAGTTAAGTGACTGGTGGCACCTGATTCAGGTAACCAAAATGAACCAATATTGCAATCTGGGGTAGATGAGGATGCAGACTTCACTTGTATTGAATCAAAAGCTTGTTGAAGAGTGTTTGAAGCACCACTGCTCTCAGTCTTATCTTTACTTGGACTATTATTACCATTCCTAGATGGAGTTTTATTTGGAATGTACCTAAAATGACATCTATTTGTTGTATAACATGTCTTTTTACAAATATGGCATTCAACTTGACTAAAGTCATGTACAACATTCTTGGTTTTACCATCATTCTTAGATTTAGAAGTAGATGAATTATTAGAGGTATGACTCTTTGTATAATATGCTGAACTTTGTGTATCAAGAATTGATAAAGACTCAGCATCTTCTGCTTTAAGCCATTGTTCATGATGTAAAAGCCTTGACAAAGCATCATGATTGAAAACTCAGTGTCTCTATTATGAGCAAATATCAAATATTGTCTATATTCCTTTCATAATCCCATTAAAGCATACATGACTACATCATATTCTTCTACTATTTCTCCTATTGCAGCAAGAGAATCTGTAATGTCCTTCAATTCAACAAAATAAGCAGAGATACTTTTATTACCTTTCTTGATGAATGAAGTTGACTATGAAAAGAGATTTATTGACTGAGAACTTCTGAATGAATTTTCTCTCCAAGTAAACCTAAATCTCCCTTGCAGATGAAAACCTAATTATCCAGCGAGAAATCGTATCATCAAATGTTGCATTCAAGCATGACGTAATGAATCTATTCATCTTGCGCCAATGGAAGTATAGTGGATTTGGAATCATATCACCATCAAGCTAAATAGTTTCATCTGGCTTATTATTAACACTGCCATCTACATACTCGTACAAATTTGTGGTGGTAAGAATCGATTGGAACTGATTTTTCCATATAAGATAATTAGATCCATCATCTTGTAACTTCACTGAGACAAAATTGGTGATGTAAAAGGTAGAGCAGAAGAATGGGAAACCATTGAATAGAATGATAGAAATCAAAGAATGAGATCTAAATCTTGATTAAAAGAAACTAGATCGAGAATCACAGATGAAGTTGATAGAAATTTGAAAAAATCGTAGAAATTGATACTAGAAATTTTAAGAAATTTTAGAGGTTAATAGCACAACAGAATTGATTTGTAGAGGTGATGATCAAAAGATGAAAGAATCAAGATCTTCCTTAGAAGACTGATACCATGAAAGATTTTATGATGATGAAGAAGTAAAATCTTTTATTAAGTTTTTGATAAAACAAATACAAAGAGATAGAGAGAGCCTTATAAAGGCTAGTACAGACAGCCTGTATTTTCTGATAAGGACAGACTTTCAGTTATTGACCGAAACAGAAAGAAGAAAAAACGTGTGATAAACACACTTACAGTCAGACACTCTCAAATACACATGCACTCAGACACAACTAGCTTACAATCAATATTCTCATGCAACAACAAAAATTATCTAGCAATTGAGAGAATAAAAAAAAATGACTAAAATTCACGAGATTTCACTACACCATATCCAGAATATGCACTTCATCAATCTAGAAAACTAGATCACTTAGACTTGAAAAGAACTAAAAGAATATATCAAAGACCATAAAGTGGGTGGGTCTTATATGTACACTCCTGGCAAATGGAGTTTCCGATCCGCAACCAACCACAATAAGAGAGGCCAATAACCTGATTTGGATAGTTAGATGAGTAACATCACACACAAAGTCCATAAGGATTAGTCAAGGGTGCTACCAGACCCGGACTCCTCCAACAAAAATCAAGAAACTGTTGAAGTAACATGTGTATAGGAGTGGATGACCACATACCACACATGTCAAGATGCATGTACCTTTTTCTCAATCACTAGACACATGTAGATTTTTTTCTTCTCCTTCCCAACAAGTGTACTAATTCAAGCACTTGTTCTTTTGTATTTAAAGGAACTAAAGGAAATGAAATAGAGACACTGATTCCTTTGCATTTTGTCTACAATTATCCTTCTTCTCTTTTATGTTTTGTCCCCTCTTTTACACGTTATCAGCACCTCCTCTAGCCAATTGAGTACTCATCCTTCAACAACAAAAAAAAGGGGATTTTCCAAAAGAAGGTATATCTAATACCTTTACTTCTTGATTTATTTAACAAACTATGTCTAATAATGTTATATACATGCATATTTGTCTACTCTATTTGAAAGTGACATATTTTTGGAACTTTATTATCACATGCTTGTTTGTTTACACCAAAAAAACAACAACCATCCATCTGATTTCACTAGCTTGTTTTCTATATTGATGATAGTACTTTTGTTTCTTTATCACTTGAAAGTGACGCTTTTGTCTTTAGTTTTCTTACATAAAATCACGTGATACACAAAAGTGTGTTTTGTTTTGTTTAATTTATAGCAACGAAAAAAAATTCATCTCACTTTATATTCTAACTCACCATGTGATGTATCTATATAATTATTTTCCATGTTACTTATATGTATGCATATATATGTATGTATGTTAATTATTTTTCTTTTATGCCATGAATATTCTAGTATTTTATATTTATCAAGTAAACATCATATATGTATACATCGATGATGTTATCCCCAACAAATGTTATAATTGCGACTTAAATTCCAATTATATACGTATATAAATGATAAATGGGCATGTAGTTTATTTTTTTAACAACCTTATTACCAAATTGTTTGAAATTTTTAAACCATAAAGAAATTTGGTTTGCAAACAAAGTTCCCTTTTTAAAACCACAAAGAAGCCTGGTTAATTAATTTTGTTGATTGGGTTATGATCAGAGATTGGACTATATGACATATCCGTATTACCCACACAACCATAAAGAAATTTGGTCACGAAAAAATGATACTGGGATTTGTCGTGGACTCAGAAGGACTTGAACACCATATTAATATCCTTTATTTTGTCTATGAAGATGGACCCAATTCGACCAGAATTCGAACTTTTGGACTCAGCAGGACTTGAGTACCACGGTTGGGTAGCAGATGTGGAAACTACCTTTGTGTCAAAGGACTTCACCTCCACTATCAATCCATCTGCCGACGCTGCTCCGGAAACTAAGAAAGACAAAGCTAATTCTCTTATGTTCCTCAAGAGGCATATCGATCCTAACCCGCGTTGGGGTTATCATCACTTGAAGACACCAAAAGAGCTATGGGATGCTCTCGATAGCCGTTTTGGGAACATTCATGATTCCTTAATACCACAATTGAACGTCTTGTGGAATGAAACCCGCTTTCTCGATTATGTAAAAGTGAATGATTTCCAAAAAGACATGCTGCAAATTCAGGCACGTATGGACTTTTGTGGAAAGAAACTTACTGATGAGGAAATGATTCAGAAAACCCTATCGACCTTTCCCATCTCTTCCATGATACTAGCAAAACAGTATCGTTTAGAGGTAGATAAAAAAAGAATCACCACATTCAGTAGGTTGATAAACTTACTGCAAGTGTCCGAAAGACACAATG
This sequence comes from Papaver somniferum, assembly GCF_003573695.1. Taxonomy (NCBI): domain Eukaryota; kingdom Viridiplantae; phylum Streptophyta; class Magnoliopsida; order Ranunculales; family Papaveraceae; genus Papaver; species Papaver somniferum. The sequence continues at coordinate 145,909,006 of NC_039365.1, read as the reverse complement.
AGATTCTTGTTAACAACAATACCAGAGCTGTTGGGAAAAAGAAAGTTCCCGAAGCTAACCATGGCAAGACCAATAAAGGGAAGAGACCCAAAGGAAAGAGGGCTCAACATTCTGATTCACATCCCCATGATCCATACCCACGTGGAGATAACACCTCTCGTGGAAGAGGACGTAAGGGACATAATCGAGGTCGAGGGAGAAATGGTCATTCTCATGTTTGGCATAGATAAAGAACTTCTGGACATAGTGGTAGTGATCCTAAGTTCGAGAAAACCCCTACGAATCCCACCACTAAAAAGGTTGCAGATGGAAGTGCGCCTTGTTTTAAGTGTGGATTCACCGGACATTGGTACAAATATTGCAACGCTAGCGCCAATGTAGCTGCGAGCTACAAAAAGTACCGAGAAGCCGTCGAACAAGAGTCTAAATACGCATAAGAAAATATTGTTACCCCTGACACTAACCTCACAATCTCAGATTTCCTGGGAAACGAGGACTTTGCCCCAACAATGGATGTGCCTGACTTTTCGTGGGCCTAAACATTTAGTTTCTTGTTTCATGGCTTGCTATACACTGTTGTTTTAATAGGTAGTTAGTTGCTTTGAGGCACTTTACGTTTTCTTAGTCTACCGTTTGTTTAATGGTTTGAGTAGGTGGTGTTGTTGCTAAACATGTTCTCAGCGTCTTTATGTTATGTGTGTGGATTATCTATGAGTACTTGTTTTCTATCATGTTCTATAGAATTTTACTTTGTTTATGATAATCTATTGTTTAGCATGTATATTAGAATGGAAAGGACGCCATTCTAATGGAACATATTTCTCTAAAGCAAAATGAGATAAATTGTTCATTTTTATAACCTTCCTGCCTAATGTACTTGTAGGAATGTCTCAAGGAGAAATTGAATATCTAGATGATAGTGCAACCACCCACAGCATCCTACGAAATAGACAATTATTTGTTAGTTTTACTCCTTATAATACATCTGTGACCACGATGATTGGATCATCACAAGTAATCATTGGGCGAGATACTGCCCAATTCTTGTTGCCAAACGGCATAATGATTAAAGTCACAGAAGCTCTATATGCACCAAGAGCTCAACGTACTTTGTTGAGTTTCAAGGATATCCGTGCAAATGGTTATCACTTGGAAACTCACTGTGAAAATGAAATTGAGTACATATACGTGACCTCTAATGAATGCGGAAGGAAGCGCATCTTAGAGAAACTAAGGAGTCAATCTAGTGGATTGTATATCACTATTATTAGGATTATTGAATCTCATGTTGTTACCAACGATGAAATGTTGTCCAGTGACTTATATAAGCTTTGGAACGATCGATTAGGGCACCCAGGTTGTGACATGATGATCCGTGTTTTGAAGAACTCACACAGACATCCCTTCTTTCAAATGAAAAAGAAAATGGGTAAACAGATTGTTACAATGCAGAGTAACAATGTGCTTTCTAAAGTAAATGATGCACGATCTATGCCTTGTAAAGCAAGAGAAGCGAAACCTTCGTCTTTCAAAGTAATTGAAGCGCACCCCATATCCCATTCTTCTTCGTTTTCCTTATCAAAGGCACATCGCTCATTCTGCAAAGATTGTTTTTTGGCAAAGACAGGATCGATACCATCCTATGCTAAAGATACCAAACAAAATATTCCATTTTTACAAAGAATGCAAGGTGATATTTGTGGACCTATACATCCAGAATGCGGACCATTCATGTATTTTATGGTTCTGGTTGATGCTTCGACCCGTTGGTCACACGTTGCATTGTTGTCCACGAGAAATGCCGCATTTACAAAGCTCCTAGCACAAATTATATGACTAAGGGATCACCACCCTGATCATCCAATCAAGTCTATCAGACTTGATAATGCTGGAGAATTTACATCTAAAAGATTTGATGATTTCTTTATGTCTAATGGAATTGACGTAGAGCATCCAGTACCCCATGTACACACTCAAAATGGTCTCGCAGAAGCTACCATCAAAAGGTTACAGATAATAGCTAGGGAATTGGTTATGCGTTCCAACCTGCCTATTACTGCCTAGGGGTATGCCATATTGCATGCATCATTACTTATTCGCTTTGGACCCACTGCTAGCCAACCATTTTCTGCGTACCAGTTGGTAACTGGATATGAGCCTGATATTTCACATTTGCGCATATTTGGTTGTACCGTATACGTGCCTATTACACCCCCACAACGTACTAAGATGGGTCCATGTTGATACATGAAAATAATTATCCTTAGAAAAGGAGTCCCCTTAACCTATTAAAGATTCCTTTTAGGATAGAGAGACTTGATGACTAGACCTAACCCACAAGGTTAGGATATCTCTAGCCCATAAAAGAGCATGTTAGTTTAGTTGGGCCTTAGTCCAAAGAAGAAAGAAAGCCTCTTAGGGTTTACTAATAACTTAAAGGAAAGGAAATGGTAGTTTTGTAGTATATTGATCCTATGAGTGCTTCTTCATAAGAGGAGGAGGAGAGATCATTATAAAAGGAAAGAAAGGATATTTAGAAATCCAGGCTTGGTTGATCTATTCCCTCTCTTCATATCTAAGGGGATGGGCTTGCTGTGGCTTGGACTTGCTTCTCTTTCTCATTTTTACCCTATCAAGATTGCGACTATAGTGGGAGAAGTTGAGTTTCTCACCCAGCAAAACCCACCCGCCAATTTTCACAAACATTTCTTATTTCTCTTGTCCGTCTCTCTTTTCTTACATCAACGCTCTACTTCTTTTCCTCTTAGGGAGTGTTTATGCGCCACCAACCTCATCAGCGCCTCTTTTCCTCCGCATCTCACTCATCTGTCTCTCTAGCAGCCGCTCAAGAGACTTCATATTCCTTCATCTCCTAATAAGGGCATCACAATATGAGATGCCGCTTAACACCATGGTCAACGCAACTTCATAACATCAGCACAACCTAACTACGTCAGCGCTTATTTACACAGCTCATCTTCTAATCTTCGCTTTGTTATTTCCGCTCATCTACACCGAGTCACACTACCGGACGCTTCATCTTTCTTCGGTTGCATCGAGCTACACTAACATCGCCTGAAAACTACTGTATAGACGAATTAGGCACCAAGCAGATCCACATACGAAATCAACTATCAGCTCTCCATTACACCAACTCCGCACCATCCTCATCCTCGACTACCCCAAGATACGGCCAGATATCTTCCTCTCTGTCGCCCCATCTCCTTCACTCGCCCAATCACTCAAGAGGGGAAGTGATTCAGTTTAAGTGACAAACGCCCTCGTCTGATCGAGAATCAACACCAATAAGAACAATTGTTGTTTGTTTTTTCGACAACAGTATCATTGAATAAGCCGGATGATGAAGGAAGCATCGTCATGGAATAAGCCGGATGATGAAGACAACAGCGTCATCGAATAAGACGGATGATGACTATGAATCGGATGAGCTTCAACAATGTTTCTCCAACAAAGGGCGATTATTAGAAGAAACTTAATCGGCTCACACTCTCCTGGTGAATGTTCTTGAAGAAGTAGGAGGAAGAATTGATAGATCCGCCATAAATCGATGAAAAACCAACGAAAATATAAGTCCTTCGTACTTAATCCAATCCCTTTTAAGTCCGATTTGTGTCATCTCTCGGGAGAAAGAATTTTTGAGAATGATTACAAAGTTTTAAAACTAATAGAAATTAACTTTGTATCAAATTGTTTCTTTCGATTCAGAATCAACGTTTTGATATAGTTCAAATGTAGTTTGGTAAAGCTTTAGGGTTCTTGTATAGGTTTCAATTTGCCTTTTGATTGTCAGTATTGATAGAAGATCGAACCTCAGATTCAGTTCGTATTGACTTTTTTCTTTTACCCATCAATCGGTTTTAAATTTTTGATTTCATTGAACTTTAGCCGAACTTACATTCGTTCTTGGTCGTTTATATCATCAATTGAGAAATCCCTTAGGTGTTTAAATGCGCCAACAAATGTCTTCAAACTTCCAGCTTTTGAATCACAATTACTAACCAGAATTTTCTCAATGTGACTATTAGGCAAGTTCTCAAGCACATGATAACTTACAGGGATGTATTGAATTAGGATTTACATGGATATTTAACAATCCTAAAAACTCTTAGGTATTCAATTAGGATATGTAAGGAATCGTTAAATATCCATGGTATTCAATTAGGATTGTTTTAGATTCCACAAATATCCTAGGTATTCAATTTATTTATGATTTCTTAGGATAGTTAAGAGGCAAGATATATATGGATTTTTATGGATATTTGTAGGCAAAATATGTATGTTGTTATCTCATATATTTCTTAACCCAAACCACAAGAGTTTCATGGATTCTTATGGAATTTTTTTTTATCACAACATGCTATGTTTTTCCACCATCACCACCATACATCACCAACCAACACCATCGACCACCACCGCCACCACCAACCGTCACCGTCACCACCATCATCACCACACACCAACCACCACCGCCTACGCCCACCATCGCCCACCGCCACCACCACCAACCATCACCGCCACCACCACACCATACATACCAACCACCACTTCAAAAAAAAAAAAAATCTTAAAGGAATCATGATGACCTTGGTTTTTTCAAATATGTTACTAATTTGCAATATACTTCAATTTTTAAAAATCTAACTACTCCTAAGACAATCTATTATAATCCAGAATCATATATCTATAAAAATCTTAAAGATTCTTTAAAAAACATCATAAATCCACCGGATTCGGGTATAACTAATATCTAATTTTATCTAGATAAATCCTGATCCAATACACCCCTCTTAGCCGGGACTTCCAGGGAAACTTTGAACAGGATGAATCACTACTTCATCACCATCTAGAATGGATTTTTAATACCATTAAACACATGAAATCCGGAGAGTCGCTGAGAATTGTAGTTTGAGAAAGAGTTCTGCAGTACCAACATTAGTCCGCTCGGACACTAGGCCTACTTCTTCTGAGAGTTCAAGAAAGGTGCAACAACAACAACAACAAAGATCAAGTAGGAATAACGCGCCTTACACCATATCACAAACATCCGGAGACTAATTTATTGTGCACAAATAGAAGATAAATTCTCATTATCTCCCTCTTATTTTATTCTTCACCTGTGAGCTCTACATAGTTTAACCATATCTGGTGTCCTTTAAATCGTGAAAATATTCTTACACTTCTGAAAATGATGTCATGTAACAGGACTAAATGGGAAGCTCAATTTCCTTGTGTATGACTTTGAACACGCTGTAGTAGGTCTGAGGAGAAATGGTATAAGTAATGGAGATTAACCAAGTGAAGGGAAGTACCCAAAGCGAAACAACAGCGGGAACAAAGGGGAACGACAGTTTGATTACGCATCCTTCATCCTTAGTTACAACCAGCTCAGCTAGCGGCGACACTACCAACGTTTCTCATCTCTACTAGACGACCCTGCTCCAAAGATAAGAAAAGTTTCAAACCACTTCAGATAAGTACCTACTGTCTTTGCTTATTCTCACTTAGTGTATTCCGATTAGATTAATTATGGGTTCTCTTATGATTAATCTAATTGAGTATTATTGAGTCTCCATAAGTTCATTTATGTTGAGCATTTCCGATTAAATTAATCATAGGTTCTCTTTTGGTTAATTTAATTGAGTATTTTTTGGATTCAAATTCATATTTGTATGTGATTTGTTATGTCCAAAGAAATCCTTCTTTTCTTTTGAAATTAAGGTCGCTCTTGTTGTTCTTTCGGGAATGACATTTAATGGGGGAGAGTTCTTTTAAACTTGCGCTTAATTGCCATATCTTTGTGGGGAGTGCGGCTGTGGAATATTATAGGGGTTATCTTGTATCTTTAAACTCCTTGATGAATGCATTTAGCTTCGGCTTTATGATTGCATCTAAAGAAAAAGTTGATATATGCTTTTTTTTAGTCATGAAATGTCTCTTTTGGAAATTTCATTAGGATCCCGTTCTTGTACCTTTGCCAATTTTATTGACAAAAAGAGGGAGAATTAATATGTAGTTCACAATACAAATACATATGGTTTTCGGATCATTATGTAAGGGGGAGTGGTTTCCATGTGAGATGGAGTATTGACTAAGGAGGAGTGATACATATCACCATAGTATTGTTGTCAAAGTTATGATACAATTGAACTTTGATGTTGTGTAATGATACTACGACACTGTATAACAATGATCGAAAATTTTGTTTTCTCATTGTTATAGCTACGGATTTTCAACAACGATGATGCTGAACTTACAACCTTTGGGATCATTGGACTACTTGGAAGTGACAAAGATTTCGAGTAATGTTGAAGATTAGACATGTGGAATAGGAGCTTCAAAAATATATTTATCTTTTTTGTATTCCATATGTATTAATAGTTTTGTCACTAAAATTGACAAAGGGGGAGATTGTTAGAGCATTGCTCGGTCGAACTCGCATGTGTTCCTACCTCAAGCATGTTTGTCAATATTAGTGATCAAAACTATAAGTCTTTATTTCTAGTCTACTATAGCTAAGTCTCGGACTAGGATAGAAAGTGTAGTTGAGCTCAAAAACTCCATGGCGGATCATCATACAAGACGAAGAACTACTCAAGGAACTGGTGGAACTTCATCAACAAAAAGGTATGTGGAGACTTGAACTTATCTATCACTCAAAAGTCTATCTACTCTATCTCCTATCTTGAGACAAAAGTCGTTTTGCTATATAGACTTTGATTATACACATTTGCTATTTCGAGCCGAGTTTATCTCGTCTATCTATTTCTCGAAATATGTGTTGGTAAGCTTTCTCTTTGGCCAAATTCATTTTTACCAAGTGACGAAAGTCATGTTATGTTTCAATCACTTTGAAAATTTCTTTGACGAAAAATAGTTTGTGAATAAAAATTATATAACATCCTCTAAGAATGTTTCAATGATTGAAATAAGAGTTTAAATTATATAACCATTGATGGAAATAAGCATTATTGTGGAAACACATATATGTATAATTCCTTATTCCTTGAACCGAAGTTTGCGAACTTTGTTGATCAAGAGAACCGGAATAAGAGCCGTGAACTCAGTCGGCGAACCCAGTCCGCGAACTTGAGTTGGTTATATCTAAAAACGATTTTTTGTGAACTCATGTTTATATAAACTAAGGAATGTTATTTGCAAACCGTGGATATAAATTTCATGAACCGATTCGAGTGAATCAAATCGTTTTTGCTTCAATTGTGTCTTTTGTAGTACATAAGATTTCCTTGCAATTGAACAACTCTCTAACTAGTTCATTTGAGTCATTTGAACTAGTTATGGTGAAGAAGAAGATGGTTGATATGAAAGTGCTCATATGGATAACCATTTGGTTAACTATTGTTGAACCAACAAATGTACATGTTTGGATACAGTTACACAAACCTAGAAACGTGCATTTCATTTGTATGTAACAAGCTAGGTTTCGATCTAATGGTTGAAAGATATTAGCATGAATCTAATCAGGTTTTCATCTAACGGTGAATATAGAATGCTCTGTTACCAAGCTAACATTGATTGCAAACCCTGATTTGAAAGACTATATAACGGAGAACTCTAGCAACTGGGAAACCTAATGCCTACACCTTACGTGTGATACTAGTTGTAAGCTAGAGTCGATTCTCCTTTAACCTTTGGTTTTATTTTCTTAAACCAGGTTAACGACTTAAAGACTTCATTGGGATTGTGAAGTCAGACCGATACTACTTTCTCGTAGTTGTGTGATCTGATCTTGTTGTTTCTATCGTACGAGTACAATCGCAAAAATTGGCTTGAGATTGATATCTCCGATAGGCAAGATATAAAAGTAGTCACAAACATCTTCGTCTCATCGTTTGTGATTCCACAATATCTTCTTTCGCCGCGTCGATTAAGATTATTGTGAGGTGATTGATAATACTAGGTTGTTCTTCGGGAATATAAGTACGTGTTATCAATTAGTTTCTGTTCACCTTGATTTATCAAAAGACGGAACAAAAACTCTTGGATATTTCTGTGGGAGACAGATTTATTCAATTCATAGACTTTTCTGTGTGATACCGATTTTTTTATCAAGTCTTCGACTTTGGGTCGTAGCAACTCTTAGTTGTGAGTGAGATCAGCTAAGGGAATCAAGTGTGTAGTATCCTGCTAGGATCAGAGACGTAAGGAGCGCAACTGTACCTTGTATCAGTGTGAGATTGATTGGGGTTCAACTACAGTCTAAACCAAAGTTAGTTTGTAGTAGGCTAGTATATGTAGCAGCTTAGTACAGTGTGTGTTCAATTTGGATGGAAAAAACTCCTTCAACATACACTGGGGACTTGATCTTATTGGAAAGATCGATTCAAATCTATTGCAACCTGATGTGATTCCATGAAACTTCATCGACGAGACCTCTCTACATTACAAACCCCTGCACGACTGAAGAACTTCCTCTCTTCACCGATCACATTCAGAATGAAGACGGCTGTTGCTATCTGCCGCAACAACATCAATTTCCTGACAAGACCACTTCACGGTAAAGTCATAATGTTCAGGAGAATTTGGGTTGAACTCCCAGAACACCTTCATCTTAAGAATGCTCAACCCATCAACTAGTTCATGAATGTAAAGGCTCACTGGATGGAGGAGAAAAGACTATATTGATAATCATAGTTCTATCCTTTTTTGTTCTCTAGAGAAACTCCAACCATAGTATTGGCATTAAGAAGGATATGTGGAGGAGATCCATTCATGGTCTCAACATCAACAAGAATTTCTGGAAAGAATTCAATCGTGATCTCAGCATCAACAACAGTCTCAGGCGCAACATCCGGCTTCATCAACTGTTTATTCTTTGAAGCTTTACTCTCGATGGATCGTATGTCTTCAAGACCTAATGATTCATATGAATATGTGTAGACATGAAAACATGTTAACATGAACGTCTTCCCAATGAATGCACGATGGGCGGTCACAATCACAAGTCTTCTACAAGATGTTCTCATCACCTCTACCAAGGAGATACAACATATTTTAGGCCATGGGTTTACAAAAACGTACCAATGGGTGAGGAATGGGATAATACTTCCTCAACAAAATATGTTCCTCTATGTCTATTCTACAACATACCAAAAGGGCGCATCAATGGAACATACAAGCTGAAAGATATGGTCTTTACTGCCAGATCTAAGAAATATGAAAATTCTGTACGGGATTAGAAATTGCAAATGTGTATGCTTGGATGGGTGACCTACGTAACTCAAAATTGAGTGATTCTTTTCTCATATGATAACCCAATCTCTTAGATTCAAAAGTTAGGGTCAAGCACCGAATTCCGACGTCGCATGAGGTTCCTACAGCTTCCAGAGCATACAACATGCAACGATCGATGCCGACCATGTCTTTTCGCTAAGTCCTTCATCAAGGTACCTCCAACTTCGACCACCTAGGTCTTTACATCAATTTTTCTACTCGGGACCTCTATCTAGGTATTGTTAGAAGAAGGGAAAATGAAAGAGAGAGATTTAACAAAATACTGGGGACTGACGGTACACTGAATTCGTGGACGAGATTCATAACCTCTACAGTCGATCGATGTCCACCAGGTCTTTCGCTAATTCCTTCATCAAGGTACCTCCAACTTCGACCACCTAGGTATTTACATCAATTTTTCTACCCGGGACCTCTATCTAGGTCTTGCCAGAAGAAGGGAAAACGTGAGAGAGAGATTCAACAAAATACCGGGGACTGACGGTTCACTGAATTCGTGGACGGGATTCATAACCTCTACAGTCGATCGATGTCCACCAGGTCTTTTCGCTAAGTACTTCATCAAGGTACCTCCAACTTCGACCACCTAGGTCTTTACATCAATTTTTATAGCCGGGACCTCTATCTAGGTCTTGCCAGAAGAAGGGAAAACGAGAGAGAGAGAGAGATTCAACAAAATACTGGGGACTGACGGTCCACTGATCATGACGATCAATTTCATAATCCAAGACACGTGGTGCCAGGCTCTCCAGTGCTAATCAATCGTCGGAAAAGGAATTCTACCACCGGGACATGCAACCATGGTCATTACATCATCCTCTCTTGAGAGTAACTTCAGTTATGGTCATGTGACCAGGGTTTCAGAAGTGATGTTTCTACTACCGACAGAAACAAGATGGCACTGCAAGCACCATGCTCATGTATCAATCAAGGGTTCCTGATCTCAAATGAATCAATGACATTAAAATCCTTCACCTACCGTTCAAGACACAAGCGAATGGTCTAAAGACACAACAGGAGTGTTTTACAACAAGCTCGTCTGAGACGATTTTACACTGTCCCGCACAAAGCAGCGAGTTGGGAGAAATTGGTGAAAGAATTTATGGATGGGTCATATACCATTCTCTTCGTATGGATGTCATCTACAACATACAAAATTCACATCAATTGGAGAAACGAGCAAAAAGATGTGGCCAAAACGTTGGGCTACATGCCAGCTGAATTATTTTTGGAAGTCTCCTAGAAGTTTACTGTTTCGCCTATTTCAGCCCCTAAACATGCTCGAAATCCAAAAATCTTCTTTGATTAAGCTTGGAAATTTCCTGGGAATGAAAAAACATGGGTAGATCACGAAAATCCGACGTCGGACGAAGATTCTACAGCATTTTCAATGAAGACCTGACTTCTGAATTTTCCAGATGACGAATTATGACGAAATTCTTCATTCATCTACATCTGAATTAGAAGCTACGCCTTCCGCGCGAGATCGGACTTCATCTTCAGCTGCTAGTCTCATTTGCTGAAGCCGGCGGCATTTTGCTGATAAGCTGCAAGCCTTTATCTTCAGCTTTCCTTCCTTTTCAGTAATAACTCATCTCGTCCCTGCTTCCCTTATGCATCCGCTAAAGCTAAGAAAGCGTTGATTCCACCACGGACGACTCCCAGATGATGATCGAGAGACATACAATGTATCATCTTTCCAGCGTCTCTGAAAGGTTGATTCACCTCGGTATGAACATCTGCAGAAGTCTTCATCTTTAACTTGATATTTCTGGAGCGTTCCCCGGAAGAACCAGAAGGGTAGTTGTAACTGGAAGTCACCATTATCTGAGGCGAAAGGCATGGAGACATGGATATACCCATAACAAACACGCAACAAAAATGGTAACCATCCAACTCTTACCTATTTACAATTTCACTAGCTGTAGTGATTATAATCTCGAGAATTTGTTCGCCCCTTTAAACCTGCAAAGGCGAACAAAATTCATTATTCAAAAACCATAACGTGATTTTCATAAAATCTTGAAAAATTCACGAAACTTCCATCATTGAACAACTCAAATAATTTTCACCGTGTGAGCAATTCCCACCGAGTGAACACTCATTGGTTTTGTGCATATACTATCAGATCACAAAATCCATACAAACAATACTTTATAAAAAATTGTTTACTTCTAGCAATTGCTGAAAATCAAAATGTGGTTTCACATAAATTTTCATTGTGTGAACATCCACTGGGTTTTCAAAAATTGGACAGACGTCCATTCTACAATTGTGAAAACTCACATACAGACATTATTTCACCGTGAATAATTGTCTACTTTCAACAGTTGTTCAAAATCAAAACATTGATTTTACAAAAAATATATATTTTAACACGAAACTCACGTAACTTTGAAAATATATGTATATATTTTTTCTCCCTCTCACGAGCATCCGTCTTTGAAACGAGAAGTGTATTTTCAAAAATTTATGAAAGCTCACATATCGAAAATAAATTTTTTTCATGAAAGCTCATAGACAAAAATTTTATTGCTAACAGATGCACGTCTATTCAAAAAAAAAACTTTTCTCTCGTACGACCCACCTCTACATAGAAGAACGATTGGGCGGTTCTCCGTAAGATTGAGAGAAACAAAGCCTTCAGGACGTCGGTGACACTCATTGTTCCCTGACTATGTAGAGAGACCGTGTATAGATCCAGGCGGTTCTCCGTAAGATTGAGAGCGATAACACCTTCAGGACTTCGTCAACACTCGTTGTTTCCTGACTATGCACCTTTCAGAATGGGTATGACGCTTTAACTGGCTAATATCCCTTCTGTGATAGATTAATTCTACCGTGACACTCACCACTGAATTCGTAGAAGATAATCTATTTTATCTTATTATTCCGATTTTATGATCGAATCCATGGCTGATCTCATGGAATGGTAATAGATAATCTCATTACTCCGATTTCATGATCGAATCCACAGTTGATCTCATGGGATGGTAATAATTACCTTCATTACTCCGATTCTATGGTCGAATCCACGATCCCATGGAATGGTAATACTCGTTTTATTATTCCGAATTCATGGTCGAATCCACGGCTGATCCTATGGATTGATAATAAAAAACTACTCACTTTTATTACTCAGTTTCATGAATCATTCTCCACTGAATTTCATAAATTAGTAATAAATACTCAACAATCGGGCATTTGGACTATCACTGAGTAAGCCCCATAAAATGATGCAAGTGTACTCAACAATGACAAACGAACGAGCACCCAAATGCACGAATGAGCATTCAAAAATATGGACAAATGAGGAATCCTACACGGAATGGGAGATAGAAAATATTATTAAAATAATAAAGTGGTGCATGTGGGACCGGGCCCACCGTCCGGCCGGTCCCCCACGCCTTCTTTTCTTTATTTTAATTATTTTATTATTTTCATGAACTCATGAAAACTCATTTATTCTAGCACTTTTCCTTGTTTGAGCAAAACTCATGGTTTCTCCATATTTTCACGGTTTCATGAAAAATAATAAAAAATAGGGAAAGGTGTTGCGGGACCGTGCAACCTAGCCGGCCGTCCATGCCCTAGTGGCCGGTCTCACACCTTACAATCCCTAGTCTTTCATAATTATAATTTCCCTCATCTCATGAAACTCCTCCGTCTGAGCAAAATATCATGATTCCTTCATATTTTCTCAAATATTGCTCAAACCATGAAAAAGTCAAAAACCCAGATGGTCACATGACCGACTAGGCAAACGAGCAAAGTTCTACTTGCTCGTTCGAGCAAAATCGATAATTTCAGTCAAAGACCGAACTCTTCTGAAAACTCAAGATATTGCTCAAACGCACATCAGAAAATACCGAAGCTCTCAGGACTGAGACACGGACATTATAGTGACATGATCATGCTTCCTTGACCGACCAAGGCCGGCCCTAAGGCTTACAAGGAGCCGGTCCCGTACATTTTTATAATTTTGACCTAATTTGCTCAATTGCTCATATTGGGTCCAAACTCTTTCCAACCAACTTGGAATTTTCTCAATCGACCATCAGCTGGTCCCATACCCCAAGGACCGGTTTAATTCCTTCTTGGACGGTCCCTCACTTCTCCATATATTAGGTTTTCTTACCTAATGCTCAGAGGAGCACTATTTTAATAAATGATGAAACCAGCATTTAATCATCATTCTTTCACCAATCTGTCAACTCAGGACCCTGGTGCACGCTCACTCGAGCACCCGGGCACCACATGGTCTCCATTATTTCATGTGGTCGGTCCCTCCTCACTCACGACCTATTTTCAGCAATTCATCAATTGACGAACAATTGATCAAAATTAAGGTTTCAAACAAACGCTCCATTCTGAGCAAGTTCAAGCACTAGTAAATTTATGTTGATCCAGTAATCAACATTTGGATTAATAATATAATATTCAGTAGTCTATAAATATTTTAATTAATATTTTATTGGGTCACGACACCAATAAATAATTCGTCGAATTGAGCAATACTTGCTCAGTTGCTCGAATATTGATCCAACTATCAATATTCAGTAATTCGTCGAATTGAGAAATACTTTCTCAGTTGCTCAAATATTGATCCAACTATCAATATTCAATAATTCATCCGATAAATGAATCCCGAGCATTCGTCACTCATGCTCAATTCAACAAAACTTAGACTCATTGTTTAAACAGTCAACAACTGATTAATAAAATACACTCCTGTCATGCAGACTCCACGATTCGTGAGACACCAATCACGTCACATAGGGGGATATCAATTGGGGTTTTGGTATGGCGGCCTACGGCACGTGGATTCATCCACGATGAGAAATGTGAGTAAGTCATGCAAACGGTTGAAGGACTTAGCAAAGTAGTGGGTGGACGATCAACCAAGTCTCTGCACGACATAGAATTGGTTTTACCACGATCTCCCACTTTCCCACTCTTCCACTCATGAAACCGTCACACTTATTAAGATCAATGTGTTTGCTATTCTGATAATATAAATAAGTCTCTGGATCCACGATTGAACAGGACAATTTTTCGAGCAATCACTCTCAGAAATTCCGTCAATCGATCAGAACTTATTCGAACTCAACATTCAATAGTTCATCAATTTTGCAGATTCCTTCAACACATCAACAATACTTGATCATCATTGATCCCATACAATTCTCAGCTTCCCTCCTACAGATCAAACCATCTCCCTCTTGGCGACCGAATTGACTTTGGAACGGCCATTGCCTTGGTTTAGGCCGGAGTCCTACAGATTGATCTCTCGAATCTAAGCACTCCCTTTGCAGTGCATCTGTGTGAGGTTGAACAGTTTTCTCGGTTGAGGAGTCCCGACAACACACTCGTCTCTTCAATTTCCTGAAAAACCAGCGAACCGTTTTTCCCCATCTACAGACGTATGCTCATGATCAAAGATCTTTAACTTCCCAACCAGAGTATTTCTGGATAGCGTTGCGAGATTGTTTCCTTCAACGATGGCATGCTTCTTAGAATCGTATCTAGATGGAAGCGATCTGAGAATTTTCATCACAATGTCCTTTTTAGGAATAGTCTTGCCCAATGCAAAAGATGCATTAACAATTTCAGACACTTTGTGATTAAACTTATCAAATGCTTCTTCATCTTCCATACAAGGTTTTCCTAATCAGAATTTAGGTTTTGAAGCCTAGCTTCTTTCTCACTGGTATTTCCTTCAAATACGGTTTCTAAGATATGCCAGGCTTCTTTAGACTTTGTGCACGTAGTCACATGGTGCTGAAGATCTGGGGTAATGGCATGTATGATAACATTTAAGCCGTCGAATATTTGCTTTGCAGCAAGGATTTCTTCCGAAATATATCTACCAATATCCTTAGGTGTAGATACATCGCCTTCTGTATTCACAGGAGGATCATAGCTATTAACAACACGTACCCATGTTTGAAAATCACGAGCTTGAAAAAAAGTATGCATAGCAATTTTCCACCATAAGTAGTTTGAGCCATCAAATACTGGTGGTACATTTATGGAGATAGAATTTATGTCCATAGAGTCCGATCGCTACAAACACATACTTACAAAGTCTTTAAAAGTGTTTTCCTTCTCTGGTACCAATTGAAAAAACGGGGGTCTAACAACCACACCCAATATTTCGCTTAGTAATCTGTATGGACAAACTCCAATATACTTTTAAGAGAATCAACTAGACAGTCAGACTCAATCTTAATAGAAGTATATCAAAGAGTTATATCTAACTTTCTCGATTCAATACTTACTCAAGCAAATAGAAATATGCGAGTCTAATTGAATACAAGATATTGTGGAATCACAAACGATGAGACGAAGGTGTTTGTGACTACTTTTCTATCTTTCCTATGGGAGAAATTAATCTCAATATAATCTTACGATTGTACTCAAATACGATAGAAACAGTAAGATCATATCACGCAACTACATAAAAAATAGTTGGGTCTGGATTCATAATCCCAATGAAGTCTTCAAGTCGTTAACCTACATGGTCTCGATTGAAACCTAAAGTTAAAGGAGAATCGAATCTAGATAATACAACTAGTATCACACAGGAGGTGTGGGTATTAGGTTTCCCAGTTGCTAGAGTTCTCCTTTACATAGTCTTTCAAATCAGGGTTTGCAATCAATGTTAGCTTAGTAACAAAGCATTCAATATTCATCGTTAGATGAAAACCTGATTAGATTCAAGCTAATATCTTTCAACCGTTAAACCGAACTTAGCTTGTTACACACAAATGAAATGCAGGATTGTCTAAGTTTTTGTAACCGTACCCAAACTTGTACAGTTAGTTGGTTCAACAGTAGTTAACCAAATGGTTAGCCATATGAGCACTTTCATGGAAACCATATTCATCTTAACCATAAATAGTTCAAATGACTCAAGAGAACTAGTTATAGAGTTTTTCAATTGCTTAGATCTCATGGAAGTATATAAGACACAATCGAAGCAAAAACGATTGATTCACTCGAATCAATTCATGAACTTTATAGCCACGGTTTGCAAGTATGCATTCCTTAGTTTTATAAGTTTAAGTTCACGAATAATCGTTTTTAGAAACTAACCCACTTAAGTACGCATATTGGTACGCGGACTTAAGTACCCGGAATAAGTTTGTTTTCAGTTCACAAACTCCAGCAGAAATTCACGGGATGTGAACTTCCGACAGTGCACGTACTATTACGTGGACTTTAGTTCCGGTATTCCTGAGCAGCAAAGTACGCATACTTTGGTTCAAGGAATAAGGACTCACACGTATGAGTTATCACACAATGTTTAACCTTTCAAGGTTATATTCTAAACTATCATTTCAATCATTGAAACATTCTTAGAGGACGTTATATAGTTGTTGTTCACAAGCTATTTTTCGTCAAAGCGATTTTCAAGTAATTGAAACTAATATGACTTTCGTCACTAGTAAAAATGAACTTGGCCAAAGGGAAAGCTTACCAACACATATTTCGAGAAATAGATAAGCGTGATAAACTCGGCTCGAAATAGCAAATGCGTATAATCATAGTTTATATAGCAATACGACTTTTGTCTCAAGATAGGAGATAGAGTAGATAGACTTTTGAGTGATATATAAGTTCAAGTCTCCACATACCTTTTAGTCGATGAAGTTCTACCAGTTCCTTGAGTAGTTCTTCGTCTTATATGATGATCGTCGTGGAGTCTAGAGATCAACTACATTTTTTATCCTAGTCTGAGACTTAGATAATAGTAGACTAGAAATCAAGACTTATAATTTTGATCACCAATATTGACAAACATGCTTGAGATAGCAATGCATGCGAGTTCGACCGAGCAGTGCTCTAACAACATCAATATTGGGATTGTTTTTACAATTGATGGTCATTTTCTTCTATATATAATTAATAAGAAGGCGAAATTATATTCTCCCTTGTTAGAACATTGCTCGGTCGAACTCACAAGTGTTGCTATCTCAAGCTTGTTGTCAAATTTAGTTGTCAAAACTATATCTTGATTTCTAGGAAAGTGAGTTGCGATATTAGTTTTGTAGTACTATGTAGCATCCTCTGGACAAAACTTAGTCCATTGAATGAGTAAATGCATCATTTTTCTCTCATTCCTGGAAACCAATATGGAAGACAAAATACTCTTAGGTTGCATGATAATCTGGCTTTCGTGATCAACTATAGGTAGAGTTGGTGAAGGACGATGAGCTTGACCAATCTGTTTCTTCAACTAAGAGACATAGAACACTGGGTGGATTCTGGCACTTGCGGGTAACTCCAACCTATAAGACAGAGACCCAACCTTCTATAAAATAGTGAATCGAACATAATACCTAGCAGAGAGCTTGACATTCCTGCACAATGCTACAGAGGCTTGTCTATAAGGATGTAATTTCAAATATACCCTTTCTCCACTTCAAAAACTCTATCGACCCTGTTCTTTCCAGAAAAGAATTTCATTCTTGCTTGAGCTTGATGTAGTGTTTCCTTAAGGACATCAAGCATAACATATCTTTCCTTTATATAACTTTCAACTGCGACTACAGAAGTGACTGCTGGTGCCGGAAATGCCATGTGAGGGGAGTTGTAACCATACAAAGCCTTGAAGGGGGTCATTTTCAAACTGGTGTGATAGCTAGTGTTGTACCACCATTCATCTAAGGATATCCACTGAAACAATTTCTTAGGTAGATGACTTGTAACACACCTCAAATAATTCTCTAGACAAGCATTTATCCTCTGTATTTGACCATCGACTCGTGAATGGTAAGTTGTACTCAAGTTCAAAGTGTTACCCAAAGCTCTGAATAAGTCCTGCTAGAAATTACTAGTGAACACCTTGTCTCTGTCAGACACAATGGAAGCAGGCAATCCATGTAGTTTGACCACTTGATTTAAGAAAACTTTATCCACAATACCTGCTGTATAGGTATGTTGCAAATCAATAAAGTGAATGTACTTAGTCAGTCTATCCACCACTACCAAAATGACCCTTTTTGTTTCACTCATGGGTAGGCCTTCAATAAAATCCATAGTAATATGTTGCCATTCTTGGTCTGGAACAGGCAGTGGATGGAAAATGCCTCTTGGAAGTTGATGGTCATTCTTATTTCTTTGACATACATCACAGGAAGAGACAAAATTGAATGCCTCATTCTTCATACTTGGACAATAAAAGTATCTTTTTATTCTCACATAAGCGGCTTGGATTCCTGAGTGACCTACCATAGCAGAAGTATTATTGAGCACAAAATAAAGTTCTCGTTGTTTCCACTACTACCCATATATAATCTACTCTCGTACCTAGATACTTCATCAGTGTATGTGTAAGGCTCTTCAGTTGTAGGGGATATGAGTAATTGAAAAATTAACTGTGGAGATTTAGCATCTCGAGAGTAATTGCCTACCAATTCTTGTGTCCAAATTGGTTTAAATAATGCCATGGAACTGCAATTAACTTATGGATGTGGTCTTCTGGACAAGGCATCTGCAACAACATTCTTTGTCCCCTTCTTGTACTTGATTCCATAATCAAAGCCTAGCAATTTCATCAACCACCTTTTATGGAGTGCTATAGTGATTTTTTGTTCTAGTATATTTTGATGGTGAGTTTGTATAATGAATATCCCTCCTTGTAAGTAATGCCTCTACTTGGTAACTGGCATTACTACACCTAATAGGGATACTGCTCTAGGCCATAGTAGTTTGCTATAAAAATAAACGGGTCTACCTTCTTGAGTTAATACATCTCCAAAGAATTATTTGCATTAATCTCCACAATAAACTGCTTTGAAAAGTCTATAAAGCTAGCACTGGAGTATTGATCATGGAAATCTTGAGATGCTCAAAGGCTTTAGCTGCTTCAGATGTCCATAAGAATGAGTTCTTCTTCAGAAGATTGGTGAGTAGTCTGCAGATTGACCCATACCCTTGGAAAAACTTTTTGTAGTACCCTTTTGAACTAAGAAATCCCCTCAGATCCCTAAAATTAGTTGGTAGTGGCCTATTCTTCATGATTGAAATCTTTCTAGGATCTGTAACTACTCCTTCTGCTGTGACAATATTGAAAATACGGGGGTACCAAAATACACCACCATTTTTTTCTCTTAGGAAATTTGTGTACACAAACTCAATACAACTAAGAAAGTTAAACTTAATCAAGGAATAATATCCTAGAGTTATATTTGTCTCTCTTGCGATTAGAAAGTTTACAGATCCGTCAACCTAACCACAAACAAATAACTTGGACGATACCAAAGACCAATATCCAAGAATCAATCAAGTCGTATAAAAAAAACTAGGCTGGATGTCTCTACTATGATTGATCAACGCACAACCTGTGATATTTCAATTATAAAGATAAATAATATAATGCGGAAAAAGAAATAACATATACACCAGAAGTTTTGTTCACGAGGAAACCACAAATGCAGAAAAACCCCGGGACCTAGTCAGATTGAACACCAAATTGTATCAAACTGCTTCAGACACTATCCTACTACCAATTAAGTTCAGACTGGAATGCAATTGATCCCTAAAAGGTATCCCACATATTAAGGTACACTCGCGCTCGTTATGCCTCTTTAATCCCAGTAGGACTCCGCGTAATTGATTCCCTTAGCTGACGTGACACCAAGTAAGAGTTGCATCAACTCAATTGAAGACTTTAAACCAAATATGCCTCCCACAAATTAAACCTATATGATTGATTTCCTTTTACAATCAAATAATATGACCAAAGTTGTGGAAATCGATAGCAATAGATAAAGTCTAGCTAACCTCAAAATCCGGACTTATGCAACCCGAAGTGCAACCTAGATTATTATTCACCTCAAAAATATATAACCTGTGGAATCAACAGAGTTTGACACAAAGAGAACTTTGATGACTTCTATATATCTTGATCGAGTGAGTAGCTCAACAATCGGTCAAGATACACGATACACAAGTTATCAAGGAAAGATAACTGGACCTGGCTTCATGAACCCCTATGAATACTTTGTAGTCGCTAAACCCTAAAAAGGTTAGGAAGAGGACGACTCTAGATACAACTAGGACACACTAAAAAGTAGTTTCGGGATTCAAATATCCCAGTTGCAAGTTCCCTTTTTATAAACATTCAAAGCATAGGTTGCTTTAGGTTTAAGCTAAGATAGCTTTGGAACCAAGCAAACAATATCCACCATTAGATGAATCTTTGAATATGATTCATATAAAAAATATATACAATCTGGTTAGGTAAAACCGTAACCGAACCGCGTACAAAGACTATGTTCAACATGGTTAGCCGAAATTAGTCGGTTTGAACTTGAAAGCTTAATCTTCATTTTCATGAACACATAAGACATTAACTCTGAGTCACAAACATGTAATCAAATAAGTCTAGTCTTGTTAAAGAATTAATCAAATGCTAATTATCTCGTAGAAATAATTTAAAAGCGCTTGAAAATATAATCGACATGATTAGTAGATGCACAAAGTACAAATACATAGTAGTTCATGAGTCGGTTCAGTCAAAGTACGCGTACCGGTTCGCAAACATTTAACCAAACTGAGTTCCGGAGTTCACATGAATTTTTAAGTTTGCGTACCGGTTTGGAAACCTTAAGACTGTCGCCAGTTCCGGACTTCACAGAACAAAAACGGTTTGCGTACCGGTTTGGAAACAAACTTGGTTACGTAACCACAATTCAAAAAAGGTTTGCATACAAGTATGCATACTGATCCGGTTTGTAATGACCCGTCACTCCACCGATATTGTCCCCACTTAGTAACTGGGTTATCCGGCAGTGTAGGGTTTTCTATGGGCATCGCTACAGTTATCCAGTAGAAACTTCCCATGAGGTCACCCATCCCTGTATTACTCCCGCCCGAGCACGCCTAAATGCAGAGTTTTCTGCCAACTCTGGAACCAATTGTGCTGAAAAAGGCCTCAGTATAATGTAGACATTCCTTGCCTCATGTGACACCAGTATCTAGATCAACGACCTAGCATACTCTCCCGTACGAGCACAAGCGATCCGTACCTAGTTGTACCCCAACTAACACCGATATTGTTCCGACTTATCCGCTGGGTTCATTGATAGACACATTTTTGTGTCTACGTTGTCCTTAATTTCATGTATTGTTGGTACTCGATTTTTTGTACTTATTATGGTATTTTATGTGTTTTTAGGTATTTTTTGGAAATAAACATTCTTGGAAAAATCGGCTCGAAAAGTCGTCTAAAGCACCGGAAGGAACGTGTTATTCAGACTCTCACTTGTGGATAAGGGGCGCCCAAATGATAAGGGGTACCCAAAGGATATTTGCACCCAAGCAGCTGATCAGAGACACCCTTCATGGCATCTGCTATTCGCACCCCAGAACCGGATAAGGGGCACTCATCTTCTTCTTAACGGGAAAGATATTTGGCGGGAAAAGAAATCTCAACTGTGTGAGATTCTGGTCATGATATTATGGGGATATTTGTGTCTTTAAGACATGATTATCTTCTTACCATGATAGTAAGATTTTTTACGTGTCTTGAATGGAAGGAAATCGTATACTTTTGGATATTTTCGAAAACAGGGAAGGAATTATTCACAGAATTAATTTAAGATATTCTCTTCATTATTTGGCTCAATTAAATGAGAAGATTTGGATATACCATACAACTCAAAAGACGTGTGAAAATGGAGAGAAAATATTCCCGTGAAATACTTTCATTAACTGCAAAGATCTTTTGGAGTAATTGAGATTATTGTCGACCTAAGATTGGCTTCACATTATAAATAAGAGTGTCTTGGGTATCAGTCAGGGGATGGAGAGTTTGGGGATCGTTTAGAGCAAACCCGGTTTAATCATCATTTTCTCCCATTTCATCACTTGTAAACACTTTTGAGCAATGAAAAATATTCTGAGTGTGTTTCCAATATGCGGAGCTAAACCCAATCCTTGGGGCTATGGAGGAAGTCGTTGTTTCGGTAAAAGTGATATGTTTTTATTAATTAATTACAACAACTCTATTATGATTTTTGCATTGAATTAAAAATTGTTTATATGATTTTGATTAGTTAGGTGTATTTTCTCTTGATAGAATATGCTTTCTTTAGGGTTTTGATATTCTATGCTTGGATTAACATCTATTCTTTTGGAAATCTACATGTTTAGGCAATACTATTAGAATCAATTTAAATGTTGAGTTGCATAATTATTGTTTTATTAAATCACTAATATCGACCAATGGTGGAATCCTAGCCCCATTCTCTCCATAATTTTCACAACATCTTTTTAATTTAGTTTGCTATTTTTATTTATTAAAAAAAAATCTAAAAATCCGCTTTCACAAGTCTTGAACGAATCATACTACTACAACAACTTTGAAAACACATCATTCATCCAGCAATGTGGGATTTTAAATGGCACTACTGCGGTCATCCAGTAGCAGCTTCCCGAGAGGCCACCCATTTTGTGACTACTCCTGGTCGAGCACGCTTAAGTAAGAAGTTTTATCCCACAGCTCAGTCAAGTGAACCCATCAGGCCTCAGTGTTATTAAAGGACAAACCATTACTTATATTCCATTCGGCCAACCACTGCTGAATATCGGAGTATTACACAGTTCATGAGTCACACACATTTTCATATCATATACATAAGAATATGTTTACCACTAATTTGTAAGTCGATATATAGCTACTCCGCTACATGTATGAATTTATATCATACGGGTTCAAACTTATAACAGTTTTCCCATTAAAACTGATATCACTGTATTGTATTCGAATCAATAGTAGTTTTATATTTCTCTAAATTGGTTCGAAACATTCCTGAATAACATCAATGACACATATCACTTTTCCAGGCTATTTCCGAAAGATAAACTTGAATCATGATTTTGATTTCGAACAATAAATTGTCCTTAACCAAAATTCATCAAGTATGAACAAATGTTCATTAAGCTTAGTCATTATATATCGAAAAATACATTAACTAGATAATTAGTTCTCGACTCGAAATTCATGTCTATGCATAATAGTCGAATTAGTTATGCGACATCGTATAAAATGATAGAAAGTGAATATAACTTGAGATTTAGGTGGTTCAGTCTTCACTTACCTTTTGTTGATGAAGTTATCCAAAAGTTTCGATCGATCTTCTCCTTCAAACATTAGAATGCAATGATGAATGTAGTGATCCATTATTTTTCAACTACATTTCTATCCTAGTCTGAGAATTAACTAATTGTAGACTAGAAATCAAGATATAGTTTTGACAACTAAATTTGACAACAACTTGAGATAACAACACTTTTGAGTTCGACCGAGCAATGCTCTAACAATCTATATCTCTGTCAATTTTAATGACAAAACTATCAATACATATGGATAAAAAAATAAAGCTTCGAAAACTTCTTGAATCCAGCATGTCTTGATTTCCTTGGCATCTTCAACTCCTTGAATTCTTCGTCATTTCAAGTTGCAATGATTCTGAACATGTTCAACTCAACATCGTTGTTGTTGGAGAACCGATTCCATAGCGACAACAACTTTTGGGAAAAAATATATTCTTAATCGTCGTTGTACAAAAACATAGTATTATTACTTCTCCAAAGTTCAATTGTATCTTAACTCTAAAGTAATACTACGGTGATATGTTTTTCCTCCTTAATCAATACTTACATCTTTTGCATAATAGGTAAAACTTATAGATTATTGATTCACTCCCCCTTACATAATGATTCGTAAACCATATGTATGTAGTATGAAACTACTAAATAATTCTCCCCCTTTTTGTCAATAAAATTAGAAAAGGTACAAAAATCACGGGATCATAACGGATACGACCAAAATATATGTCAAGTTTTAAGGAAGTCTTGAGATTCCACATTATAACATAGTTAAAATGCAACTCCTCATATCAATTTTTTTAGATTATATCGTATAGTAATAAATAATTAGCGCTCATCTAGGACATTAAAAAGATACAAGCATCCCCTTTCAAATTCCACAACCACACTCCCCACAAAGATATAGCAATTAGGCACAAGTTTATTTAAGAACTCTCCCCCATTTGATGTAATTCCTAAGAGAAGAATATGAGTGACCTTACTTTGTATTTGGAAGGATTTTGTTGTACATTAACAAATCACATGGATTTGTATCCGAAAATCGACTTAAATAATCTCAACGCCATTTATGGACAAAAGATAATTTTATTCGATATGACTTAACATAAGAGAATCTTACGGAGTGTGTAAATTAAGTGTGATCATGAGTAGATCAATACTGCGGGAAAATTTCTCAAAGAGTTTGTTCTATCCACCATTTTACGAAAAACGTAATAGATTTAACTTCTGAGCATATATTTCATAAGACTTTTGCAATAATTAAACTAATAATGGTTACACACTGCAATTTCATCTTCCAACAACTATAGAATTTAAATAAATAAAACTAAAAACAGGCAATATGAAAATAGTTGGAAATAGCTTGTGTAATCACAATTTTTGATATACCAAACCCTAGTTATCCTTCTAAAAAATAAGAATAAATTCTTACAAGAAGTTTCCTAGATAAATAAGAAAACAAAATATACTAGATTTTTCCAGACTCTTCATTGGTTTTGAGACCCTTGAATTTTTCATCAATTGTATCCATGATCTCTTCAGAGAAAATATCCTCATTGGGTAGTTCACGAACATGAGATTTCATGAGAACAAAGTCAGCAGAAAACTTTTTCAACTCAGTCTGCACCATGTCTAGACCTTCTAACGTTTCAACAAGTTCTAGTTTTGCTTCTTCAAATTGTTTAAGAAAATCATAAACAACATCAACAGAGATCATCTCTTCCCGTTCAATATCTTGATGATCATATGCAAAATCGCAATTCACATCAGCATAATCAAAACTTAATCATCAACCAGAGTTCTCTTCTTTACTCTTGTTTCAATACCATCGCAATTAAGAGCTTTCTCCATTCTCTCAAGAATTCGAGACATAGGATACATGCTTGGGTGCAGAACCTTGGATGAGAATTTATCAATCACGCAAGTTGAGGTATACAAAGGAGTTTGTAAAAAGGTATTCTGTGGGATGCACGTAGGTTCGTGATCTGACATAGATATTAGGGTTTTGTATGATCACGACGGAAAGGTACGTGTACCTTTTGATGATGCGGGACCCGTTGTTATTAACAGATTTTGAACAACAAAAAAAATTGAACAGAAAACAGTCCTTTTAGAGAGCACGCAAAAAATTTCAATATTGCATCTTTCCTCCTTATGATAAATATTCTTCCTTGAATATTAATGCATTATTAGCTTAGTAAATGTAAGGTTAGAGCACCTGAGATATATTATTCATGAAAAAAACTTTAATCAGACATATTTTTACCTTTTTGGAGCTTAACTCAACAAGAATTCTTAATGTTAGGGCACTGCTAGGTCGAACTCGCAAGCGTTGCTATCTCAAGCTTGTTTGTCAATTTTAGTTTCCAAAACTACAAATCTTGATTTCTAGTCTACTTATAGCTAAGTCTCGGACTAGGATAGTAAGTGTAGTTGATCTCTAGACTCCACAACGTTCATCATGCAAAGACGAAGAACTACTCAAGGAACTGGTCGAACTTCATTGACAAAAAGGTATGTGGAGACTTGAACTTATCTATCACTCAAAAGTCTATCTACTCTATCTCCTATATTGAGACAAAAGTCGTATTGATATATAAACTTCGATTATACACATTTGTTATTTTTATCGTGATTGAGCAGAATGGTAAGATTGGATTGAGATTTATATCTCCGATAGGAAAGATAGAAAAGTAGTCACAAACACCTTCGTCTCATCGTTTGTGATTCCACAATATCTTGTTTCGCTAGTCGATTAAGATTATTGTGAGGTGATTGATATTTCTAGGCTGTTGTTTGGGAATATATGTCCGGTATATCATTTGGTTCTTGTTCACCTTGATTTAACAAAATAGGGAACAAAAATCGTAGATATTTCTGTGGGAGACAGATTTATCTATTCCTATAGACTTTTCTGTGTGAGACAGATTTGTTTATTAAAGTCTTCGACTTTGGGTCGTAGCAACTCTTAGTTGTGGCGAGATCAACTAAGGGAATCAAGTGCATAGTATCCTGCTGGGATCAAAGACATAAAGAGCTTAACTGTACCTTGGATCAGTGTGAGATTGATTGGGGTTCAACTACATTCCAGACCGAAGTTAGTTTGTAGTAGGCTAGTGTATGTAGCGGATTAATACAGTGTGTGTTCAATCTGGACTAGGTCCCGGGGTTTTTCTGCATTTGCGGTTTCCTCGTTAACAAAACTTCTGATGTCTGTGTTATTTCTTTTGCACATTATATTTTGTTATATAATTGAAATATCACAGGTTGTGCGTCGAATTGATCAATTGGTAAATCCAACCTTTGGTTGTTGATTGAAATTGATTGATCCTTGAACATTGGTCTTTGGTACCGTTCAAGTTATCTCTCTTAGATTCAATCGGGCTCACAAATTATTGTTTGTTTGATTGCAGATTGAATTAAGAGATTGAGATATAACTCTTTGATATACTTTTCTTAAGATTGAGTCTGACTGTCTAGATGAAACTCGTGGAAGTATATTGGGAATTAGTCCATATAGATTGTTAAGCGAAATATTGGGTGTGGTTGTTAGACCCTCGCTTTTTCACTTAACATTTGGTTCTGATTGATATTTTCATGGAAAGATTGCAATATGAAAAAAAGTTATAGCTCATCAAATTGAAAAACTACTTGAGATAAATAGTACACATGTCATACAGTAATCCTTATCCAGCAGGTTTGTATGGATAAGGTTCCAATACTTGTGCCTATTTTGCACAAGGGGGAGTTTTACGCTCACCACAAGAATTCTATTACCCTTTTTTTTTGTTCTTACTTCTGAAATGCGAAAAATGATCAAAGAAATTACTGTCATCAAAATAAGAGATATAATTTGGACTCTTCATGGGATCCCTTGCCTTGAAACAGGCAGTTTATCAATAAGATCCTTATATCCTGTAGTGATCAAAATCATTGGGTTAGCTTGTTGAGTTATTTCAAAAGTTTCACCCCCGTTAGGAGGTGATTAAGAATTCTTTCAAACCCTTATTTGAGATGGTTTCTCCCGAGTTCTTATTGATTTTTATTCCAAACAATAAATTGTCCTTAACCTAAATTCATCAAGTGTGAACAAATGTTCATTAAGCTTAGTCATTATATTTCGAGAAATTCGTTAACTAGATAATTAGTTCTCGAATCGAAATTCTTGTTTATGCATAATTGTATAATTAGTTATGAGACATGGTTTAAAATGATATAAAGTGAATATAACTTGAGATATAGGTGGTTCATTCTTCACTTACCTTTTGTTGATGAAGTTCTCCAAAATCTTTGGTTGATCTTCACCTTCAAACGGTAGAACACAATGATGACTGCAGTGAACCACTATTTCTCAAGTACATTTTTATCCTACTCCGAGACTTAACTAATTGTAGAGTAGAAATCAAGATATAGTTTTGATAACTAAATTTGACAACAAGCTTGATATAGAAACACCTATGAGTTCGACCGAGAAATGCTCTAACAAATATGACCTATTTACTCTAATTATGTCCGGCCAAAGCATCACTTGGAGAGTTTAGCAAACAACTGGTGTTCCTATAGTAGAGAGAACCATTTTAAGATGTTTCATATGTTCTTGCATTGAGGAGCTATAGACTAGGATGTCATCAAAAAATACCAGAACAAACTTTCTTAAGTATGGCTGGAAAACTTATTTCTTTACGGATTTAAAGGTAGCTGGTGCACTAGTGAGCCCAAAGGGCATTACATTATACTCATAATGTCTCTGATGAGTTCTGAATGTAGTCTTGTTGTGGCTAGGTTTTATGATCTAGTTTGTAGCATTTCCTTGACCAATCGCTCCACCACTCCTTTATGTATGTAAGGATATTTATGGGGTCTGAGATTGATGGGTTCCGAGTTTGGCTGTAATGAAATTATGTGATCTAAACTTCTAGTTGGTAGTAATTATTTTGTCTATTCAAACACATCTTGAAATTCCTGCAATAGTGTTGAAATTGGCATAGGTATTGTAGGTGGGGTTTCAGTAAGTGATATTAAAGATTATTGGCCCATGAGCCCATGAGAAGTTTTTAATAGAAAGTTTTCAAAAGCATTACAGCTCATCATTTTCAGTGACACCTTCTCTGAAGTCCCTTGTAGAAGAATCTTCTTCACCTTGTATTGGAATGAGATACAGGAGAGGCTAAACATCACATCATCTAGCTTCCTTAACCAGTCAACTCCTAGGCCATATCATACCCTCCCAAAGGTAGTATTATTAAGTCTTCAGAGAATTTGTGGCCTTGCATTGTCCACTAGAGTTGAGAACAAATTCCCCTATTAATAGTCTTTTCTGCATTAGCCACGGTGACCAACATTGAAGCCGTGGGTTCTATATTGCACATCAAACCTTTAACCAGTGCACATTCAATAAAGTTATATGTACTACATGTATCCATTAAAATAGATATCTTATGTTTCTTAATGATCCCTGGAATCCTAATGGTATCATCACTTGCATTATTGGTGAGTGCATGGAGAGAAATTTCCAAGTCAAATTCTATAGGTGACTCACGGATTCAATTCTGTAAACGTTCTACAACAAGAGAGAGAGATATATATATAACTATAGGCACTTTCTTGATTGAGTTTTTACTCTCGGAGTTGTGTTGAGTTTGTCCATACATATTGCCTAAGAAAAGGTTGGTGGTGTATCTTGGTACCCCCAGCACATTCAGTTGGTATCAGAGCAGGCAAACACGTTAAAACCTAATAAGTATGTGTTTGAACCAGTCTGATTATATGGGCATGAGTACAATCTTAACTTATGTACACCAGAAATTCTTAAAGATGTGCTTGAGTCTGTTCTACTTAGGGTATTTCTTCTCTAGGAGAATTCTCGGCTTATCCAATGACTTAGTTGGAAGTAAAAAATCTTTAAGAAAAAAATAAAAGTTCATTCAACAAGGTTAAAAAAAGGAAACGTCATATTAAAATTAATAAGTTACACTCTCTTAAAAGATTTTTATCCAGTCTTCTTAAGGAATGCGATGCAAATGGAGTTATAGACGAAGAGTTCCATATTGCTTTTGCAAAAAAAAAAAAAAAAAAAAAAAATCTTGGAACACCTTGGATTGGTTTTAAGAAAGATTAATTCTGTACGATTGTCATACACTGGAAAAGTCTGTCTTCAGTGTGGCGCTTTCGGACATGTCGAAAACTCTTTCAGTTTTAATGCAATGATACTGACAGCTTCAGATTACTACGGAAAATCTTTTTATAACAAGAAGGAGGGAAAAAACCAAAAGGATATCGTGCTAGGAGGAATGACGTGCCTTGTTGTCCTATATCTTAACAACTTCATGGCGTCACCCTATCTTGACATCTGATGAGATGGGAAAAAGCAGTTGTAAAGATTGGTTCTTGTTTATTTATACCTTGTGTTATATTGTTTTAAGGATATTTGCTTTTTTATCAATTTGACAAGAAAAGGAAGACTTGGTGTAATTTGTAATGATCTGGAAAAACATCGCACATTGTTGAGCTAGCTCCAATTCTGTGATGTAATAAGATCACAGTGATTTACAACACTTCCGAAAATCAATATCTCTTGTGCTCTGAAACTTTTCATTGAGCTAAGAATCGGATTAATCATCTTATATTGATGTTGTCATATATTATAAACCTTTGAAAAACATTTCTTTTAAAAGATTTTAATGTATCAAATAGTGTCTCTATCTTATTTTCTCAAATCATGAACTTATGCACCCAAATCCGGTCGAACCCTTTACGGCATGAGTTAAAGAGTACATATACTCCCTTACCTATTCTTTTTCTGAAAACAAATGGAATTATATGAGATGAGTTGAGGTTTCTCAATCCAATGTATTTTTGAAATTGAGGAAAAAGTGTTTTGTTTTTTACCAAGTAGGATTTTTCTTGTTTTTAGTCTGGTCTTTCCAATTGGTTCTTGTGCTCTAGATCTTTATCTGTTGAGCTAAGAACAAAGTTGATTATAACGGTCAATGTATCCATACACGACTCATGTGATCGAAGACCCATGTGCGTTAAGTTCCGAAACCGACCTGTATCTTGAGTCAAAGCCTCTTCAAGAAGATTCTTAAAAGAAATTTCTCTTCTATTAGGTTTCTTAACCGAGAAACCCAGAAAGGTATATTTATAACCAAGGTATGATTACCCTGTGTTGTATACAGGTGCTGGAATATCTCAGAACATTCACGAATCATGGATGCTTCTAAGATTTCAGACAACATTAAGGAAGATACCAAGAAGATTGAGGATGATAGTTCAAAAGGAGTTATTGGATTTCACAATACTACACTTATCATATCATGTTATTTTTCTCAAGAACAAGCAGGAGCTGAACCGGTTCAGATGACAGTTGTTTTGGTTGAAAATCTGATGAAGGATTTTGTAGTTGTATTTGATCAATTTTCTGCTGCAAAGAGGGATCTCAAACTTCTCAATTCGGAACTGGGAAAAGCCTCTGAAGACCTCGGCTCACCCAAAAACGCAAGTCACAGACTATAGATGATTTTGTTTTCTTCTCTTAATATCTAGGAAACTTCTTTTAAGGATTTTATTCTTAAGAAGGATAACTAGGGTTTTGTATGGCAAAGATTGTGATTACACATAGCTATTTCCAACGTTTTTCATCTTACATGTTTTTAGATTTATTTATTTAAATTCTAGAATTGTTGGAAGATGAACTTGCATTATATAATCATTATTGGTTTAATTATTGCAAAATTCTTATTAAATATTTATGCCTTTACGTTCTCGTGAATCGAGCTAATATTTCACATATGCTCAGAATTTAAATCTATTATGTTTTTATAAACGAAAAATAGAACATACTCTTTGACATTTTTCTCGCAGTATTGATTTTTTTTTAACACCCTTTTGTGTTTCGCTGCTTGACAAACTTCATAAGATTCTGTTATGTTGAGTAAAATCGAGTAAAATAGTCTCGTTGTTCGTAACTGGCCTCGAGATTATTTTATGTAGATACTATGGATATAAATCCTTGTGATTAGTTAATATCCACAAATCCTTCTTTTTCACGAAAGTAAGGTCACTCATGTTGTTATCTTGGGAATGACATTTTATGGGGGAAAGTTCTTAAATGAACCTGTGCTTAATTGCTATATCTTTGTGGGGAGTGTGGCCGTGGAATTATAAATAGGATGCTTGTATCTTTGTAATCTCCTAGGACGAGCGCTAAGTATTTATTACTCTGTGATATCATTTAAACAAGTTGATATGAGGAGTTGCATTTTAACTATGTTATTATATGGTATCTCCATCTTCCTTAAGCTTGAGATATCTTTTGGTTGTATTCATTACGATCCCGCGATTTTCGTACCTTTGTTAATTTTATTGACGAAAAAAGGGAAGAACTATTTAATAGTTTCATACTACATACATATGGTTTACGGTTCATTATGTAGGGGGAGTGAATCAATAATCTATAAGTTTTATCTATTATGCAAAAGATGTAAATATTGATTAAGGGGGAGAAACATATCATCGTAGTATTACTTTAGAGTTAAGATACAATTGAACTTTGGAGAAGTAATAATACTATTTTTTGTATAGATTGAGACTATATTTTTTTTCAAAAGTTGTTATCGCTATGGAATCGGTTCTCCAACAACAACGATGTCTAGTTGAACATGTTCTCCAACAACAACGATGCTGAGGTAGTGAAGTCGGTTAGTAGAAAACTATATGGTTTTATTTTATCTTTTTATTTAGGTTTCATTCGATACTTCAAATTGTACATATTAGATTTTCTAGTAACAAAGTTTAGTAGTCAATTGTTAATTATAGGTGACACACATGAAATGAAAAAGAAAGGTGACTAGTTGGGTAATTATATATTTAGTTAGAATTAGTGGGTAATGGTTTAAAACATGGTGGAACACAGAAAAGGAATACATATTTATCCATATTAATTTTTTAAAATTATTCTTTGCACATTTACTTTTAAAAAAAAAAAACTAAATATTCACACACGTCTTCAAAAACCCAGACTGAATTTTAATGAAGGTTACTCAAAAACTTCCTACATAAACATAGTGGTAGAGTCAGATCTCGAGTTAGCTATTAGAAATTTGAAAAACATACAATCAGATAGCTGAATCGAGTCAGATGTTGTCTGATTGAGAACCCGTGTAAGTTCACAAGACTTATGGTGTTAAAAAAAAATGGAAAAGTTCAACTCTGAAGACTACAAGTCCAGCTTCACCATCTTCTGATTTTGAGATTGCTTCATCAGAACTGGGAGACGTTAAAGTTTTTATGCACCTTGATTTTGTCGGTGAACAAACAGACTTATGCATACCAATTATCGATGCAGTTCTTTAGATGGTGGACGACAAATGCATTCAGAACTACCAGATAACAGACCTCAACTTCTCTTTGAAGAAGTTAATGAAAGACATCTACCAGTCCTGCTTGGAAGCTGGAACGACGGCTGAAAAATATAGAGGGGGCCTTGTAAATGGGGTACCTACCCTTGATTCATTGAAGAATCATTAGGCTCGTCTAACAAAAAAAAATGTACTCATTCTTTCAAGAGATGGTAAGGTGCAAAATACATGGAACGACAGTAGTTCATTATAATGAAACAAAGTAATGAAAACATGGTAGAAAACTAGTTACTTCAGGCAGCATACTTTTAATTATTTCATCAAGATAAATTTATTTGTATATACAATTTTATGGCATACACTTTTTTTTTTGTTTTTACATTTAATTATTTACAGTTGAATATATATTCTTGTATAATAATGAAGTGCTTTTTATTCCCATAATTATTTGAAAGCATTACATGTGTTATTATTTGCGTATTATAAAAATATTTTAAAAAGTAGTTGTGGAAAAATATGATAGTGCATTGGTAATATCCCAATGTTATTAATTACTTTGTATATTGATGCTAACTTGATATGAAAATATGTCTCATGTCTTAAAGCCACGATATATTAAAATATAATTAAAAGAACCAATTAAAAGAATCTTGAAATATTTATTTTCTATTAGATGTAGATAAATAATCGCAAGAGGTTAAAATTGGATGTTTAGTTGGAAAACACACATACCCTTAAACTTAGTAATAACTTCAATAATACCTAACTAAAAATGTGATTAAACACACCCACTACAAGTAAAGTTCACAAACATCAAATAGATCTTTCTGAAACAGTTTTGCTTTGTGATAACATGTTCCAACTGTTCAATATGTGAAATCAAGGACGCCTCTCTTATTATATTGTCTTTCCTCCGTACTCGGAATAAACACACGTCTATTACAGCAAAGTCTCTGAATCCTTAGTCATGATCTATTTACAAATGAAAAAATCAAAGCCATTTTGGATTTGTAGAAAAGGGGTAAGAAGGAAAGTGGAAATAAGATGGATTAATATGTTCCTCATCTCCTCATCTCCTTCTCTCCATAAATCTTTTAATTGTGCTTTAGATAATTGTGCAAATTTAATTTTAGACACGAAGGATTCACATAACAGAATGGCGATGAACTCAACAATATATTCATACTAGAAATATGAATAGTAGCGAAAAAAAAAAAAAGATATTGCTTCGTTGTTTAGAAACTTGTGTTTTAAACTCTTAATAATAGTAAATATCAAAACTGATTTTCTGTCGAATATAGTGAAGGCCAGAATATGCACCACGGTTTTAGAGGGTGCACAAATTTAAACTCTTTCCGGCCTATGCATATGACCTCTGGAAACCGGGGTGCACGAATTTAAACTCCTAACAGCCTGTGCCTGAGTTTTGTTATAGGGTGAAAGAAAATATTTTATAGCAGAAAAGGAAAAAAAAAGTCTATCCAATAGGCGAGATCAATTAATCCTAAAAAAGGCTTCCTCCCCTATAGTAAATCTCGGATTCATTATTCAATCCAATTGGTAATTATAATATTGAACTGATTCCGGATCAAAATGTAAAAATTCTAACATCCATTAGAGCATCTCCGATACAAGGGGTCAAGGTCTTAAAATTGCATGACACCTAAAATTTAAGACCCTGTCCACCAAATTTTCATCTTAAATGCAAGGGCGGAGGTCATAAATAAAAATGTCATGGCTAAGTAGGGGTAAAGAAGACTTTCTTCATGATCCTTGATCTTAAATCCACGTCATTTTTTGTCTCTTAATTTTGACAAAAGGGGTTAGGTGAGACCTTGGGAATTGAAAATAAAATTTAGGTAGAGTCTTATCTTATCTTTTATTGTCATGTAATAAAATGATCCGTAATCAAAAAATGTTGATAATACATCCACATGGGATGACCTTGATCCTTGGCATTGGAGATAGTCTTAATGTCGGCTTGAAAAGGTTTATTCGTCGCGGCCAGCTTGTACTCACTTCATGATTTTTTTTTAAAAAAAAAGGGACAAATTGGTCATAGTACGATGAATTGGTAAACTCCATTCCGACAAGAAACAAATGACCAGACTGTTTTTTTTGTAACGAAAAAGTCCAACACAATTTATCCTATTCATGCATAATCGTTGGTTGATTTAGTGAAATTATTCATTAATAATGAGAGAGTGAGAGATAAATTCATAAGGCACCTATCTCTCTATCTAGAAGCGAGATGGAGGCAAGTTTTTGCCAGAGAGGAAATGAGAGAAGAGAGAAAGGGACTGATCAGGCGCGAATACCGGAACCTGATGACCAGCACCTCTCACTGTTGCTAATGTGAGCCCACCTTCATAACTTGTCACCCATCCTGCTACTTGTCTTCTGTGAAACCATGCTCTCCATTTTTCCTTCACCCTCAGTTTCATCTCATTCACACTGTATCTTGTCGACGTTATCGGTACTCTTCCATCCGTATCCCCGCTGCCATCATAAATCATACCCATATATATTCAATTCAATGTATCAACAATTTGTTCATGGATTTTAACTTCATTCAAATTAATACTGGTTTACGTAATTTTCGGAGGTTTAAGGTTTACACATTTGTATATGTAGTATTGTAGTGTTTACCTGTAAATCCAAATTCGTAAACCAGCGTTCAAGAGCTTCTGAATGATGGGAAGAACAGTGTCCGGTGAATCATTCCATTTCCTTATTACACCGCTGCACATAAAAATACAATCTAACATTGTTACAGACCGGTCAACTGGGTCAATAGCCATTTTACTTAAGTACAAACTGTTGATGAATCAGACCACGTGAAGCTCTTGTCTTGTCAATTTATATAAAAGATGTATCTTGATGATGATGATGATGAAGCGAAGATTTATAAGCGCAATTCCAGTACAGAAAAGCATGCATTCAAGCCAGAAATGAAGGGGAGAAGCGATATATACTAGTACTGGTAAAATTTCTGACCCAGAGCTACTGTTCTCTGGTCATCCTAAGGATAAAATGGTGACTACTGTTAATATAAGTAAGTACAAGCTACAATGATGATCATATTCTGAAAAATGATAGAATCAGAATTAACTGTGTTAAATGTTACTGTGATCAATAATTGGAGTGTGAAAACTGGAGTAATAAAATTGAGAAACGAACAAGAACAAAGACGTACAGTTGGACATTCTGTAAATTTATTGCTAACGGCCCTTCATGAGACGTTTAATATTTGAGACGTTTCAAGGTAGTCGGACGTACAGAATTCTAGGGCATTCTTTTGTCTCAACCAGATTCTAGAACTGCTGGGAATTAATTGTATATAGTAGTACTACTCCTTGATATTGATTGTTTTGAAGAAACAAACATCTGCATGGCCTTGAAGGCAACAGTACGACACTAATTGAGTCTAATATCTTATCGGCAGAATAAATGCCTCCCAAAGTACTCGTCGGTAATTCAAACTTTAAGTTTAAACTCGTCTACATCCTATTACTTCCGTTTTAAAAGAATAGTCCGGTTTCATGTGCAAATTACACGTAAAACCTACTTATTATTTTGAAACGAAGGGAATAACTAACATATACTAAATATCCTCTAAATTTACATTTTGAGACGAATGATGTTGATAATCTAACTTGGCACCTCCAAGGCTCCAACAAATTTCTACACTTAGATAAAACTGCAATTAACAGTGTAAAGTGGTGAAAGAATGTAACTGAATACTACCTGCAAGGAGTGTAAGGATAGGGCAAGTTGGTGAGATTAGCATGTAAGGCCCTCTGAACATCCTTCCTATTGAAATAGTCTTCAACATAATAATCTGTACATGGATCATACCCTCCTCCTGCTGGTAATTTGTGCCAGAGGTCCTGAAATCAAGAACAACAAACAGCATTATCATCATTTCTCACTCATCATCATCATCTCTTTTGTAGTCTCACTTTCATTCTGTACCCCCTTAAATCATGGAATTCAATGATCCCTTTATTTTACAATACTACCCTTACATATGTACTTAGACCCGATGCCCAACTAAACATTGTTGTTAACATTTTAGACCCCATGTCATGTACTACTAATAACCAAAAAATAAATGAGCTAAGACGGTTTAGGGATGATTACGTGTTGGGTGAAAGCCGTTAGTAATTTATGAGTGCGTTTTTGTTTCTCGTCGTCGTCGTCTCTGATACACTTGGGAGTATAAATGCTATAGATATCAATATCCGAATAGCCTTGGTAGAAACTCGCGACTGCTGCAGAACATAGGGTAGATTGGTTTCCATTTTTGAAATCACATTCTTTAACTATACTGTGATATACTTCATCTGATATAATCGAATGACTCCAAGCATATTCTATGAACCCAAGTTCATCAGTCGCGTCGTTAATAACAGCGTTCCCGATCTGGAGGGAAAAAGAACAAGAGAGTGATTAGTAATTTTTCTTGGGAGCCAAATTAGATACCTAAACAACATCATTTGACTAAAAAATTACCATGAAACCTTTGAAGTTAATGTAGGTCTCTTTGCTGGCTACTTTATTTCTTTCAAAAATGAGTTCAGATAGCTGAGGAACGTAATGTCCTGAAATACGTGCACATGAAAAAATTCATATGAGAAAACATATACATGCAATGACTCATCTTATTCAGCGATATTTTTCACAGAACAGGGCGTTCCTTGACGTGACCCTTAACGTTTTTGGAAAAGCACATTTTTCCAAAAACGGTAATGAGATGTGTTTATAATATATACCTGCATAACTTTCTCCAGTAATGTAGAAATCGTGGGACTCAAAACTGGGAAACCTTTTAAACCATTGGAGTAAGAAAGCATGAGAATCATCGGCGGTAACTCGATCACCAAGTTCCTTCAAGTCGGATGATTTGTTTGTGTATGAAAATCCAACTCCCACTGGGGCTTCCAAGAACAATATATTTGCAGCTATGGAACAAAACAAGAAATGTCTTAAAAGAAGAATTAAAATAAAAAAATTGCCAATTGGTATAAAAGACATAAAAATAGTATATCAAAAAGTTTAAATGCACAAACCCTTATTCCAAGAGAATTTGTTGAGAGTAATTTTAGAGTCCTTGTCTCTCAGTAGAAATGGACCCAATTCCTGTGCAGCACCATAAGCTATGGATGAACAACCAGGTCCTGCAAAACACACCCACTGAACATCAATTAACAATTATAGTGAATTTGAGTATGGCAATTGACATTGTCATTTTGTCCGATACATTATAATTTGAGGAAAGGCCATACTTTATTTGGTTAGCTACTTAGCTCTGCCTAGGACCTAGCAAAACAACTCAATTGTAGTTGAGATATTTTGGACACTATCACCTACACAGTCTACCAAGCGGTCTATCTACTCCACCAACCCCCTTAATTCAGCTGTTTTCTTTTGCTTTTTAACTTCTTTCTAGTAATAATTTAATTTAACTCTTCTTCTTGAAAATTCTAACCATGATTTTTCTCATGTGACATACTGCAAGAATAATATTGTATTATATATCTTGTGCACAATTTTTCGATTTGTCTAGAGATTAATTTTTTTTTTTTAAAAGGATTAACACAAATGCAGAGAAGGCATCTGGATGCGTGTAGTATCTCAAGGAAACAAAATTTTAGAGAACATATAAATCTCTGCAGTACTTTACAGAACAGAACAAAATGTTTAAGATAAAAATTAATCTAATTAACAATTGGTAATTGGAAAGATCTTATCCGTCGAAAATTATATGCTACTGAAAATCGAGTGGCCAAATTGTAATTTTCAAAAAAAAAAACACGAAGAAATAACTGAATTCTGAGAGAAAGAGACAGAGAGAGATAGAGGGACTGACCTCCATTAAGCCAAAGAACCAAAGGTTTAGTAGAAGGATTTTCCTGGGCTTCAAAAAACCAATAAAACAATGCTTTCTCATCTTTTTCACGAATCTTGACATATCCTGCGTAATGTTGAAAACTTACAGGAGGTTGTCCTGGCAAACTTGTTACTCTATCAGATTCTCTTGCTTGCTCTTCAGAATTCATTGCATTATTCTTTACATCTCTGCCTCCTAAAACTAGTGATGATGATGATGATATTATGAAACCCAAAACAAGAAACTGGATAATACAGTAGTGACAACTGTATACAGCCATTGTAACTCTTATCTTATCTACTCTCTCACTGTATTTCCTTTTTGAAAGGTTTCAAATTCACAGAAGAGTATGCAATTTTCAGTTTTGAGACTCTTTATTATATAGAAGATTAGAGAGAAACAGAGAGAGAGAGAGAGGGCAGTGGCAAAATAGTAATTATCTTCACATATTGGTTAGATGGAGATTAAGTTACTAATTCTACGTACAAGACTTTAATTATCGATAAATATAGTTTTTTATGGTTTGGGTTTACGCCCAAGAAAATAACCTCTCTTAAAATTTCCTTTAACGCAAGTATTTTTCCTGAAAAGGATAAGCATGGCCGAATCACCAGGCCAGGGGAAGTATTCCCGATTTGCAAAGAGTTATAGTGGTTGCGCGCACTTTACAGTTGTGAAAGTGAAACCATGCTAAATGCGGCACTTGTATAGTGCGTTGTTTGTAAACGTTACATCAATAAAGCATATACTCATGGCAAAAAAAAAGGCCAACAACTCTGATTTAACGTGCATAGGGCTATCACTTATTTTCGTAAAGAAAACTTATTTGCAAACGACTGCAGTCAAAGGGGAAGAAACAAAAGTTATTGCAATACGAAAAAGATAGTAAGAGGAGCATAGGACCACCCCCTCTGTGCCCACAAAACATTTCTAGGATTCCAGCATATAGATGTATTTCTCTTCTGTGAAGGAATGAGGATAGAAGGATTTAAGTTTTAAGACAGATACAAAAGGGTGAGTTCAAACAGAAAGAAAAAAGGTAATCATATTTTGGTATTAGTTTAACATTTCTCACATGTAAAGTATGCGAAGATGGACCTTTTTAGGAGACAAAACGCAACTCAACGGCGTGCGTTTTCTTTTTCCTTTTTTTGCCAACATTACGATCATTTTGCTTTGGTAGTTTTTACTGTTTCTTATCCATTTTGTTCCTGGTTAATGACCACCGAAAAATCTACTTAACACAACTCCATTTCGTAACTTATCCAGATGGGTAGAGAGAAGTAGTGGCAGAAGAAGTGGTGACAAAACAATGATAATGATATTCTCTCTGTTCATGCAATAATTATGATGAAGAAGAGAGTATTTGACAGGCGTGCGTGCGTTATAGATTCTTTTACATCAACTTCCCGATAAAAACGAAGATAGCTGGTTACTATTGATTCCGGTTGGCCTTTGACCCATCTTTGACTCACTCATGCTTCTCCACATGAATGGTTTTGGTTCCGTAACCCACCTCCAATAGTAACCGTCTCTTGTTTTCCTCTTTGTAATGATATAAGCCATGTGCATTTTCAATCCACTTCTTGTTAGAGCGTGGAAAAAGTATTGTAATTTCTTATGCTACAACTGAATATTCTTAGCTAGCCGGTATAAAACTAGGCCATCTAAAGTTAGGTGGGATTGGAGTGTAGTTCAAACTCAGACGATGAGTGTATATTTCGCAATCGGTATAACAAATGTCGTGTATATCATTTTTGTTTAGCTTAAGTTCCCACTTCTAGATATAGCAGTTCCACTATGGCACATAAACTGCTAGGCATACTATATTAACATGTATTGTGGACGACAAGGAAGGTTCTAGCTAAAGAAATATTGATATTGACCTCCCCCTAACCCAGTACCAAAAGGTTTAATGGGACGGGCGCACAAACACGAGATACGGAAATATCTGAATTTGACAAAAAGCCGCGTACACTAGAACCCAGCATACGAGACGGTTAGATATACTAAAGGGTTCCCAAAAGGGAGGGTGCACATACCTGAGGTGTGGAGACTGGATTTGCCAAAAAGCCGTATACACCAGAACTCAGAGTACAAGAAACTAAGAATCCAAATGATTCTAACTTGGGTAATGGGACTCGGACATACACTTAAGAAAACATCAACAACCCCACCAGTAAAATCTAGTTGTTCCCACACATGTTGCGATGAAACTGCGGTGAAATCAGTGCTCAATATGTAGGACCGTTACCATCATAAATAACCTCCATACAAGCTTTGAAATCAAAAACGACAGAACTTTATGTAACATTTACTAACAAATATAACCACAGAACTTGATGCAACATTTAACAAATATATCACGTTCAAAGGACCCTAATGGAAAACACCATGGATTAACTAAATCAAATCAAGAAAGAGAAGAAAATATGTACCATCAAAATACCCAACACCAAGAATAAAAACAAAAACCGAACACAAAATACAAGAATGTGACGTTCGCCAAAATTAGCAGTCTGCAAATTCCAAATTGCACCCTCAAATATCCTCAACTTCCTTTCCTTCTGGGTTGTGATCAGCCCTATGTATTCATTGATCACCACTTACTAAATTTTCCCACCTATACAGGGATGACAGTGACTCAACTTACCATAAGAACTACCTTTAATCTCGACATGAAAAATGTTGTTGGCTATAATTTCTACAATAATACACAATTATCCTCTTCACCAAGGAATTATAAAGGAAAGGCCCAGCCTAAAGAATTTGGCACTAAATCAACTCTCAAGGTTATTACTCATTACTAAAGAAACTGTACTCATTGCTAAAGAAACTGCAAGAAAACAGCTCTCCAGTTAGAACTCCTGAATGGTCACATATTTCCTAGAGAGCACAGGGAGTTGAGAAGAGTCATGGTAAAGGGTAGTGGAAGCAAGAGGGATCGAACTTATGAAATATTTATAGAATCAGATAGATAATGTCAAGATTGGCTGACATAGAGGACAGGTAGCAACCCAGCCATTTTGCCATCCCTTCCAGGTTTTTTCTTCTTCACCTGCAAAAAAATATTGGAAGGTCAAACAGATTATAGAGAGAAGGAGAGAGGAGAGGAGTTGTACTGGTGAAAAAGACTCACATAGAACCAACCGTCCACCTCATAATCGATTTCGAGATCCTCTCCTGCTGTCAGGTTTAGCTGCAAGATAATAGTTAAAATTTGTGAACAATATCATGCCAGATGGATTACATCATCTAAGAGGGTTTAGGCCGCTGGCATCGTGCAAACTGGAGGTAAAACAATAGCAGTTCCATTTCTATCAGGCACACCCTGACATGTTGGTTAATCCATGCGTGATTGTGAAGACCTAGAAAAAGTTTACCTCATCATCACCACCGGCAGTGAAGTCATATAATGCTTTCCCGAATTGTGAACTTTGTGAGGCTGTGCTCCACGTCCCGCCGAAGGATTCTCAAACGACTCGAATCCTGCATAGCTGATGATGAATATGATGGAGGATCTTCTCTAACCTGAACATTTGTGCAGATTAAATGCTATTAGCTTTGGTTTGATCATAATATGCAAAGACGACTTGTATGACAGAGTATGGCCACTGACCGGAGATACCGGACTCTCATATATTGATGGAGTACTGTAAGAAGGGCTGCTAAATCTGCTAGCAGCTGGTCCTGATGACCTATCCTGTTAATCCAAATACAAGCTGTGAGTAATTTCTAACACGTCTATTTGAACGTCCAAGATAAGAAATTTGTAGTTCGTTGGAATGTTCATTCATTTGGCTGCCAAAAATATAACCATTCCAAATAAAGTATCAAGGAGGAGAGCATGTAATACACAAAATCAAATGTTCTGCACAACTTAGAAGTGATTATTCGAATTTTTATGACGCATATGATTCTAATGGTGATCTAAAATATATAAATATTCATTAAATATGTTTTTCGGTTTTAATAAACCAGTATAATTTGCATATAATAGACCACAGATGAAACATGGAGGGTATATGTAAGAAGTAATTAATAAGTGTTGGAGATAGATACCGAGTGCTGCAACGACAATCCCGATGGTTTTGAGCTGAACAAAGAGGGGTAGTTCATGCCACCAAAATGAGATGACATAGAAGTCTCCACCGATCCTGTCGACTTGGGAGATGATGACCCATATGACCTTGCATCTTCTTCCTGTAGAAGTAAGTAGATAAGAAACTTTAGCATTAAAGATCCTTGTCACTGACTGAGCCAGAGCACTTGAAAATACTAATGTTCTTGTATTCATGTTCTATCCTACGCAAGATAAGATATCCAGTAATACCTCCATCTCTGAAGGTTCTAAAAGTGTCTTGGCCCACATATCATCGTAGCTAACTGATGGCCTAGAGGTATAATGCTCCTCTTCAACATCTGGAGCATCAGTTCCAGCGCCAGCAAGGAATTCGTTTACCTATAAACATTTAGATGAAAATAAGGGCAGGAAGTTTCAGAAATATCACATATAACTTTTACAAATTAAAATACTGCAATTCATGCTGAACGTGATGACAAAGGATACTAGCCCTGTTAAGAGGAGAAAACATGTCTGATCATCTGACAGTCCCTGCACATGTGTTTAGACATGTATCTTACCCTGCTCATTGCTGGTGCATTCTTTCCCCACAAACCATCATCACCTAAATTTGCAGCCCACGCGTTCACTAGGTCATCATCAAGCGCATCCGGCTCCTTTGCTGCTTCTTTAGTAGTTTCATAAATTAATTCAGAGATTCATGGATCATTCAAACCAGTTGATGCACTTATGTTGTGTCGGGTACGATATATGTCAATAAGCTTCGCACTGAAAAGAAGAAGTTAAATGAGATTTATTTAACATAGGATCATACAGTGTGTAACTGT
Source organism: Papaver somniferum (assembly GCF_003573695.1). Lineage (NCBI taxonomy): Eukaryota > Viridiplantae > Streptophyta > Magnoliopsida > Ranunculales > Papaveraceae > Papaver > Papaver somniferum. The sequence continues at coordinate 145,865,452 of NC_039365.1, read as the reverse complement.
CCGTCTCTGTACAAAGACTGGTCTTTAGGCTATTCAAAATCATTGCATTTTGCTACAGCGAGTCGACCAAATCAGGCATTATCTCATGCACAGGAGCGCCAAAAACATTCGTAGCAAACAAATACAGTCATCAAAATGTTAAACCATTTTGAGTTGAGTGGTGCTGCAATAATAATGAAACACTACCTTGTTAGACCAAGCAGCAGATATTTTCTCTTGGAACATAAGAAAATAATGAAACCAGATCAAGCAACTTCTCATGAGTCTCATACAATTTCTTGGGTTCCTCATCTGTCCACTCCTTTTTTGTGTTATCGTGATTATGTATTTCTCTGCATATACACGGACAAAATACATATAAGAGTAAACAAAAATCTAATGTTAAGCACGATGACGAAACTACATGCCTTTGCTCTTACTTGCTCAATTCATCTTGTTCTTTATACATTTCATCAAGAACCTTGATCATGGGACTTATTAAGGATCCTAGACCAGTGCCACTCGCCCCTTGATCTTCGCCGTATACATATCTAAATATTGAGATTGCACCCCACCTTGTGCTAGAGCATTCAAGAATTCATATATCTGTAACCTGAAAGGCTCGCCAGACCTTATGGCAATAGTTGTAAGCGCTTGAGCAGCAATGATGCGAACCTGCAATCACCAATTAAATCAGAACAGGAGAATCAAAATGATTATGTTGAATACAACTCTAACATACCATGATGAAAAGAGCCATTGTAAACACAAATTAAAGACTTCGTCCAAAAGCCCAAGGATGATAACTTTGCACAGATCCCAATTGATAATAAGTTAGGATCATTTTACCAGAAAAAACTCAACATACTGGGGTTCCCCCGGACAAGTTTTCTTTTTTTGATCGATCACCACTAAATAAATTTTACTTCGAACAAATGAAAATTTAATAACTAGACTACTATAGCGACCACTACTTAACTACCTTTTGCAAAGTTCTTTATTTTTTAAGGGAAACTTTGATATGTGAAAGAGAAACATACAGATTTCGTCATTTTGCTCTCAAATTTAGGTGGAGAGAAGAAACAAGGAGAAAGATAGAGTTCATATAAGTTTGCCAATCAAGGATGAGGATGTGTTGAAGGAAAAGATATTAGTTTATAATTTTTCTTTTCTTCATTTCGGGAAGTGGAAAGGCAGCAACATCTTCTAAAATAAATTACTGAATTTATAATGAAGCAGTCGAGATTATATTGGGAATAATATGCAGCTAAACGATATCTACTTTTTATACGTCAGTTGAATTTAGAAAGAACTCAAGAGAGTAGCAAGATAGGAATATATACCTCCAGACCCCACTGAACGCACACCTTCGTAGCCGAGTCAGTGCACCAGCTAGAGAAGGATTCCGAGAACTGGCAGCAGCAACCATTTTATCTGCGTCTAGCATCATCAGCACAGTTCCAGGAGGGGCTGCAGACTCCCATGCATACTCAGATGCAGCATAGGTTGCATTTTCTCCAAGGAACCATACCTGCATGTACCCTTTTAATAAGAGAGACCGAAAAGATTGGGACTATTTTTGGTTGAACACCAGATTATTCTGTCTAAGTATGTATACACTATAGGTGAGCCATGGGTGCACAAAGAAAAAAATTCCACGAGTTCCTGTGGTGGCATTGCCTAAGAAAGTGCAATAAGGTTCCTACCATTGACTATACACTTGCTGATGCACCAATTCGCTCATTCTGTCCTATAAATTTCTTGCGCACTAACATCGCATTACAATAAAACATATGTAAATGTTAAAAAACAAATCATACTTACTGCGGCCTGTACTAACCTCTGTAATGCCAAAGCCGATTTAGGATCAGACGCAGAAACCCTGTCTATGGATGTAATTCCATACAGCAGCCCAGGTTGTAGTGGTGGAAGATCAAGAACTATCGTTATGGCTTCCAAAGCTGTATGTTTTCCATCTGGTCCAGCTCCAACAAGGCAAGTCTGGAAGAAACATTGATTGTTCTTTTTTTTTTTAAAAGGTGAAACTCAAACAAAACATAAGGCACCACTTTAAACAAGTCATGCACGTGAGTCATGTCAAAGCATAAGTTGGGTGAAACTCATATACAAGAATCACTAATTTGGGCCACAAAATGATATTCTGAAAGTTTCATACTTTCAGAATATCATATGTGTGTACATAGGTTAAAATCATTATTATATGGGAGAAACTAGAAGAATATAACTCCAAAAAGCAAATTGAGGTTCGCCTAAACAGTATGAGTTTAGGACTCTCGAAATTACTCGTAAGTCCCTCTCGAAATTAGAGGGAGAAGTAGACAGTCGAGTAATAGAAGCACTTGGGTACCGGAGGTGGGGGAGGAGGAGGTTGTAACCCTTCTGTTAAAATGGGCACCCCTGGAGGCTGCCCTTATCTTAGTTAGAGATGCTTAAGTAAAGTAGTCGGACTGATGATTGGGTAGGTGTGTGACCGTTGATGGTTCAACGCACGTCAATCACCGATTGAGCTAGATTAGGGTTTAATGATTTGCTTTTAAGTTGTTGGAAGAGTTCTTCTTCTGAATAATCTGATTTTTGTTGTTAATTAAACTCTTGGTTGCGCCTCTGTGCATAGAAATTGGCTTAATCTCTGATTCAGGAGGTGATTTTCACCTTTTCTATCCCTTATCTATGTTAATTTGTTGTAGGGATACAACAATTGGCATCAGAGCCATTCATATCCACTCAAAATTCCGTCCAAATTTTTTTTCGGTAACTATCAAAGATGTAAATGATAAGGTGGAAGCAAACACCGCTGCCATTGCTAAATTACAAGCAAATTTCACCAGCTTTTCATCAGATCTGACTTCTAAATTTGATTTACGAATGAAGAAGTTAGATACAATACCTGAGACGGCTAGTACTTCTCATTCAGAAACTAATGGAGATCCAGGATTTTGAAATCAACATCAACATCATTATCAACATCACCATCTTCCTAAGATGGATTTCCCAAGATTCGACGACGTGAATCCTAGAGCTTGGATACAAAAGAGTGAAAGACATTTTGATTTAAATGATATTGAAGAACACAAGAAGGTGAATATTGTTGCAATCTACCTTGAGGGTAAGGCTGAAACCTGGTTTTTAAATTTTCAGGTCAATAGACATAGAATCACTTGGAAGGACTTAGCTACCCATCAATGTGCATGCTTTGAAAATCCTATTGAAGAAAACTTTGTTGGTAGTTTTAATAAATTAGTGCAAACTTCATTTGTGGATGACTATTATGAAGAGTTTGAGTTGCTCAAAACATTGATGTTAAAAATAAATCCGTCTCTTAGTGAAGAATATTTTGTTATGAGCTTCCTTAGTGGATTGAAGGATGAGATAGGAAAATCTATCTCTATGTTTCATCCAAAAACTTTAGCAGATACCTTTTCCCTTGCTAGATTACATGAGCAGAAAGTTACTCTAGCAGCAGTTTCCACTAAACCATTTACAAAATCATTCAACAACTCCTTCAACTCTAACATGCAATACTCTTATTGCAATTTTCCACCCAAACCCATTTTAACTTCTCCAAAATCTGTTCCCCTCACCCCTAAATCCTCTTTCACTCTTCCCCACAAACTTAATTCCCCAACTCCTACAATTAAGAGACTCACACCTGAAGAAATGAATAAAAGAGAGCTCAAGGATTATGTTATAATTGTGATGAGGTATACAAGGCAGGACACTTTTGTAAAGGCAAACAGAAGATTTTCATGCTTCAGATGGACAATGCTGAATCACCAGATACTGAGAAAGAGGAAGAAGTTTTTGAGGAGACTACTGAATATCCAGTACAATCTGATGTTGAAATATCATTTCATGCTCTTACAGGAGCTGTTACTGGTGACACAATTAGAATTCGTGGTATTCTCCATAACCAAACAGTCTTCATTATGATTGATACAAGCAGTACTACAAGCTTCATTGATAGTGCTTTATCAAGTTCACTTCAATGCCACATTGAGCCCACTGATCCAATACTAGTCACAGTTGCAAATGGAGAGAGGACAGTTAGTACTGGTATTTTTCCACAGCTAAGAAGATTACGCTACAAGGTACACCTCCTAAATATTCCTTATTCATGTTAAGTGGTGAGGCACAGTCAAGAATTTTTTTGCAAATAATTCTCATGGCATAGTGGGTAATCTATTTTACATCTCTACACCCCCTACACCACCCACAACCCCTCCTGAGATACTTCCTTTACTCCAAGAGTTTAATGACATCTTTGCAGAACCAAATCAACTACCTCCTCAAAGGAGTTTAGATCACACCATTCCCTTACATCCCAACTCCACTCATGTGAATTAAGGAGCCTACAAATGCCCCTATATCCAAAAAGGAGTAGTGGAACAGCTTGTCAAGGAGATTCTAGATACTGGCATTATCCAACCTAGCCATAGTCATTTTGCTTTACCTATACTCTTAGTCAAAAAGAAAGGCAACACATGGAGATTCTGTTTTGACTATAGAAAGTTGAACAACATTACAGTCAAGGAAAAATTTCCAATACCCATTATTGAGGAACTATTGAATGAATTAAATGGAGCTACTGTCTTCACCAGAATTGATTTGAGAGCTGAATACCATCAAATCAAAGTACATGTTTCGGATATTTTCAAAACAGCTTTCAGAACCCATCAAGGCCATTATGAGTTTAAAGTGATGTCATTTGGCCTCACTAATGCCCGGCTACATTTAAGGCTCTAATGAATGAGGTATTTCAACCAGCATTGAGAAAATTTATTCTGGTCTTTTTTGATGATATTTTAATCTATAGCAAAAACATGTCTGACCATTTGGAGCATCTCAAGTTTACCTTCTCCATACTTAGATAAAATGAACTCTTTTCTAAGATATCTAAATGTTGTTTTGGACAATCCTCCTTGGAGTATTTGAGACACATTATCACAGCTGCATGTGTTTGTGTTGATCCAAATAAGATTGCTTGCATGCAATCTTGGCCAACACCCACCACTCTCAAGGAATTAAGAGGATTTCTTGGCCTTACATGCTACTATAGGAAATTTTTCAAGAATTATGGAGCAATCAGTAAACCACTAATTGATCTTCTCAAGAAGAATTCTTTTCTTTGGACTTCAGCAGCCACAACAGCTTTTGGACAGCTCAAGCTTGCCTTGTCCACCACACCAATCTTAGCATTACCAGATTTCACTAAGCCATTTGTGGTTGAGAGTGATGCAAGTGACTTAAGTATTAGAGTTGTATTACTTCAAGAAGGAAAGCCAATTGCTTACTTTAGAAAACCATTGGGTCTAAGATCTAGAGCATTATAAACATATGAGAAGGAGTTTCTGCCATTGTCATGGAAGTCCAAAGGTGGAGACATTACTTACAGGGGGCAAATTCACAATTCAAACTGATCATGAAAGCATTAATTATTTCTTGAAGCAAAGAATTACTACGGTATTAAAACAAAGGTGGTTGATCAAGCTTTTGGGATTTGATTATGATATAAAATAGAAGAAAGGAGCTGAGAATGTAGTGTCAGATGCACTTTCTAGAATACCCCATAATTCAGCTCATTTCAAATTGTTAGCTGCTTCCATACCAGCATGGGCTCGGGAGGTAATATCTAGTTATGATAATGATGAGAAAGCACACAACATTATTTCTAAACTTCTGCTCAGCCCTTCCAGTGTTGAGCATTTCACTTACAAGGAGGGCATCTTAAGATATCAAAACAAAACATATATATTGGAATCGAAGGTAACATTAGACAGACTCTCTTGCACTCTCTACATATTTCTGTTGTGGGAGGCCATTATGGTATTCAAACTACTTATGCAAGAGAAAAAGCACATTTCTACTGGCAGGGCCTAAAAAAGGATGTTTTGGTCTTTGTATCTCAATATGACATCTGCCAGAGAAACAAAAGTGATCACACCAATGTTGTTGGACTTCTGCAACCTCTCTCTATGCGTGATCATGCATGGCAATACATCAAAATGGATTTCATTCATGGTCTTCCAACCAACAACAAAAAGAATGTCATCTTAGTTGTAGTAGATAGACTCACTAAGTATGCTCATGTTATTGCCCTTCAACACCCATATACAGCCTCCTATGTGGCACAAGTTTTTCACAATCAGATATTCAAACTTCATGGTTTGCCTTCATCTATTGTGTCAGACAGAGACAAGGTATTTACAAGTAACTTTTGGAATGATTTATACAAAGCATCAGGTACAAGCTTGAATTTAAGCACTGCCTATCACCCTTAAACATATGGCCAAACTGAGAGGGTCAGTGCTTGCTCGGAAAACTATTTGAGGTGTTTAACAGGTCACAAGCCAAGCAGTTGGAGCAATTGGTTATCACTTGCAGAATGGTGGTACAACACCAACTTTCACAGAGGATTAAAGATGTCCCCTTTCCAAGCTTTGTATCGCTATTTACCTCCCTATAGGATGAACTTTTGTTTACAAAGATTGAGTCTATTGTATGTCTCTATGCAAATAGTGATGAAAAATAAAATGAATCTTTGAATATTCCGAAGTATATGTCTTTCCCTGATCCACATCTTTGTGTAAATATTGTGCGGCTCCGTAAATTTTCTTATGTGAGCATTTCCGATTAAATTAATCACAGGTTCTCTTGCATGTGATTTGTTAATATCCAAAGAAATCCTTCTTTTTTTATAAAAGCAAGGTCGCTCTTGTTGTTACTTTTGGAATGACATTCTATAGGGGAGAGTTCTTATTTGAGCTTGTGCTTAACTGCCAAATCTTTGTGGGGAGTGCGGCTGTGGAATATTATAGGGGTTATCTTGTATCTTTATAAACTCCTTGATGAATGCATTTAGTTTCGGCTATATGATTGCATCTAAACAAGTTGATATGTGCTTCTATTTTGTTCATGAAGTGTCTCTATTCTTTAGGATCCTACTAATTTTCGTACCTTTGCCAATTTTATTGACAAAAGGGGGGGGGGGAATTAATGTGTAGTTCACACTACAAATACATATGGTTTACGGATCATTATGCAAGGGGGAGTGGTTTTCATGTGAGATGAAGTATTGATTAAGGGGGAGTGATACATATCACCATAGTATTGTTGTCGAAGTTGTGATACAATTAAACTTTGATGATGTGTAATAATACTATGACACTGTATAACAATGATTGAGAGCTATTATTTTCTCATTGTTATAGCTACGGATCTTTAACAACAATAATGCGGAGTTGAACACATTTGGAATCACTGGAGTACTTGGAAGTGACGAAGATTTCGAGTAATGTTGAAGAACCAAGGAGATCAAGCATTTGGATGAGAAGCTACAAAGTTTATTTATTTTATATTCCATATGTATTGATAGTTTTGTCACTAAAATTGACAAAGGGGGAGATTGTTAGAGCACTGCTCAGTCGAACTCGCAAACGTTGCTATCTCAAGTTTGTTTGTCAAGTTTAGTTGCCAAAACTATAAGTCTTGATTTCTAGTCTACTTATAGTTATGTCTCGGATTAGGATAGTAAGTGTAGTTGAGCTTTAGACTCCACGGCGTTCATCGAATGAAGACAAAAAACTACTCAAGGGAACTTGTGGAACTTCATTAACAAAAGTTACGTGGAGAGTTGAACTTATCTATCACTCAAAAGTCTATCTATTATATCTCCTATTTTGAGACAAAAGTCGTATTGCTATATAGACTTCGATTATACACATTTGCTATTTCGAGCTGAGTTTAACTCACTTATCTATTTCTCTAAATATGTGTTGGTAAAATTTCGCTTTAACCAAGTTCGTATTTACTCTTGACGAAAGTCATATTGATTATTTTAATAACTTGAAAATCACTTTGATGCAAATAGTTTGTGGATAACAACTATTGCCATCCTCTAAGAAAGTTTCAATGATTGAAATGAGAGTTTAGAACAAGTAACCATGTTTGGATATAAACATAGTGTGTATTCACATTTTTGTAAATCCAAAAGCGGGAACCTAAGTATGCGTACCCGTATGCGTACTGATTGGTTGTTGGAAGTCCGGAACTAAGGTATGCGTACCCGTACGCGTACTGGCGGAAGTTTGGGTTCCGTGAATTTATGTTGGAGTTTGGAATGTGAATTGGTATGTGTACCTGTACGCATACTGGCGTAACCAAACTCGGTCCGACTACTTAGGTATGCGTACCTGTTTGCATACTTAAGTAGGTTACTTTCTAAAATCGGTTTGTTCATGAACTAAAACATTTATATAATTAGGAATGCAATCTTTTGCAAACCGTGGCTATGATGTTCATGAATTGGTTCGAGTGAATCAAAATCGATTTTTCTTCAATTTTGTCTTGTATACTTCTATGAGATCTAAGCAATTGTATAACTCTCTAACTAGTTTCATTTGAGTCATTTAAACTAGTTATGGTGAAGATGAATAAGGTTGATATAAAAGTGCTCATATGGCTAACTATTGTTGAACCGACTAAGTGTACACGTTTAGGTACGGTTACTCAAACCTAAATGAAGTTACATTTTATTTGTGTATAACAAACTAAGTTCGATCTAACGCTTGAAAGATATTAGCTTGAATCCAATCAGGTTTTCATCTAACGGTGAATATTGAATGCTTTGATACCAAGGTAACTTAGATTGCAAACCCTGATTTTAAATATAAATAAAGGAGAACTCTAGCAACTGGGAGACCTAATCCCCATGCCTCCTCTATGATACTAGTTGCATAAGCTAGAGTCGATTCTCCTTTAACCTTAGGTTTTCACGAAACCCTGTAGGTTAACGACTTGAAGACTTCATTGGGATTGTGAAGTCAGACCCAACTATTTTCTATGTAGTTGCGTGTTCTGATCTTGTTGTTTTCTATCGTGATTGAGTACTATCTTCTTTAAGATTTTCTCGAGATTTTATCTCCGATAGGCAAGATTGAAAAGTAGTCACAAACGCCTTCATCTAATCGTTTGTGATTCCACAATATCTTGTTTCGTTAATCGATTAAGATTATTGTGAGGTGATTGATAATACTAGGCTGTTCTTCGGGAATATAAGTCTGGATTATCAATTGGGTCATGTTCACCTTGTTTTATCAAAATAGGGAACAAAACTCGTAGGTATTTCTATGGGAGACAAATTTATCTATTCAATAGACTTTTATGTGTGATACAAATTTGTTTATTAAGTCTTCGACTTTGGGTCGTAGCAACTCTTAGTTGTGGGTGAGATCAGCTAAGGGAATCAAGTGCGTAGTATCCTGCTGGGATCAGAGACATAAGGAGCACGACTGTACCTTGAATTAATGTGAGATTGATTAGGGTTCAACTACATTCCAGTATGAAGTTCATTGGTAGTAGGCTAGTGTCTGTAGCGGCTTAATACAGTGTGTGTTCAAATCTTGACTAAGTCCCGGGGTTTTTCTGGATTTGCGGTTTCCTCGTTAACAAAACTTTTGGTGTCTGTGTTATTTCTTTTCCGTATTATATTTCGTTATATAATTGAAATATCATATGTTGTGTGTTGAATCGACCAATTGGTAAATCCAACCTTTGGCTGTTGATTGAAATTGATTGATCCTTGAACATTGGTCTTTAGTACCGTTCAAGTTATTTCTCTTATATTCAATCAGGATCGCAAATTCTTATTTGCTTGATTGCGGATTGAATTGAGAAATTGAGATATAACTCTTTGATATACTTTTTCTTAAGATTGGGTCCGATGATGGGACGGAAATCCGACTTTGTTTTACCGCAAGTGCACGGTGTCAAAAAGAGCACACAATAGCAAGCACGGTTTGTTCCCTCAAGGAGTGTGAAAACTATTACTAATTAATATCAAGAACTATCCAACCAAATTCAATATTTTCAGAAATTGTTGTACTAAGAAAATAAACTAACAAGTAGAATAAAGAAAATTTCCAAGGAATTGTAATCAAGAATGTGGAAGTATTAGAGCTACGGAATCCGTTGTAGGTTAGGTTTTACTCAAGTTCTATCACAAAGGTCTCATTTGGCTCATGTACAATAGCAAACCTAGCTATCGAAACACAGAAGATATTTCAGTTACGAACAATAGACAAGAATTATTAAGAGGATATGTTTGTTCTCAACCTAAAGATAGAAATACAAAGTACTAGGCATACATGGCATACATAGTCAAAGAATATTCATAAAGCAATTGTTACCAAAGTTTCATATGGATGTTGTTCTATAATTCAACTATGAAATATACATGGCATAAGACATGAAAAACTCATTAAACAAACAACCCATTTTTGAGAAACACAAACATGAAATTAAGCTTTTACTTTTGAGACCATTGTTTAAGAAACACAAGCAATATTAACCTACAAGTTCATCCTTCACCCTAACAATAGTTTAGCAAATCATAGAAATTGATAAAGGAAATAAACTAAGCATATTGAAAACTCAAACCCTAGTTTCTCCCTGTCAAAACTGCCCCTTCCATTAATCTCTACATTTTGTTTATATATGCATCTCAATTATCTCTTTGTGACTGCTACCACACCTGGAAAAGCCTAGTCCAGAAACAACCACCGGTATCCAATTATATACCCGTATCCACTTCCGATTTTATGTCCACCGGCTATAGCACCCATCCATCGACTGCAGTCACAAGTAATTTTCTTATTGCCAATTCATTCTCCATCCCTGCCAGAGAACGAGCAACAAAGCTTCTGTCACAACACCAGCATTAATACAGAATCCATCTCCACTGCCAACTCAAATCACCAATTGATACAAGTCTCAACCATGCAGATATGCACATAACCACCATGTAACGAAACCAAGATGAAACCCATTTGAAATCAGACCCTGACAAACTCATTCTCACTGAATTTCGCCAAATTTCAATTCACATCCTAAATCCATAAATCCCATCTTTGATGTTGCTGCCGTAGACAACTGGGGAGACCACTACTGCCACTTACATTTCAGACCAAACCCAGACTTCTGTGTGGCACCACTAGTAAGTTATGGAGCTTGATTTCATCTTCATCTCCTCAACGGGATAAACAAAACTTTCAACCTGTATAAGAATATCCTCTACCACTCCCCTAGGAATTTTAATTGACCTATCAGTCAATTGGAGAGTGACATTAGTGGGTTTCAAATCACCAAGTTCTAATTGCACATACACAGAATATGGCAAGAGATTCACATTGGCCCCTAAATCTAACAATGCATGTTCAATCCTATGTTCACTTATAGTGCAAGCAATCGTAGGACAACCTGGATCTTTAAATTTGGGTGGAATTTTCTTTGTAATAATTGAGCTCACCTGTTCAGTAAGGAAAGCTTTCTTATGCACATTCAATTTTCGTTTCAAAGTGCACATATCTCTTAGGAACTTAGCATAAGAAGGAATTTTTTTAATGGCATCTAAAAGTGGAATGTTGACGTTAACTTGTTTAAACACTTCTAAGATGTCATTAGGACTAGCTCCTTTCTTATGAGGTAGTAATGCTTAAGGAAAAGGAGCGCGAGGAACATAAGAAATTTCAGAATTACCTTTTTCGGTTTCATCGGTTTCTTTTTGTGTTGAAAGAGTAACCTGTGTAATAGTAGGCAGGTTCCTATCTTGCACATTCTCCTCAGCATCACGAACATGGTTATCCACAACCCGTCCACTTCTTAGGGTAGAGAAGGCTTGGACATGATGAGTAGTCTTAGCACCAGATTTGCTTACCTCAATAGAACCCTTGGGGTTGAGCTGTATTTGACTCGGGAATTGATCCTTGTCTCGCTCATTCAACTGGCTAGTAATATGTTCTAGTTGTTGTTTTAAGTTCGCCATAAATCTTTGAGTAGCCTGCATAACAAATTCATATTTTCTTCCAAATTAGAAAAATTTTGGTCAGAAAAATCATTAGTAATAGAAGATGTATGCGTAATAGACTCAACATGCTTAATTTCAGCATTTCTTTCTAACGACTCAAATCTTCGTAACATATCAACAAACTTGTCCTCAGAGTCCAATTCACTGTCAACTCTGTGAACCCCTGTGCTACTAGTCATTGATCTTATGGGTTCTCTAGCCTCCCATTCTTGTGTTTTTCTGCCATTTCATGCAAAAATTTATAACCTTCTTCGGCAGTCTTATCAGGAAACTTACCACCACAAAATGATTCTACCATATTTAGAGTTTTAAAATCTAATCCCTCATAAAGGATCAATGTGAGCCTAGGAGTATCAAATCCATGGTGTGGACATTGTAGCAAGAGATCATGGAACCTCTCTATGTAATCATAAAGAGATTCTCCTTCTTGCTGAGAAAAACTATTCAACTTTCGACGAATGGCAATAGTTTTATGCCTAGGAAAGAATTTATACAAGAACAGATTAATTATGTCATTCCAAGTATTAATTGATGAAGGAGCTAATGCATTTAACCATGATTTTTCCTTATCCTTCAAGGAAAAAGGGAACAACCTAAGTTTGAGATACTCATCAGCTAAATCCTTGAATTTCATTGTACCACACATTTCTTCAAAATCTCTAATGTGGTAGTAAGGATTTTCATTATCCTTACCATAGAATTTAGGAAGTGATTGAATGGTGCTTGCTCTAATCTCAAAAGTTGATATGGTGGTAGGCAAAACAATACAAGAAAGTTGAGAGACTCTAGTTGGGAACATATAGTCTCTCAAACTTTTAGGTGAAGGGTTCGTACCCTCATCATCTGTTTCCGTCATGTATAAAGGGTTAACTCTACCAAGACGATCAAACTGTTCTCTATCCTAACCACTTAGTAGATACTGCATATGCAAACAAGATGCAGAAGTTTGTACAAAATCACCTTGCAAAAATCTCAGCGAGCTTTTCTGCCGTTTTTCGAGAGATTCAAACTCACTAAGGTACCTAAACAAAATCAGAAAAACTGCTCAAAAGGAACTAAAAGAAAATAAAAACAAAAATACACTATGTACAGAAACTATGACTAGAAAATTGATGATATCAATAAGAGAGCAATCACTCCTCGGCAGCGGCGCCAAAAACTTGATGGGTCGGAAATCCGACTTTGTTTTACTCGCAAGTGCACGGCGTCAAAAAGAGCACACAATAGCAAGCACAGTTCGTTCCCTCAAGGAGTGTGAAAACTATTACTAATTAATATCAAGAACTATCCAACCAAATTCAATATTTTCAGAGATTGTTGTACTAAGAAAATAAATTAACAAGTAGAATAAAGAAAATTTACAAGGAATTGTAATAAAGAATGTGGAAGTATTAGAGCTACGAAATCCGTTGTAGGTTAGGTTTTACTCAAGTTCTATCACAAAGGTCTTATTTGGCTCATGTACAATAGTAAACCTAGCTATCGAAACACGGAAGATATTTCAGTTACAAGCAATAGACAAGAATTATTAAGAGATTTCAGTTACGAACAATAGACAAGAATTATTAAGAGGATATGTTTGTTCTCAACCTAAAGATAGAAATACAAAGTACTAGGCATACATGGCATACATAGTCAAAGAATATTGATAAAGCAATTGTTACCAAAGTTCCATACGAATGTTGTTCTAGAATTCAACTATGAAATATACATGGCATAAGACATGAAAAACTCATTAAACAAACAACCCATTTTTGAGAAACACAAACATGAAATTAAGCTTTTACTTTTGAGACCATTGTTTAAGAAACACAAGCAATATTAACCTACAAGTTCATCCTTCACCCTAACAATAGTTTAGGAAATCATAGAAATTGATAAAGGAAATAAACTATATTGAAAACTCAAACCCTAGTTTCTCCCTGTCAAAACGGCCCCTTCCATTAATCTCTGCATTTTGTTTATATATGCATCTCAATTATCTCTTTGTGACTGCTACCCGCACCTGGCAAAGCCTAGTCCAGAAACAACCACCCGTATCCAATTATATACCCGTATCCACTTCCTATTTTATGTCCACCGGCTATAGCACCCATCCATCGACTGCAGTCACAAGTAATTTGCTTATTGCCAATTCATTCTCCATCCCTGCCAGAGAACGAGCAACAAAGCTTCTGTCACAACACCAGCATCAATACAGAATCCATCTCCACTGCCAACTCAAATTACCAATTGATACAAGTCTCAACCATGAAGATCTGTACATAACCACCATGTAACGAAACCAAGATGAAACCCATTTGAAATCAGACCCTGACAAACTCATTCTCACTGAATTTCGCCAAATTTCAATTCACATCCTAAATACCTAAATCCCATCTTTGATGTTGCTGCCGTAGACAACTGGGGAGACCAATACTGCCACTTACATTTCAGACCAAACCCAGACTTCTGTGTGGCACCACCAGTAAGTTACGGAGCTTGATTTCATCTTCATCTCCTCTACTAATTCAATCACCACCAACTGCACTTAGCCATGAATCAGCGTTACTTTCGCTGATTTTTGTCTTCAAGAACAAGCCCTACTTACTTCTCTGTGAACCAGCTCAAATAATATGGCAGCCAACACCCATCAAGCCTTCTTCAATTGATTGTAATACAAATCAATTATTCACACCACAGACTCCAATCAATTAACCACAGGACCCCCCAAATCATCATTCAATACCACTCAATAAACTCTCAGTTAATGCCATGAAAATGCTTCACTTATGCCCAATTTCAGACCCACATTGCTGCTGTTGTAGAACCCTAGATCGACCATCACTGCCTCAATTGACCGACATACAACAGAGAACATCACCAGTTAACCTCATCTCGTTTCTCTCAAATTCAATCAATCTCTGTATCATTTTCTTTTCTCGTGCTTTCTCACAAAATCGCTACTCAAGATGTTCTCTGAAGATGAGAACACCACCTGCTTGATAAGGGATGAAAAGTATGAAGTAAATGGTGCCACGTCCCACTTATCTTATAACCCTTCAGTGCCTTCACGTACTTGACCTTGAGTGGGCTTCGCTAAACAAAGGAATCATTTTCTGAAGTGAAAACCACAGGGAGACTCATTCTCCCAGATTTTTCCACTGTTAAATCCACGGACAGAAAAGTTCAGGCGCGCATCCATTTTCCCGTCAAAAATTCGTAGCAGACCCATAATTTATGAAATTCTGCTTCTCAGTTTTTAAAAAGCCAAACTACCCTTTTCTTCGAGCGACGAACAGAGAGAAGCGAGAAGAAAACAATGGTGAACTCCGATTCTTCGTTTTTAACATTTGGATTTTTCCCTTTGTCAAATCTTTTCCCAAATCCTTTTCTGAATAATCTTCTCAATAAAACTAGGGTTTCTGTTTCAAAATCTGCGGTTTAAATCTGGGGATTTTGGGTTTCTGTTGTCTTTGATTATTCGAGAAGTAAAAAGAAATTAAAATTGAAGTTGAAAAGGGTAAGAAGTGTGTTGCAGTATTTCGATATCAACTGAATTGGAAATTTTCATACCTTACCTTATTTGTTTCCATGTTTTTGATCTCAATCGGAAATTTATGATTAGATTTGAATTAAAGATGTTATGCATAATGTCTTATGCATAACATCAGTTTTGTTTGGATGCATAAAACATTATGCATTATTTTGTTTTAGCTGCATAATGTTTTATGCATTACTTTTTCACTTTTCTGGTTATGCATCAGTTTTGTTTAGATGCATAAGACATTATGCATTATTTTGTTTTACCTGCATAATGTCTTATGCATTACTTTTTCACTTTTCTGGTTATGCATCAGTTTTTTTTAGATGCATAATGCATTATGCATTATTTTTGTTTTAGCTGCATAATGTCTTATGCATTACTTTTTTTCACTTTTCTGGTTATGCATCAGTTTTTTTTTAGATGCATAAGACATTATGCATTATTTTGTTTTAGCTGCATAATGTCTTATGCATTACTTTTCTCACTTTTATGGTTATGCATCAGTTTTTTTTTAGATGCATAAGACATTATGCATTATTTTGTTTTAGCTGCATATTGTCTTATGCATTATTTTTTTCACTTTTCTGATTTATGGATTTTTATGCACGTGCATAATGTCTTCTGCATCATTTTGTTTAGTGCATAAGACATTATGCCATTATTATTTCTGCATAAAACATTATGCATTATTTTTGTTTTAGCTGCATAATGTCTTATGCATTACTTTTTTCATTTTTCTGGTTATGCATCAGTTTTGTTTAGATGCATAAGACATTATGCATTATTTCGTTTTAGCTGCATAATGTCTTATGCATTACTTTTTTTCACTTTTCTGGTTATGCATCAGTTTTTTTTAGATGCATAAGACATTATGCATTATTTTGTTTTAGCTGCATAATGTCTTATGCATTACTTTTCTCACTTTTTCTGGTTATGCATCAGTTTTTTAGATGCATAAGACATTATGCATTATTTTGTTTTAGCTGCATATTGTCTTATGCATTACTTTTTTCACTTTTCTAATTTATGGATTTTTATGCACGTGCATAATGTCTTCTGCATCATTTTGTTTAGTGCATAAGACAATATAAGGGAAAATTTAGCTGCATAACTTTTTTTCTGTTTCTTCTACTTGATTTTTTCTTCTTCGTCTGTTTCATCCATTTTTGTTGAAATGTATTCTAGGGTTTAGTCAAAAATGATTTACTTCTTTGAATCATCGATTTTAAATGATTTATTTCTTTAAATGATGGAGAAAAAATCTTTGCAGATCCGTTACAGAGATTAATGGAGGAATATGGAAAGAAACCGGCGGAGAAGAAAAAAAATTATGCCCAAAAACGATGAAGGGTAATAGAGTCTTTCAGTACGTTTTAAATATTTTTAAATAATTATGGGTGC
Source organism: Papaver somniferum (assembly GCF_003573695.1). Taxonomy (NCBI): domain Eukaryota; kingdom Viridiplantae; phylum Streptophyta; class Magnoliopsida; order Ranunculales; family Papaveraceae; genus Papaver; species Papaver somniferum. The sequence continues at coordinate 145,848,665 of NC_039365.1, read as the reverse complement.
GACTGTATCAGAAATTAATTGTGGGCCTGGCGGTAAGAATTTTTTTTTTTTGGGCCTGCGCCTAAGTTCCCCTTTTCTGAAATATTTTGTGACCTTGAGTGGGCTTTGGTGTTGCGACCAACACAAGTAAATTACAAGGACGACCACTACTAATTCGACCCTGTCCCTTTAGTGTCGTGCTTCGTAAATGCTAATTCTGCTTCTCTTTAGCCAGTTATCGTTTCAGTGATTGGATTTTCTTGTAATTCCTGTAAAATCTCTAAAATATAATTATTAGCGAGATATCGAGATTTAGCTAGTGCAAATGTGGGTATAAAAGTGTCGCACTTGCGTTCTTATCATCTGACTGTCTAGTTGATTCTCTTAAAAGTATATTGGAGTTAGTCCATACAGATTGCTAAGCGAAATATTGAGTGAGATTGTTAGACCCCCCGTTTTTCAGTAACCCTTCTGTTAAAATGGGCACCCCAGGAGACTGCCCTTATCTTAGTTAGAGATGTTTAATTAAAATAGTAAGACTGATGATTGGGTAGGTGTGTGACCGTTGATGGTTCAACACGCTTCAATCACCGATTGAGCTAGATCAGGGTTTGATGATTTGCTTTTAAGTTGTAAGAAGAGTTCTTCTTATGAATAATCTGACTTTTATTATTAATGAAACTCTTGGTTGCGCCTCTGTACACGGAAATTGGCTTGAATCTCTGATTCAGGAGGTGATCGTCATCATTTCTATCCCTTCTATGTGTTAATTTGTTGTAGGGATACAACAGAGGATTGTGAATTTGAGGATGAATTGGTTGGGAAAACAACTAGGGGTAGACGGTTGAGTAGTAGAAACACTAGGGTATCAGATGAGGTGGCGGAGGAGTATTGTGAATCTGAGGATGAATTGGGTGGGAACAAGAATGAGGGTAGACTAGATTACAGTTTCCATGGTGGGGGACAACCAAGAAATGGGCCTGCATATACCATTCTTCGTGGTTAGAACATTTCTGTGCATAAGATTGGAAGTTTCAGCAAACCCACGTCTACCAACTAAACCAATCAACTTACAAACAGTGTATTTATGTAAACATAAAAATAAAAATTCTAGACGAAACGTGTTAGGGAACCACATGAAAACCGCTACTCGCAACAAAACTCAAATAATGGGACCTCCTGATGTCCTCCGCGGGACCCATCGGACCCACACCAAAAAAATTGTGAGATAAAAAGTGGGATACGGTTTTGGTGTAGTCTAATTAGGCGGTTTGTTTAGAATTATTCAAATAAAAATCCACTTACAAAGTGTTTCAGAAAATGAAACTAATAACAAGTCATCACTGTGAATTCACAACAGGCAACAACCAATAGCTCTCTACAACCAGATGACATCATCAAAAGACCACCTGCTTCATACAATCCTTAGTTATAACCATGGTTTAAGAATCATACCAAAACCAAACTCATGGTGAAGTATATTCAGCACCAGCATCAACAATATGATAATACCAGCAATAGATCAATGGTACCTTGCCTATCAAAAAAAAAAAAAAAACTACCTTGACATTGTAGTAAGGGGTTGCCAAGACATACTACCGAAACTTAAACAGAACCCACTTGCTGCTACACCAAAGCAATGCTCATCAAGTTTTCTCAATCCCATATCTAAAATTTTTAATTAAGTTCTTGTACTCTACAGAAATTATCCACACAACTCCATGAAAGCAATGCTCATCAAGTTTGCCCAATTCCAACATAACTGTAATTTTAGTTTCCGATAATCTGTAAGACAATGAATTACATGTAATTGAATACCTAATTTAATGACAAGTATGGAAAAAAAAAGATCAAGTGGACCAGCACCAAAAATTAGAACCCACAAAATTTCATCTCTTTCATTGATTCAAAAATCACTAAATCTTCTAATTGAGGTGGTGGCTGAATTTCTGGTAAGCAAATTTATAAGGAGATTGTAATGGGAAGAGCTAGAGTATCCCTGTTGTTGTTGGTGATCAGGAAATTTGGTTGGATACCATTATTTACTGAATTCAGTTCATCATAATTAGCAAACAGCACAATACCTTTCAATTTCTTTAGATTTAGTCAAAATTTTGATAGCAAATATGGTTTTTTCCCTTTTTGGTAGAAAATCCTCCCTAGATGTAAATCAATTTCTATGTAAATCGATGAAAGTCACCTGATTCCCCTCTTCCTAAAAGAAACGAATGCGTTTTGAGGTTTTGAGTTTTTTGGTCCGAAGGAAAGAGGAAAAGGCGAAAATAAGAAAAAGGGGTTTATCTAGAAAGAAAAAAAAAAGTGTCGTTTTACGGATACCGGGCCCGGCGCGACCCAGAACTTATCTTCTTCAGCGGAACTCTGTTTTTTTTCTTTCTCGATTTATCAATTCTGATTTTCTTTATAGAGGTCAAATAACTTATAGTTATACTGTGTCGTAGTTCAAATTAGTTAATGTGGCATGATTAAGTTCGATATTTTTCAGGCATTGGCTATATTTTCATGTAATTAGGTAGATTTGATGAATTCATAAAAAGAAATTGAACATCATCAGCATTATGAATTTCTGATCCCAATCAAATTTTATGTGATTACAGATCATTTTAAGCATTTGGGATGAGATTGAAAACATATATAGTATGGAAGGTTGAATTAGAACGAAATTTGCAGAAAATTGATTCCCAATCCGTCGAATTTTGATGAAATGAAAAAAAAAATAGATATCAAAGAGGACCATAAAAGTGTGACTGACACTTACATTGAAGTGACCATATAGAAGGCCTCCCTTAAGGTCGGCCAAAGACAATCTAGTAATAGGGACACTAGGGTGTCGGATAAGGATGTGGAGTATTGTAAATTTGAGGATGAATTGGGTGCAAAAAAGACCAAGGGGAGACGACATTCGACTAGTGAAAGAAGTAAGGCATTAGATGATGATGACGAAGTGTATGATTTTAAAGATGAAAATGACGAGGATGAAGAATTTGAGCCAGATGGGATTGATTTTGTTGATGAAGAGGAGGAAGATTTGGAAGAGGTGGAGTATAATAAATCGATGAAGCGTAGAAAGATCTCGGTAAAAGGACGGAATAAAAAGAGGAAAACGAAGGTTTCAAAGAAGAGAAAGAGAGAGAGAGGAATATTAGGAGTGACGAAGCCAGCTGAAAGTTCTGATAAAGATTTTGTGGATACTGTTAGTGTTGCTAGGGAGAAATGTAAGAAAACAATGAGGAGTAGAACCAAAAGAGTTGTGACGGATTGGGATTCAGATTCAGCTAGCTCAAAGTCATCGGACTTGGAATACACTATCTCTGAGGAAGAGAAAGAATCTTTGGAAGAAGCTAAGAAATTCTGTGGGGAGCTGAAAACTTGTACTAGGAGTTCAGTTCAAATGAAAAAGTCGCAGGTGGATGTTGAAGCTTCGGATCTCCAGGAAGAGAAACCATTGAGGAGGTTAAGAAAGGGAAAAGCAAATGTTAACGATTTAATAAATGATTCAGGGAAGCAAGTATGTGGAATATGTTTATCGGAAGAAGGGAATGCGATAGTCAAGGGGACGTTAGATTGTTGCAGTCATTATTTTTGTTTTGGTTGCATAATTGAGTGGTGAAAGGTAGAATCTCGGTGCCCTCTTTGTAAACAACGTTTCTCGAGTATTACGAGGGCTCCAAGGTCAAGCATAGGGATTGACCTGAGGACGACGGTGGTTCAGGTGCCAATGCGTGATGAGGTAACTATTTTCTGTACTTTTTACTGTCGGTTGTCAAAATTTTGAGTTTTAGTGATAGTGTCTAATTAGGTCCTTCCTAGAATGACCATAATTTACTTACAAGTAGGACTAGGAACCATTTAAGATATAAACTTTAGTTGAATATATTTTTGAAGTGTTACCTCAACGGCATTTGGCCTGATATTAGCTATTGTGTTTAAAAGTTTATAGTCCGTCGGAGGAAGAAGTGAGGGGATACTTCGATCCATATGAAAATGTGCTTTGTATGGAATGCCACCAAGGTGGAGATGATAGCCTTATGTTATTATGCGATATCTGTGATTCTCCTGCACATACATATTGTGTTGGTCTGCAGAGAGAAGTACCTGAAGGAAATTGGTACTGTGAAGGTTGTAGGATATCTGAAGCTGGTTCGTCAAATATACAACTTCAAATCCTAGCAGTAATCATGGTGTATCAGGTAATGTTAGCATCTCCACTTCTGTATCAGCCTATAGGACAGACACCGAAGGTCTCTTTCCACCTCCCCTGCATTTTCCAATACAGCAACCAGCATATTCTCAAGGATATAAGAATTTTCAGTTTCCTAGATATCATGTTCATGAGAGAGTTGACACCCCTGCTCCAGATGGAGAGGTAGCATGAACATGATATCTAGTAAAGTTGATTTAATAGACCAACTTTGCTTCAATAACTTCACGATCGGTTTACAATCAATAGAGAGAACCAAATGACTGATTACCTTGGTCGAACTTCTGCGATTCCTGAAATCGACTTGAATCGTGAAGTTATTGAAGCAAAGTTGTGTGAAGATCTAATAGACCAACGTTCTGTAGATGTATTAATTGGTGGTAGTATCAGTGCTGAATTCGATCACTGGGTACAAGAGGAAGGATGACATTCTGCAAGATTAAGTCCATCGAGGCAGGTTTGGGAACAAGTACTGTCGTTACCGATGGTTCTGAACTTGCAACTTTGCATTCTAAACATGACATGACTAACTTATTATTGGGTTCCGAGCAATTTAATCACTGCAATAGCGTCAGGTCAGATAATAGCATTTCTCCCCATACAAAGTCATATATCCATAGAGAAAGTGCAAGTTAATGTGCATTACTGAAGCATTTTAGATTCTTAGTCAAAAGAATACCGGTATGTATATCTTCATAGCTATATTTTTAATCTTTATATAAGCAACTGATAGTTCCACATTTTTATTACAACGTTAATGGGAAGCCAAATATTTGCATTAAATAGACTAACTTTTCTTTCTGGTTTCTTTATTTCAGAAACTGGTTTCCAAGACGTTTCACCTGGCTTACCATCATTTTACGAGTTTGACAACTCGAGCGTGTCAAGAATCTAATTATCCTGTTGATGCGGCCCTCAAAATGTTGTTTTTTTGCTATGGAGGATGGAACAGTTGATATTGGTTGATATTCATCTTGGCTTAATTTTTTATACACAACGAGGATGGTGTTGATAAAAACGGCTAAATTCAATTTTTTTTAGACGCATGACTGTATTCATTCTTGATATCTCTGTTAGAGCACAGCTCAGCCGAACTCGCAACCGTTGCTATCTTAAGCATGTTTGTCAATGTTAGAGATCAAAACTATAAGTCTTGATTTCTAGTCTACTATTAGCTAAGTCTCGGACTAGGATATAAAGTGTAGTTGTGCTCAAGACTCCATGGCGATCATCATACAAAGACGAAGAACTACTCAAGGAACTGGTGGATCTTCATCGACTAAAAGGTATGTGGAGACTTGAACTTATCTATCACTCAAAAGTCTATTTATCTCCTATCTTGAGACAAAAGTCGTTTTGATATATAGACTATTATTATACACATTTGCTATTTCGAGTCGAGTTTATCTCGCTTATTTGGTAAGCTTTCGCTTTGGCCAAGTTCATCTTTACTAGTGACGAAAGTCATGTTAAGTTTCAATCACTTGAAAATGGCTTTGACGAAAAATGGTTTGTGAATAACAACTATATAACGTCCTCTAAGAATTCAATGATTGAAATGAGAGTTTAGATTACATAACCATGGAAGGATATAAACATTGTGTGGTAACATATATGTGTGTAAGTCCTTATTCCTTGAACCAAAGTATGTGTACTTTGCTGCTCAGGAAAACCGGAACTAGAGTCCACGTACAGTCGAAAGTTCTCATCCTGAGAAATTCTGCTGGAGTTTGTAAACTAAATACAAACTTATTCTGGGTACTTAAGTCTGCGTACCAGTTCGCGTACTTAAGTTGGTTATTTTCTAAAAACGATTATTTGTGAACTTAAACTTATATAAACTAAGGAATGTATAATTGCAAACCGTGGCTATAAAGCTCATGAATCGATTTGAGTAAATCAAATCGTTTTTGTTTCAATTGTGTCTATTATAAAGATCTAAGCAATTGAACAACTCTCTAACTAGTTCATTTGAGTCATTTGAACTAGTTATGGTAAAGAAGAATATGGTTGATATGAAAGTGCTCATTGGCTAACCATTTGGTTAACTACTGTTGAATCAACTAAATGTACATGTTTGGGTACGGTTACACAAACCTAAAAAACGTGCATTTCATTTGTGTGTAACAAGCTAAGTTTCGATCTAACGGTTGAAAAATATTAGCTTGAATCTAATCAGGTTTTCATCTAACGGTGAATATTGAATGTTTTGTTACTAAGCTAACATTGATTACAAACCCTGATTTGAAAAACTATATAAGGGAGAACTCTAACAACTGGGAAACCTAATCCCCGCACCTCCTGTATGATACTAGTTGTATAAGCTAGAGTCAATTCTCCCTTAACCTTAGGTTTCTATCGAGACCATGTAGGTTAACGACTTGAAGACTTCATTTGGATTGTGAAGCCAGACCGATACTACTTTCTCGTAGTTGTGTGATCTGATCTTGTTGTTTCTATCGTACTAAGTACAATCGTAAAGATTGGCTTGAGATTGATTTCTCCGATATGCAAGAAGTAGTCACAAACATCTTCCTCTCATCGCTTGTGATTCCGCAATATCTTCTTTCGCTAGTCTATTAAGATTATTGTGAGGTGATTGATAATATTAGGTTGTTCTTCGGGAATATAAGTCCGGGTTATCAATTGGTTCCTGTTCACCTTGATTTATCAAAAGACGGAACAAAACTCGTAGGTATTTCTGTGGGAGACATATTTATCTATTATTGTAGACTTTTCTGTGTGATACAGATTTGTTTATTAAAGTATTTGACTTTGGGTTGTAGCAACTCTTAGTTGTGGTTGAGATCATCTAAGGGAATCAAATGCGTAGTATCCTGCTGGGATCATAGACGTAAGGAGCGCAACTGTACCTTGGATCAGTGTGAGATTGATTGGGGTTCAACTACAGTCCAGACCTAAGTTAGTTTGTAATAGGCTAGTGTCTGTAGCGGCTTAATACAGTGTCGGTTCAATCTGGACTAGGTCCCGGGGTTTTTCTGCATTTGCGGTTTCCTCGTTAACAAAACTTCTGCTGTCTGTGTTATTTCTTTTCCGCATTATATTTTATTATATAATTGAAATATCACAGGTTGTAAGTTGAATCGATCAATTGGAAAATCTAACATTTGGTTGTTGATTGAAATTGATTGATCCTTGAACATTGGTCTTTGGTACCGTTCAAGTGATTTCTCTTGTATTCAATTAGACTCGCATATTTCTATTTTCTTGAGTTAGTATTGAATTAAGAAAGAGAGATATAACTCTTTGATATACTTTTATTAAGATTGAGTCTGATTGTCTAGTTGATTATCTTAAAAGTATATTGGAGTTAGTCCATACAGATTGCTAATCGAAATATTGGGTGTGGTTGTTGTACCTCCGCTTTTTCAATTTCGATATCTTAAAATGTTGTAGACCACATTGTTAGTGATTTAAGGAATTCCTTTGTGAAAAGCAGAATAAAAAAAAAAATTGAAAGACAATGTATTGGACCCTGTTATTCTCATTGGCACCAGTAACATTAATATGTTATAATCCAATGTACACCAACAAAAAATTGTGATCCCAGTTTTATAGATATACAACCATACCCTTTGAACATGATGGTGGTGCTTGATTATATCCTTTGACCATCTTTTTGTTTTTTATTTTGACACAGCATGCTGGGTTAAGGACACCCAAACCAAAGAAACAAAAAACAGAAAAGAAAACCAAAAAACTATTTTCTTCTTCTCCTATGATAGACCTGTTGTGCCTTATCAGCTGTCAGAATTTCTCTAAAATCCTGTAATAATTGCATAATTCATATGATTTTAGTATCCATTCTATACTTGTTTTAGCTATTATTCTTGCATGTTTTCGTATTATTACTCTTGTTTTCTCTTATTTGCCTCTAATAGGTGAATTACACAAAAAGGAGCTACAAAGTGCTGAAAAGATCTAAGATAGAGCTGGCAAACGGGCGGGTCGGGGTTGGCTTGTGACCAACCCGCGGGTTACGGGTTAAAACAAGCCTAAGCTTGCGGGTTGATATTCTTCACGGGTTGTCATTTCTTCAACCCGTGCCCGTAACGGGTAAAACCTGCGGGCTCACGGGTTAGCCCGTAAAATTAGTATTAAAAATTAAAACTTAATTATAAGTATTAATTTATGACATAATTTCCAAATTAATCAAAGGGACTTGAGCCCAAAATCAATTACATCCATCTGATTAAGCTATTTGTGCAATTAACGAATTCAAGATCAGGAAAACAACCCATAGTTTATCATACAAATCGCAACAACTTGCTCAACACAGAACATCAAGGTTAGTAAAGATTATATGAAAAGGATGAAGTACTCTAAATCCCATTAGATATTATATCGTCAGAAACAACATATGGATCAAAATTCATACGAATCTCATTTAATGATTTAAAAAATCTTCATGGTCTTCTTTACCAAAAACCCATCCGCTGCTTTAATTTCTTCTTCTGAGAGACGATGTTGCCCCATCAATCAAAAATCAAAAAGTAATAGATTCAAGAATTGAACTGGAAAAGTAGCATAAAATCTACTAGATAAAACAACCACAGTTGAACAACATGGAATCAAAGAAAAGATTCATAATGATTCTTATAATAAAACCCTAACTCTAAATTCATCCTGAGTTTACAATAATTATCTTCTTTTTTTCTGTAAACCAATATTCAAATAAGAATAATTATTTTTTTCTTCATCTCACGATCTTAAAACCCATCTTGAATTTGATAATCAATCCTCAACTCACAAAACTCTAATTTATCTTCTCTAAATTACTTCGCCCTTTTGAGTCGGAATCAATTTCTCGACTCAACAACACTACCAACAACCATACTTCGATCTATATTTCCTCAATTTCATACTCAATCTTAACCACAGAGAAAACCCTAACTTTTTTCCTTTTCAATTCACAGCTTCATCATCATCTTCTTTTTATTTAATTAACTTCAGTAACACCATTATTAACACCAACAAAACCTTTCCCCTCAACTCTCGGTCTCAATCTCTCACTATCATCTCTAATTCTCCACCAGCCGAAGAACACAGAAGAAGAGAACGAGCAGAAGAAGAAAAGAGAATGATGTTTTAGGTTTAGCCTTTCCTTTTTATACCTTAAACGTAAGGATATGATTAACCCTAGATAATCTGACGGTAAGGATTAAATATAACTTATTAATTAAGCACTGTGGACGGGTTTACGAGTTGTACACGCGGATTTACGGTCCGGGACGGGTTAGCCCGTTTTCCTACAAGCCGACATTTCTCCAACCCTAACCCGGCTTGTTTAGACACCAGCCGAGCCGGGTGCGGGTTTTTTACGGGACGGGACGGGAAAACCAGCGGGTTTTGGCTTGTTTTCCAGCTCTAATCTAATAAGAGAAATATCCCAAGTATGCAAGTGCCCAAGTCCAAAAAAAGTGTAAGAAGTGCGACGAAAAAGGAGCAAGACGCTCAAAATCAAGAGACGGGACAAAGAACGATATTAACTCATTCAAATTCAGGATTTCTTATCACCACCTTGAAGAGAATTTAAAGAGGAAAATAATTCAAAAATAATGAGGTCAATCCGAGTTCGGACGAAGGAGTTGTGAGAAAAAAAAGTTTTTTATCGAATACCGAAAACAAGCAAGTATGCATACCCATATGCATACCTTGGAACGAATTCTTAACATGCGTACGGGTACGCATACTTATTCCCCTGGATTTTAACTGAATTTCAAATATGCATACGGGTATGCATACCATGGAAGGCCAAAACTCATGGTTAGGGTCTTTAATTCGTATTTTCGGGTCGGGTTCTTGAACCGAACTAGATACTTAATGGCCAAACAATGTAAACCTATAAAAATAGGTATTAGGCCTTTCACATCATCGATAAATCTCATATCAAAAGTTCCATATCATAAGCTAGGGTTTATCCCTTTAGGGGGAAACCACCATTATTCATCTTCTTTGTAATATGAGTAGCTAAATCCTTTGTTGATTAAGGATGAATTCAATGTTCTAAGCGTGAAGCTTTATTAATAATACAAATCTACTGAGATTTTTTATCATTATCGTTTGTCTTTACCATATCTAGAGTTTATGAGTGATTCTTAGATTGATTTGGGATGCATACTAGATTATTTTATTGCTAGTGGAAGTTAGGAAATAAGTAATCGTCGAATAAATCTCTACACAAGTAGAAATCACGAGACCTTACAGAGGGATTCTTTGGAGGTATCGTGTGTAAAAACAACATCAGCAAGTAAACCTTGAGCTAAGAGTTTAACTATTGGGATTAACCTAATTCACAAAGCTTAAAGCGTTCGATTGGATTACATCTTGAGTGAGCTACTACTTGGTGGTTCAGTTGAAAAAAATATGATATTGGAGAACTTCTGTATCCGTGTTATAAGGAGTTTTGGGGATAGCACTTATCTAGGTGATATTCTACGGTTGGTGATGAATGGTTCTTATGAACAATAGATAAGTATTCTAATCCTGTTAACGCTTGGTAACGGCGAAGGATTCCTTAATCATCATTTTCTTCTTTATTGTCTTTCTATTTATCTTACAACCAAAACCCCCCTTTGTGTTATTTACTTTATTTTGATAATATAACAACCTATCAATTACGCAGCTCTCTGTGAGAACGATCTCTTACTACCGCTATATTACCAGTTAATTAGCGGGAAATATATTTATTAATTTGATTGCACCTGCGACACGCATCAAATTTTGGCGCCGCTTCCGGAGAGCAGTTGCTAATTGATTTCTTATTTGTTTAGCTTGTTTTTATTTTTATTTTTAGATATTTGTTTTGATTTCTCTTTCCTGTGAGTCGTCATGTTTCCCTACAGAAATAACATGTAGGGAGCACAAGATTGCACATACAAAAGTGGTAATCAATATGGTTTCCAATCTCATTCTTGTGACAACTACTAACCATCCTATGGGTATAATCAAAACCAATCTTTTGGCTATGATCAATATCCTACGGAACCTTACGGATATTCTCAGACATGTCAACAACCTTATGACGGGCGTGTAAGTGAACAATCACGAGGATGGAAGGATAGTAATACTTCTAATTGTTTATCTCCTGAACTTGAGCAGAAGTTTGATCAGATTATGCTTCAGTTAAAGGCCAATATGTCCACACTGGAATCACTCAATGAACAACAAGCATGGAGAATAACATATCAACCGGATCTTACTACAATATTTCTAACCAAACTCCTGATCGTTTTCATGATCGTTCACCTATTCAAAAGGAGGAGACATGGTCTGGAAATCTTGTGGTGAGTGAACGTGTAGGTTTTTAAGAACGTCTTGACCAACTGATCCAAGAGATGATGCAACATCAACAAGGGTTGGACCAATATATTCAAAATTTGGATGAGCACAATAAAACGATGGAAGAATCACGCAAAGAATTTCAAAGGAATATGGAAAAGATAAAGATACAAACTTCTCAACTCACTGGGAATAGGAATGAGGAAGAAGTTCGGCCTCAAAACCAAACCAATTCTGAAATTTCTGAGGACGAAAACAAATATTTTGGAGATGTGCAACCTTTGGAAATTTCTTATAACAGTGATGAAGTTATACCAGCTCAGGATCGTAATTATGATCATCCGTCTATTCAAAAGGAGGAGCCTTGGTATGACCGAACCATTGTTATGAACGGTATGACATACTCAAATGCATATCTACGTCCCAATGGATATCCGAATTACAATGTTTTTAGGCCGGTTGATTTGAAAGAAGTAGACCCGATTATTCCCTCGACGGAGACTCATACAGAATATCCCAAAATTTATACTGAAGAAGAGTTTCTGAGAGCAGAATTTGATTCGGATGACGAAAGTGTTGAAGAAATTGAGAATGAGAATGAAACCAAATTGATTGATTTCGTGGAAGACCCAATTGAGATAGATAATAATAGTTCGATATAGAACCACGATATACTTGAGGTAAATAATTCACTGGAGATAATTGATGAGGATCTGAAACAAGGTTTGTCTAATCCTTTGCATAATTTTATATCTATTTGATCCTTTCCAATCAATTGAAGTAGTTCCCGAAAGAGTTGTTAACCCAACTTTTAAGAAAATACCTCACTTAGGATTGGAGTTGTTTGCTTCCAAAGTTTTAACGGATTATTTTTCTTTATTCACCACTTGATGTGTTTTATCGAGTATTGTGCAGGTTCAACAAACTGAGGAACCTTTTGAAGTTCCTAAATTCTATGTTCTTTATCCACCTCCGAGTGTAGAAATGACTAAGTGTACGGGAAACTTCAATAAAGTGATAGATTCAATATTTATATTTTGTGTTAATGTTTTTTTGAATTTATTATTTGAATTAAATATTTTTATTTGGAAGGACTACCAAATTTTCAGATTACTGGTGTACGAACGATAAAAGTAACGTCGGGCTGACGACGTTAAACCAAGCGCTTCATGGGAGGCAACCCATCGGTTTTGTATCTATATCCCTTTTTTTTTAATTTTATTAGTTTTTCATATCATATATTTCATTCCCATCTTAGATTTTACAAAGTCCTATACCTATAATGAAAGTTTTGACCAAGCAATTCTCGTCAGAAAATTCTGACTGCGTAGTTGTCACGAAAACAACTCTTGAGACTTCATACAGAGTCCAATTTGAGTGGTTGACCCCAAGTTTTAAATAGGACGGAATCACCTTTCTTTTCCAAAAAGAAAATCTGAATTAGGAGTCCGTTAAGTTGGACCGATAGGCCTGGACATTCGAGATTCGGTATCTTTCCAGAATTTTTTCAGATTGCATGTCAGTCAGTCCGGAGGACATAAAAGTCAGACCGTTTATCAAAACACTGTGATCTTTTGACACATTATATAAAAGATGTAGGTTAACAACTTTAGTTTAGGATGTTTTTCCTAGTTCCATACCCATTTGTACAGTTGTTGAGGTTTTCAAGGCTGTTATGTCAGAAATCAGAATTTTCGGTTTTGAACATTGAGGACAATGTTGAGTTTAAGTGTGCGGGAGTAGTTAAGAATGTTTGGCTTCCATATAAAATAAATAAATAATATTCTTTGATTTCTTACATTCTTGAGACTTCATCTTTTGGAGTTAATTATGAGCTATTTAGGATGACACTCTAAATCTTTTTAGGTTGAAACAGTTCTTACGACTATAGATTGAGTTCTACTTTATCGTTCTAAAATCCTTAAATATTTACATTCATAATTGAATGCGAAAGTCAGATGCTATAAATGGTATGGTTGTCGTTTAAAAGATTCATCCTCGCAATTAATCATTACTGAATCACTTTCTTTTTATTTTTTCAGTTATATGTTTCTCTAAAATGATTTGGTGGGATCTTGATACTGCCATGGATGTTGTAGCAAGGTAATCATTGGTTGAGCATATAAAAGCCCCATAGAAAATTGTCTTACACTTATAAATAGTGAGCCGGAAAATATATATACATATATATATATATATATAAAGAGTGATCCTTATATATATGCTCCTCTTCATTTATCGACATTAATAATTATGTGATAGGTCCGGAATTTCGGAGTAATCATGTAGTCGATAAAAACAAAAACCTATCATCATTATATAGCAAGTCAAAAGGACTATTGATGAGGTTCTCGACACTTGGATAGCAGTATGTGTGAAACGTCGTCCCTGTCTCCGTCGCCTAAACAAGCATGGAACGCATGATCCAATGCAACTATCACATACTTGATGAAAAGGAACATGCGCTTATAGTATCTAATAATGTGATCGAGTTAAATGGGTATTTCTATCAACTATTGTGCTATAAATAAGAATCTTTTGACGACATTCATACAAGTATTGTGGGTCACATCTTTCATTTTAGTCAACATTTCCACACTTCACTTTTCTATTTCCATTTTCTTATCTATCCATGTGATTTCAGTATGCGAGTGTTTTGACAAACGTTGGAACAAGTACGATGACTATCTTAGTAGAGTTTTGCAATAAGGTTGAATGTCACACGTAAGTAATTGCTTTTGTGTGATGATTGGAATGTATGTGGGATGTTGCAGCTAAAGAATTTATGCAAGCTAATTATTTGGCTTTCTACTTTGTGTCTATCCTTAGTAGTTATTAAAAGGCAAGAAATTAGAGTAGGTTTTATGAGTATACCTCTTGTAAACTCTCAGAGACTATAACTCGTCCACTAGGGACGCCTAGGGGTTTAAAGAGATGTTGCATTAGCTAAATGCAATTGTTTTCTCAACGACAAGGAGTTGTTATATTTAGGATTAGTTTCAGTTTGCTCGAGAACTAGCAAAATCTAAGTGTGGGGGAATTTGGTAAGTGCATAATTCATATGATTTCAGTATCCATTCCATACTTGTTTTAGCTATTATTCTTGCATGTTTTCGTATTATTACTCTTGTTTTCTATTATTTGCCTCTAATAGGTGAATTATCCAAAAAGGAGCTACAAAGTGATGAAAAGATCTAAGAAAAGAAGTATCTTAAGTATCCAAGTGCCCAAGTCCAAAAGAAGTGGAAGAAGTGCGACGAAAAAGGAGCAAAACGCTCAAAATCAAGAGACGGGCCAAAGAACGACATTAACTCATTCAAATTCAGGATTTCTCATCACCACCTTGAAGAGAATTTAAAGAGGAAAATAATTCAAAATAATGAGGTCAATCCGAGTTCGGACGAAGAAGTTGTGAGAAAAAAAAGTTTTTTATCGAATACCGAAAACAAGCAAGTATGCATACGGGTATGCACACCTTGGAACAAATTTTCAGTATGCGTGTCCCCTGGATTTAACTGAATTTCAAGTATGCATACGGGTATACATACCATGGAAGGCAAAAACTCACGGTTAGGATCCTTATTTCGTATTTTCGAATAGGGTTCTTGAACCGAACTAGATACTTGATGGCCAAGCAATGTAAACCTATAAAAATAGGTATTAGGCCTTTCGCATCATCGATCAATCTCATATAACAAGTTCTATTATCATAAGTTAGGTTTACCCCTTTAGGGGGAAACCACCATTATTCATCTTCTTTGTAATATGAGTAGCTAAATCCTTTGTTGATTAAGGATGAATTCAATGTTCTGAGCGTGAAGCTTTATTAATAATACAAATATATTGAGAGTTTTTATCATCACCGTTTGTCTTTACCATATCTAGGGTTTATGAGTGATTCTTAGATTGATTTGGGATGCATACTAGATTAGTCTATTGATTGTTTTATTGCTAGTTGAAGTTAGGAGATAAGTAATCGTCGAATAAATCTCTACACAAGTAGAAATCACGAGACCTTACAGAGGGATTATGTGGAGGAATCGTGTGTAAAAACAACACCAACAAGTAAACCTTGAGCTAAGAGTTTAACTACTGGGATTTAACCTAATTCACAAAGCTTAAATCGTTCGATTGGATTACACTTTGAGTGAGCTACTACTTGGTGGTTCGATTGAAATAAATATGATATTGGAGAGCTTCTGTATCCGTGGTATAAGGAGTTTTTGGGATAGCACTGAGCTAGCTACTATTCTACGGTTGATGATGAATGGTTCTTATGAACAATAGATAAGTATTTTAATCCTGTTAACGCTTGCTAACGACGAAGAATTCCTTAATCATCATTTTCTTCTTTATTGTATTTCTATTTATCTTACAACCCAAACCCCCTTTTTGTGTTATTTACTTTATTTTGCTAATATAAATAACCTATCAATTACACAGCTCTCTGTGGAACGATCTCTTACTACCGCTATATTACCAGTTAATTAGTGGGAAATATATTTATTAATTTGATTGCACCTACGACACGCATCATCTGGAGAAAATTCATCATTTTGAAGCTCTACCCAAGTACTACCAGGTACAACCCTGCAAGAAAATCCGATGCTCTATTAGTTTCTCTATAACAATGAGTTACCTTCCAAGAAGTAAAATTCTGTTTCAGATGTTTGATTCTTCTTCAGATTTGTAAAATACTCCAAGGTAGTTCTGGGTCAGGATTTGTAAGCAAGTTGTAAACAGCCATGAAATCAGTTGCAATGTGAACTCTGATTTGATCAATCTTGATAAACATCTTTAGACCCAATTCCACCCCCTGCAGTTCATGAGCCAACACTGAAATAGTTGAGATCTCACTACTAGCAGCACTCAAAACCTCAGCATTATTATCTCTAAGAATGGCTCCAAAACTCCCACCATCATCAGATTTAGAGCCATCAATGTTGATCATTATTTCATCAGTAGCAGGAGCAATCCAAGTGCAATCAATGATATCAGGCTGGACAAAAAGATAATCAACTCTCTATCTGCTCATAAACCATCTTACATTAAAGTTATCCTCCTCCTTACACATAGAAGCGGACATTTTAAATCTAACATCTTGAACAATTAGCAAGCTAACTTGGTCTTGAGAATTAAATATAGATCTAAATTTTTTTGTTATTCCTGAAAAAGCGGGGGTCTAACAACACCACCCAATATTTATCTTAGCAATATGTATGGACTAACACCAATATACTTTGCTAGAGAATCAACTAGACAGTCAGACTCAATCTAGATTAAAGTATATCGAGGAGTTAATATCTCTCTCTTGTTTTGATTTACTCGAGCTAACAGAAATCAGCGAGTCCTTAATCAAACACAAGGAATAAATTGGATGGTACCAAAGACCAATATCCAAAGATCAATTAATGACAATCAAAAACCAAAGGTTGGATTACTCTAATTGATGATCTAACGCACAACCTATATTATTTCAATTATAAAGATAAAACAATATAATGCGGAAATTGAAATAACACAGACACCAGAAATTTTGTTAACGAGGAAACCACAAATGCAAAAAAACCTCGGGACCTAGTCCAGATTGAACACATACTGCATTAAGCCACTACAGACACTATCCTACTCCAAGCTAACTTCAGACTGAACTGTAGTTGAACCCCAATCAGTATCCAACTGATCCAAGGTACAGTTGTACTCCCTACGCCTCTGATCCCAGCTGGATACTACGCACTTGATTCCCTTAGATGATCTCACCCACAACTAAGAGTTGCTACGACCCAAAGCCGAAGACTTGACAATAAACAAATCTGTCTCACACAGACAAGTCTATCAAAGGATCAATATGTCTCCCACAGATAAACCCTAAAGGTTTTGTTCCGTCTTTTGATAATAATCAAGTTGAATAGGAACCAATTGATAATCCGGTCTTATATTCCCGAAGAACAACCTAGAGTTATGAATCACCTCACAACAATCTTAATCGTATGGTAGCGAAACAAGATGTTGCGGAATCACAAACAATGAGACGAAGATGTTTGTGATTACTTTTTATATCTTGCCTGTCGGAGATATCAATCTCAAGACAATCAATATGATTGTACCCGTACGATAGAAGATGCAAGATCAGATCACACAACTACGGTAAAAGTAGTATCGCTCTGGCTTCACAATCCTAATGAAGTCTTTAAGTCGTTAACCTGGTTTTAGAAGAAGAAAACCAAAGGTTAAAGGAGAAACGACTCTAGCACGCAAACTAGAATCACACGTGAGGTGTGGGGATTAGTTTTGCACAGAAGCTAGAGTTCCCCTTATGTCCCCTTATGTCAACCATTGGCTATGTAATCTAAACTCTCATTTCAATCATTGAAACATTCTTAGAGGACGTTAAATAGTTGTTACACCATTTCTCGTCAAAGCAATTTTCAAGATGATTGAAACAAATTATGACTTTCGTCACATGGTAAAGATAAACTTGGTTAAAGCGAAAAGCTTACCAACTCATAGATAGGCGAGGTATACTCAGTTCAAAATACCAAATGTGTATAATCAAAGTATATATATATAGCATACGACTTCTTGTATAAAAGAGTAGGAGATAGAGTAGATAGACTTTTGAGTGATAGATAAGTCCAAGTCTTCACATACCTTTTTCTCGAGAAGTTCCACCGGTTCCTTGAGTAGTTCTTCTTCTTGTATGATGAATCTCCATGAAGTCCTTGATCTCAACTACACTTTCTATCCTAGTCCGAGACTTAGCTATAATAGACTAGAAATCAAGACTTATAGTCTTGATCACTAACATTGACAAACATGCTTGATATAGCAACACATGCGAGTTCGACCGAGCAATGCTCTAACAATCTCCCCCTTTGTCAATTTTAGTGACAAAACTATCAATACATATGGAATACAAAAAAGATAAAGAAACTTTAGTAGATCATATTCCACATGTCTAATCTTCAACATTCCTCGAAATCTTCGTCACTTTCAAGTACTCCAATGATCCCAAAGGTTGTAAGTTTAGCATCACCTCTGTTGAAGATCCGTAGCTATAACAATGAGAAAGCATCGGTCTCGATCATTGTTATACAGTGTCATAGTATTATTACACAGTGTCAAAGTCCAATTGTATCACAATTTCAACAATAATACTATGGTGATATACATCAATCCCTCTTAGTCAATACTCCATCTCACATGGAAACCACTCCCCCTTACACAATGATCCGAAAACCATATGTATTTGTAGTGTGAACTACATATTAATTCTCCCCCTTTTTGTCAACAAAATTGGCAAAGGTACAAGAACGGGATCATAATGAAATTTCCGAAAGAGACATTTCATGACTAAAAGAAAAAAAATACATACCAACTAATTTAGCTGCAATCATAAAGCCTAAGCCAAACGCATTCATCAAGGAGTTTAAAGATACAAGATAACCCCTCTAAAATTCCACAGCCGCACACCCCTCAAGATATGACCATTAAGCACAAGTTCAAAAGAACTCTCCCCCATTAGATGTCATTCCCGAAAGAACAACAAGATCTACCTTAATTTTTGAAACAAAAATGACACTAACAAGACAAAAACAACTCTACATAAACTGAACTGAAGTAAACCTACTGGAGTTTCAAACTCAATTTCCCAAAAGATAGAGATAAGCATAGGGGCAAGAGTTATAGTAATGTTTTAATGAACCAAAACAACACCAATAGACTGCCGCAAGTGTTGAAACGTAGCAGTGTCTAATGGTTTGGTAAGAGTATCAGCCAATTTTTTTTCGGAAGGCAAAAATTCCATATTTATGATACCATTTTCATAGAGAACACAAATAAAATGGTACCTTATGTCAATGTGCTTTTTTCTTGAGTGCTCAACGGGATTCTCAGTGATTCGAATCGCACTAGAGTTATCACAAAAGATCTTCGTTATTCCAGTATCAACTCCATAATCAGCTAGCATTTGTTTCATCCATAGGAGTTGAGTACAGCATGATCCAGCAGCAATATATTATGCCTCACATGTAGACAGGGATTGAGAATTTTGCTTCTTGTTATGCCAAGATACAAGATTCAGTCCTACATAGTAGAAACCCCCTGATGTACTTTTTCTGTCTTCTACACATCATGCCCAATCGGCATCTGAATAAGCAGATAGATCAGTGTTAGTATCAAAAGGGTAAGATAAACCATACCCGGCAGTGTGATTAATATACCAAATAATCCTTTTTGCAGTTGCAAGATGAGATTCCTTTGGATTTGCCTGAAACCTGGCACAACAACCAACACTGAAAGAAATATCAGGTCTAGTAGCTGTAAGATACAAAAGGCTACCAATAATAGATCGATACAATTTTTGATCCACTTTTGCTCCTTTCTCATCTCTATGTAGTTTACCAGTAGTGGGCATAGGTGTTAATTTTGGGGAACACTTATCCAGACCGAACCTTGTCACAAGGTCTCGAGCATACTTCTCTTGGGATAAGTAAATTCCATCCTTATGTTGTTGAATTTGTAATCCTAAGAAGAATTTTAATGGGCTTTTCACAAAAATAGGCCCGTTTTTTTGGTGCTTTTCATTTCTAGGCCACTTTTTTTATTTATTGCTAGACTAGGCAAGTTTTGACCAAAAGTGATGGATGGAAAGTTAGCACCGTTAGGTGCACTTAAAAAGACCTAAAAGTCCTTTGAATCGGTTATTTCGACCCAACCAGCTATTATGACTCTTTATACGTCATCACCCAGTGCGTACGTGGCACTGCTTACGTGGCAAGGCCCACGTGACACTGCTTACGTGGCACTCTTATCTTCTTCTCCATAAATCATAAATGAACGTCTCCACAACCACATACTTCTGCTTCTCTTCATTTTCAGAACTGAAAAATGGGTGGTGGTATGAATGATAATGTAGCCTGCAACAATTTTATAATAAAATTTCTCCCATTTCAGAACTTGCATTGTCTTACAAAAGCATCCATTCATCCATTCACAAAAGATAACCAAAATGAAACATAAATAGTATCAACCATATTGTTCAGATCCAGTCACAGAACAAAAACAAAAGAGACAACCAACCCATCAGACTTTCATGTACTTCTTTGGTTTCTTCTTTCCCTTTGGATCTGCAACTGTGAAGGTGACTTTGTTGTTGACAGATCCAACATGTTGATTAGTCTGATTGAAAGCAGGTTGAGAAGAAGCCTTTCTCTTTCTCCATTTTGCAGCACCTTGTTTAGAAGATTCTGAATTGTTTTGGTTCTTCATTCCATCCTTAGCAGTAGTAGATGCACCTGCAGAAGCACTAACAACCGGTTTCTTTCTATTGTACTTCCTTTTTGGTGGTTCAGGGACATGAGTAGATGATGTTGAGCCATCAACACAGGTTCTAGGTTTTTCTCCCTTTGGATTCTTTCCAACCTCTCCATCAGCACAAGTTATTGCATAGTGACCATAAACTCCACACTTCTTACACTTTCTCATTTTCTTCACACTTCCAGCTTCATCATAAGAAGGAATCATCTTCTTTCTTGTCCTTCCAGTTTTTCTTATGATAACAGGAGGATTAATGAACTCTACCAGTATATTCTACACAAAGAGAGGAAGAAAGAGAAGATATTTGTTAAGATAGATATGAAACCCTTAAAGGTTGTGTATTATATAAAGCATGTATGAAACCCTAAAAGAATCCAAGAATCTTTGTTATTATTAAATATTTATTGCACAATAATCAATATATTTTTCTTTAATAAAACTAGTGGTCTTACCCAGTCAATTTCAGCTGACAGTGGTTCAAACTCTGGAGCATATGTCTTTTTGTAGTATTCCACACTGTATACAGGGTCCCAAAAACAAATGACTCAGTTAGAGCCCTTCAAACAAGGGGAAAATATGCATAACCAGTTATGCAGTACAAAGAAAAGTGCATAACTAGTTATGCAGATGCATCAAAGGTTATGCTTATCATAAATCACTGCAGATGCAAAAAAAATATGCATAACTAGTTATGCAGTACAAAAAATTGTGCATAACAAGTTATGCAGTACAAAAAAATGTGCATAACCAGTTATGCAGATGCATCAAAGGTTATGCTTATCATAAATCACTGCAGATGCAAAAAAAATATGCATAACTAGTTATGCAGTACAAAAAAATGTGCATAACAAGTTATGCAGTACAAAAAAATGTAGTTTTCACTTCAAACAAACATAACAAACAAACATAACAAACAAACAAAGAATAAGAAAAACAAAAGACTACAAAACAAATGACAGCTTACCTTCTTCTTCTCTGTCAGAGACCAAGTCCCTATAATGGTCCTCTACAAAACCACAGAGATAAGGGCATTAGTACTAAATAAATTAAAGGATTATACAATCAAACACATCAAAGTTTAAAAAGAGACAGAAGCAATCACATACCTTCCTTGTCATTCTCAACCTCCACCTCCCCAAAGTTTGGATCACCAGCATCACTATCAACATTATCATCATCACTTGCAGGATCATTATCTACATTATCACCATCACTTGCAGCATCATTATCAACATTATCACCATCACTTCTCTCACTTGCAGTACCATCTGAAAGATACCCATTCTCAACTTTTTGTAGAAACTTATTGTAACTCTTGATATCTTTCTCTTCACTGTCATTGTCATTCATCTTCAGGACATCCTCATCATCAGGGTTACATTCATCTTCTTCTACATTTTTCAAGTGCATGACATACTCATCACTTTTCTTGTACTCTTGGGCAACTGCAAACAAATCTTCCACCACTTCTGCCTGTGTTATAGCTTCAACCCAAAAGTCATGATTGAAATAATCATCTAATCTAGGTATCTCATTACCTTGTTCAGTTCCACTAGCCTCCAAAACAGGATTACTCTCAGCTACACTTGCTTGTGTTTGTTGAGTAAACTGTGGAATATAAACATCTCCATCATCATTCTCAGCTACACTTGCTTGTGTTTGTTGAGTAAACTGTGGAACTGATACACCTCCATCATCAACATATTCATCAGAAACATCTTCTTCACTACCAGCTAAATCAACAAACACTTTAGTAGGATTCTTCTTCTTCATCCTTGGTATTCTTTGACCTCTTCTAACTGACTTGCCATGCCATCTCTTAGGTGATGAACCACTAGTAAAAACTGGTTTAGGTGGAGTCTTAGAGACTGGCTTCTTTGGAGTCACATTCTTTTTGGGTGTCATTTGTGGTGGAGGAGGCTGTGAATCTGCAGTAACCTGAGATACATCTATCTCACTATTCTCATCTAGTGGCATCACTTGCAAATACAATGTAATCCAACCATGTTCATCTTCAATTGCATTTTCCCAGAAAAACCAAAATTCTACATCATTAATGATGTTTGATGGTAGGCATGGATCAACAAACCATAGCAGGTCCAATGTCTCCCTACTGGTTAATCTCAACATAGGACTAATCCTAGACTTTAACTGATTTATACCCATATCTTCTCTGGACAAACCCTTAAACTCAAAACACATAGCAGTGTTGATTAGATCCTTCACCTTAATATTTCTGGTTGGAAATATGTCTTGTTGAACCTCTTTAACCACTTTAACCACTTGCTTTCTACAATTAAGAACAACAAAATATATATCAGACAAATTTATGGAAAACCCATCTCAGACAAATTCTAGAACCATAAAAACCCTAGAAATCAATTATCACAGAAACCATAAAAAACCCTAGAAATCAATTTCAGTTAATCATTATCAGCAGAACCCAATTTTGAAATTAAGAAACCCTAGAAATTTATCAATAGAACTTCATTATCAGCAGAACAAATTCGAACTTCATAAAAATTCTATAAACATAGAAAACCCTAGAAATTCGACAAATCCAAATAAATCAACCTTACAAACAAAACCCATAATAAGTTCATCACTGAAACGTTAAAATCAACCGATAAACCTCAAAAAACAGATTAGTGTTTTTTGTTACCTCTCTGTAGAACGCTTCTTCCTTCTCGTCATCTTCACCAGCAGGAAATCTTCAATTTGTTCTTCGAATCTCAACTAACAAAACACTGTTTCACTGATTTATCTAAAAACCCTCTCTGAAGAACCCTCTCTGAAGAACAAAAGAGAAGAAGAAACTAAATGAATCGATTTCTCAATCCAAGAATCTTCTGTTATTCCTTACACCTTCCCGCGTTGTCGATAATAACAATGAAGAACTATCTTGGTCGTGCAATTCATCCTCGAGATTTCGTGTTACTTAGATTTGTCTCTCAGATAGCAACACGTGGAGATCTTATCGAGACAGGTGGACATCTAAACGTGTGTGACTGACACACACGTGTGAAGGACATTTCAGTAATCTTACCACATGTATGAGATCTCCCTATATGATATTTTGGCGAGATATTGACAAGTCAACGCGATAAATTGACCGACATGGTTAAAGTGGATGGAATCCGTTTAACTTGCCTAGTTTTGCAAGAAATAAAAAAAGTGGCCTAGAAATGAAAGTGAGGGTCCAGACGAGGCCTACTTCTGCATATAATCCAATTTTAATTCACCAATATTGCTCATTTCAAATTCCTTAGCAAGAGAGACTTGGAAGTCCTTTGAAAGTTTCAGAAGTTGATCCATAGATGATATCATCTACATATATTTGAGCAATAACCACATCTTTCCCACTCCATTTGGTAAACAAAGTTTTATCAGCTCCGCCTCTTGAAAAACCTTTTCTAATGAGAGAAGTGGTAAGTTTTTCAAACCAGGCTCTAGGTGCTTGTTTCAACCCATACAATGCCTTTTTGAGTTTTAACACATGATCTGGGAAATCAGGGTTTTCAAACCCCTTAGGTTGAGCGACATAGACTTCCTCCTTTAAAATTCCGTTTAGGAATGCGGATTTTATATCCATTTGAAACAGATTAACCTTAAGAAAACCAGTATGAGCTAACAAAATACGAATGAACTCAAAGCGTGCCACGGGTGCAAAGGTCTCGTCAAAGTCAATCCCTTCAATATGTGAATATCCTTGAGCGACAAGTCTAGCTTTGTTTCTGACAATCGTGCCAAATTCATCATACTTATTCTTGAATATCCATTTGGTACCAACAATATTGATATTGGAGGGACAAGGTACAAGTTCCCACACATCTTGTCTTTGAAATTGATTTAACTCTTCATGCATTGCATTCACCCAAAAGGGATCGTTCGGAGCTTCATCAATATTCCTTGGTTCTACTTGTGAAAGATAACAACCAAAATTGCACATATTTTGAAGTTGTTCTCTTGTTTTGGTTGTAGAATCTCTTACTCCAATAATACTGTTGGAGTCATGATTCCTTTGAACCCAAAGATGTCGTGGATGGACACGTTCTTGTTTTCCAGGAATGGCTTTATCAGTGCTCTTCTCCTCGTCACTGGAAATGTCAGGATCAGTAACCGTTAGGGTAACTTCAACTGATTCTGGAATTTCTTTGACTTTCTCAATTGTCTCGGTTTGAGGCAATTCAGTAGGAGGATTATCATGACGAAAGTTACTAATGTTGTCGATAATAACATTAGCATATTCCATCGTGACTTGTGTTCTGAGATTAAACACTCGAAAACCACGACTATCAGAAGCATAGCCAAGAAAGATACTTTTATCACTTTTGGTGTCGAATTTCCATTTCTGTTCTCGATATTTCATAATATAGCACTTACTTCCAAACACCCTGATTTAGTGTAGGTTGGGTTTCCTTCCGTACCACAACTCATAAGGAGTGTTAAGGGTTTTAGACCGTAAATACACATGGTTGATCAAGTAACATGATGTAAAGACAGCTTCTCCCCGAAATCTTAATGGTAAGTTTTTGTTATGGAGCATTACCCTGGCCATTTCTTGAATATCCCTATTCTTTCTTTCAGCAACTTCATTATCTTGAGGAGTGATAGGTGGTGAATAATGTTGAATGATCCCCAGTTCGTCACAGATATCAAATACTTTGGTGTCTTTGAATTCAGTTTCACGATCGCTTCTAATTTTCTTTAGTTTGCGACCTTGTTCGTTCTGGATCCTTTTAACAATAATCTTGAATTCACCAAGAGTTTCATTCTTATGAGATAGAAATGCAACCCAAGTGAATCTGGTGTAATCATCTACCATAACTAAAGCATACTTCTTACCAGCAACAGTGGGTTGTTGAATTGTCCGAAGAGATCCGTATGAATTAAATCAAGTGGATCTTTAGTGAGAATATCTCGAGATGATTTTTGGTGAACTTTCGTTTTCTTACCCTTTTGACAGGCACCACATACACCTTCAATCTTTACAATGATTTTGGGAATGCCTCTAACAAATTCTTTGTTAATGATCTTTGTTAGAAGACGATAATTTATGTGAGCAAAACGCTCATGCCAAAGATGTGTAGATTCCATCTTAGTCAAATTGAAACGGTTGCTAAACTGAGTATCAAGTAGATAACAGTTGTTTTTACCACGAGTTCCTTGAAAAATTATTTTCCCAGTTTTTTCTACAATGTCACATCCATTTGCATTGAATACAACTCGATGGCCTTTGTCACAAATTTGACTAATAGAAAGAAGATTAGCAGTCATACCTTTTACGTATACTACATCATGGATTTCTGGAACACCGGGAAGTTTGATCATTCCCTTCTTGCTGATGTAGCAACAACTCCCATCTCCAAACGTTACAGGACCTCCTTCATAGTCAATAGACGAAACAAACCATGTGAGATCACCTGTCATATGTCTACTACATCCACTATCAAGAAACCATTGAAAAGGAGACGTAGATCTTAAATCAAAGGCACCCATACTATTAGTACTTCTATGTTTAGAGTTTCCTGATAGTTTTGTATATCCTTTCAGAGTATCAAAAAGTTGTTTAGTTTTCTTACAAAGATTACTTGCAAAATTCAGACTCTTTTGAGACGACATACAAACTTGTTGAAGGTGATTGGAAGAATCACAAGAACAATACGTGCCAAAGCCTTGAAGTTTGTCTGAGTAGTTCCTAGTCATATCAGTTTTCACAACAACCGGTCGTTTATTACTATATGATTTACGACTATTCTTTAAAGAGGAACAACTGGAATATCTCAGATTCACCAAGGGACTATTATCAGATATCAAATCCTTAAGAATTGCAATTTCTGCAACAAGACCAGAGTTGATCCAGATTTTTTCATCCAACCCTTTTTGAAGAGTAACCAGTTTATCAGACTTTTTTCTACGGTTGGCTTTTAAACCTGGTGAAGCGTCAATTGAGACTTTATGGTCCATATAGTCATATCGCTACAAACACAGACTTTTGAGGTCTTGAACGTGTTTACCTGCTCTGATACCAATTGAAAAAGCGGGGGTCTAACAACACCACCCAATATTTTGCTTAGCAATCTGTATGGACTAGCTCCAATATACTTTGCTAGAGAATCAACTAGACAGTCAGACTCAATCTAGATTAAAGTATATCGAGGAGTTAATATCTCTCTCTTGTTTTGATTTACTCGAGCTAACAGAAATCAGCGAGTCCTTAATAAAACACAAGGAATAACTTGGATGGTACCAAAGACCAATATCCAAGGATCAATCAATGACAATCAACAACCAAAGGTTGGATTACTCTAACTGATGATGTAACGCACAACCTATATTATTTCAATTATAAAGATAAAACAATATAATGCGGAAATTGAAATAACATAGACACTAGAAATTTTGTTAACGAGGAAACCGCAAATGCAGAAAAACCCCGGGGCCTAGTCCAGATTGAACACACACTGTATTAAGCCGCCACAGACACTAGCCTACTCCAAGCTAACTTCGGACTGGACTGTAGTTAAACCCCAATCAGTCTCCCACTGATCCAAGGTACAGTTGTACTCCCTACGCCTCTGATCCCAGCTGGATACGCCTCTGATACAAGGTACAATTGTACTTCCTACGACTTGCATATAAAATAAATAAATAATACTCTTTGATTTCTTGCATTCTTGAGACTTCATCTTCTGGAGTTAATTATGAGATATTTAGGATGACACTCTAAATCTTTTTAGGTTGAAACAGTTCTTACGGCTATAGATTGAGTTCCACTTTATCGTTCTAAAATCCTTAAATATTTACATTCAGAATTGAATGCGAAAGTCAGATGCTAGAAATGGTATGGTAGTCGTTAGAAAGATTCATCCTCGCAATTAATCATTACTGAATCACTTTCTTTTTATTTTTGCAGTTATATGTTTCTCTAAAATGATTTGGTGTGATCCTCATACTGCCATGGATGTTGTAGCAAGGTAATCATTGGTTGAGCATATAAAAGCCCCATAGACAATTGTCTTACACTCATAAATAGTGAGCCGGAAATATATATATATAAAGAGTGAGCCTTATATATATATATATATACATATATAAGGCTCCTCTTCATTTATCGTTATTAATAATTATGTGATAGGTCCGGAATTTCGGAGTAATCATGTAGTCGATAAAAACAAAAACCTATCATCATTATATAGCAAGTCAAAAGAACTATTGATGAGGTTCTCGACACTTGGATAGAAGTATGTGTGAAACGTTGTCCCTGTCTCCGTCGCCTAAACAAGCATGGAACGCAGGATCCAATGCAACTATCACATACTTGATGAAAAGGAACATGCGGTTATAGTATCTAATAATGTGGTCGAGTTAAATGGGTGTTTCTCTCAACTATTGTGCTACAAATAAGAATCCTTTGACGACATTCATACAAGTATTGTGGGTAACATCTTTCATTTTAGTCAACATTTGCACACTTCACTTTTCTATTTCCATTTTCTTATCTATCCATGTGATTTCAGTATGCGAGTGTTGTGACAAACGTTGCAACAAGTACAATGACTATCTTAGTAGAGTTTTGCAAAAAGGTTGAATGTCACACTAAGTAATTGCTTTTGTATGATGATTGGAATGTATGTGGTATGTTTGCAGCTAAAGAATTTATGCAAGCTAATTATTTGGCTTTCTACTTTGTGTCAATCCTTAGTAGTTCTTTAAAGGCAAGAAATTTGAGTAGGTTTTGTGGGTATACACCTCTTGTAAACCCTCACGAGACTATAAATCGTCCACTAGGGACACCTAGGGGTTTAAAGGGATGTTGCACTAGCTAAGTGCAACTGTTTTCTCAACGACAAGGAGTTGTTATATTTAGGATTAGTTTTATTCAGTTTGCTCGAGAACTAGCAAAATCTAAGTGTGGAGGAATTTGATAAGTGCATAATTCATATGATTTTAGTATTCATTCCATACTTGTTTTAGCTATTATTCTTGCATGTTTTCGTATTATTACTCTTGTTTTCTATTATTTGCCTCTAATAGGTGATCTATCCAAAAAGGATCTACAAAGTGATGAAAAGATCTAAGAAGAGAAGTGTCCCAAGTATCCAAGTTCCCAAGTCCAAACGAAGTGGAAGAAGTGCGACGAAAAAGGAGCAAAACGCTCAAAATCAAGAGATGGGCCAAAGAACGATATTAACTCATTCAAATTCAGGATTTCTCATCACCATCTTGAAGAGAATTTAAAGAGGAAAATAATTCAAAAAGAATGAGGTCATTCCGAGTTCGGACGAAGAAGTTGTGGGAAAAACAAGTTTTTTATCGGATACCGAAGACAAGGAAGTATGCATACGGGTATGCATACCTTGGAAAAAAAATTCAGTATGCGTGTCCTCTGGATTTAACTGAATTTCAAGTATGCATACGGGTATACATACCATGGAAGGCAAAAACTCAAGGTTAGGATCCTTATTTCGTATTTTCGGATCGGGTTCTTGAACCGAACTAGATACTTGATGGCCAAGCAATGTAAACCTATAAAAATAGGTATTAGGCCTTTCACATCATCGATCAATCTCATATCACAAGTTCTATTATCATAAGTTAGGTTTACCCCTTTAGGGGGAAACCACCATTATTCATCTTTTTTGTAATATGAGTAGCTAAATCCTTTGTCGATTAAGGATGAATTCAATGTTCTTAGCGTGAAGCTTTATTAATAGTACAAATCCATTGAGAGTTTTTATCATCAACGTTTGTCTTTACCGTATCTAGGGTTTATGAGTGATTCTTAGATTGATTTGGGACGCATACTAGATTAGTCTATTGATTGTTCTATTGCTAGTGGAAGTTAGGAGATAAGTAATCGTCGAATAACTCTCTACACAAGTAGAAATCACGAGACCTTACAGAGGGATTCTGTGGAGGAATCGTGTGTAAAAACAACACCAGCAAGTAAACCTTGAGCTAAGAGTTTAACTACTGGGATTAACCTAGTTCACAAAGCTTAAAACGTTCGATTGGATTAGACCTTTCGTGAGCTACTACTTGGTGGTTCGATTGAATAAAATCTGATATTGGAGAGCTTCTGTATCCGTGGTATAAGGAGTTTTGGGGATAGCACTGAGCTAGTTGCTATTCTACGGTTGATGATAAATGGTTCTTACGAACAATAGATAAGTATTCTAATCCTGTTAACGCTTGGTAACGATGAAGAATTTCTTAATCATCATTTTCTTCTTTATTGTCTTTCTATTAATCTTACAAACAAAACCCCCCTTTTGTGTTACTTACTTTATTTTTCTAGTACAAATAACCTATCAATTACACGTCTCTATGTGGGAACGATCTCTTACTACCGCTATATTACCAGTTAATTAGTGGGAAATATATTTATTAATTTGATTGCACCTACGAAACGCATCATCTGGAGAAAATTCATCATGCCGAAGCTCTACCCAAGTACCACCAGGTACAACCCTGCAAGAAAATTTGATGCTTTATTAGTTTCTCTTTAACAACGAGTTACCTTCCAAGAAGTAAAATTATGTTTCAGATGTTTGATTCTTCTTCAGATTTGTAAAACACTCCAAGGTAGTTCTGGGTCAGGATTTGTAAGCAAGTTGTAAACAACCATGAAATCAGTTGCAATGTGAACTCTGAGTTGATCAATCTTGATAAACATCTTTAGACCCAATTCCACCCCCTGCAGTTCATGAGCCAACACTGAAATAGGTGAGATCTCACTACTAGCAACACTCAAAACCTCAGCATTATTACCTCTAAGAATGGCTCTAAAACTCCCACCATCATCAGATTTAGAGACATCAGTGTTGATCATTATTTCATCAGTGGCAGGAGAAATCCAGGTGCAATCAATGATATCAGGCTGAACGAAAAGATAATCAATTCTCTATCTGCTCATAAACCATCTCACAATAAAGTTATCCTCCTCCTTACACATAGAAGCAGACATTTTAAATCTAACATCTTAAACAATTAGCAAGCTAACTTGGTCTTCAGAATTAAATATAGATCTAAATTTTTTGTTATTCCTGAAAAAGCGGGGGTCTAACAACACCTCCCAATATTTTGCTTAGCAATCTGTATGGACTAACACCAATATACTTTGCTAGAGAATCAACTAGACAGTCAGACTCAATCTAGATTAAAGTATATCGAGGAGTTAATATCTCTCTCTTGTTTTGATTTACTCGGGCTAACAGAAATCAGCGAGTCCTTAATCAAACACAAGGAATAACTTGGATGGTGCCAAGGACCACTATCCAAGGATCAATCAATGCCAATCAACAAACAAATTGTTAGATTACTCTAATTGATGATCTAATGCACAACCTATATTATTTCAATTATAAAGATAAAACAATATAATGCGAAAAATTGAAATAACACAGACACCAGAAATTTTGTTAACGAGGAAACCGCAAATGCAGAAAACCCCCGGGACATAGTCCAGATTGAACACACACTGTATTAAGCCTCTACAGACACTAGCCTACTCCAAGATAACTTCGGACTGGACTGTAGTTGAACCCCAATCAGTATCCCACTGATCCAAAGTACAGTTGTACTCCCTACGCCTCTCATCCCAGCTGGATACTGCGCACTTGATTCCCTTAGATGATCTCACCCACAACTAAGAGTTGCTACGACCCAAAGCCGAAGACTTGACAATAAACAAATCTGTCTCACACAGATAAGTCTATCAAAGGATCAATCTGTCTCCCACAAATAAACCTTACAGGTTTTGTTCCGTCTTTTTATAATAATCAAGGTGAATGGGAACCAATTGATAATCCAGTCTTATATTCTCGAAGAACAACCTAGAGTTATCAATCACCTTACAACAATCTTAATCGTATGGTAGCGAAACAAGATTTTGCGGATCACAAACAATGAGACGAAGATGTTTGTGATTACTTTTTATATCTTTCCTATCGGAGATATCAATCTCAATATGATTGTACTCGTACGATAGAAGATGCAAGATCATATCACACAACTACGATAAAAATATTATCGGTCTGGCTTCATAATCCCAATGAAGTCTTTAAGTCGTTAACCTGGTTTTAGAAGAAGAAAACCAAAGGTTAAAGGAGAAACGACCCTAGCACGCAAACTAGTATCACACGTGAGGTGTGGGGATTAGTTTTGCACAGAAGCTAGAGTTCCCCTTATGTTCCCCTTATATAGTCTTTCAAATCAGAGTTTGCAATTAGGTTACCTTGGTAACAAAGAAATCAATATCCACCATTAGATGAAAACTTGATTTAGATTCAAGCTAATATTTCTCAACCGTTAGATCCAAAACTGAGCTTGTTACACACACTTGACAATGCACGCTTCTAGGTTTGTTTACCGTACCCAAACGTATGCACTTGTTGGTTCAACAATAGTTAACCAAAAGATTAGTCATATGAGAATTTCATATCAACCACGTTCTTCTTCAACATAACTAGTTCAAATGATTTCAAATGAACTAGTTAGAGAGTTGTTCAATTGCAAGGAAATCTCATGTACTACACAAGACACAATTGAAGAAAAGATGATTTGATTCACTTGAATCGGTTCATGAACTTTTATAGCCACGGTTTGCAAACTGCATTCCTTAGTCTTTTTAAGTTTAAGTTCAGAAATCATCTTCAGATATATAACCTTCTCAGGTTCGCGGACTTAAGTTACCGGGCAGAGTTTACAAACTCCAGCAGAAATTCTCGGTGTGAGAACTTCGCCGGTTCACAGACTGGGTTCGCGGACTTAGTTTCACGCAAGTAGTTTGTCAACTCCAGTAGAAATTCTCAGGTTTGAGAACTTCGGAAGTTCGCGGACTGAATTCGCGGACTTGGCTCACGCCATTCTTCCGGTTCTCTTGATCAACAAAGTTCACAAACTTTGGTTCAAGGAATATGACTTATACATAAATGTGTTTCCACGAAAATGCTTGTGTCAACCATTGGTTATATAATCTAAACTCTCATTCCAATCATTGAAACATTCTTAGAGGACGTTATATAGTTGTTACACCATTCTCGTCAAAGCAATTTTCAAGATGATTGAAACATATTATGACTTTCGTCACATGGTAAAGATAAACTTGGTTAAAGCGAAAAGCTTACCAACTCATATTTCGAGATATAGATAGGCGAGGTATACTCGGCTCGAAACACCAAATGTGTATAATCAAAGTCTATATATATAGCATATGACTTCTCATATCAAAGAGTAGGAGATAGAGTAGATAGACTTTTGAGTGATAGATAAGTTCAAGTCTTCACATACCTTTTTGTCGAGAAGTTCCACCGGTTCCTTGAGTAGTTATTCTTATTGTATGATGAATCGCCATGGAGTCCTTGAGCTCAACTATACTTTCTATCCTAGTCCGAGACTTAGCTATAATAGACTAGATATCAATACTTATAGTTTTGATCACTAACATTGACAAACATGCTTGTGATAACAACGCATGCGAGTTCGACCGAGAAATACTCTAACAATTCCTCTCTCTCCAAATATGGTAGATAAAACCATCGAGGACAAGTCTTTTGATGACAGAGACACAATAATATCTTGTGAAGTTTTGAGAACACCAACTGATTTCCTCATCCCAAGTATTTGCTGGCACTCTAATAAAACCTAGCTTTAGGAAGAATACTCCAAATATCAGAGGAAAAAAGACAATCATGAAAAAGATGATTTTCAGTCTTCCCTTCTTCCCTACAGAAGACACAAGAAGCCTCAAAAATAACTCTGCAATTTGAAGTTTGCTTCTAGTTTTTAATCTCTTATGAAAAGCAAGCCAGGAAATAAATTAATATCTAGGAATATGCTTTTTAAACCAAACTAGGTGTTTCCAATGAGGAGAAGGTAAATGATCAGATATAACAATATAAGTGTGCTTCACTGAAAACTGGCATGTGGTGCTAGACTTCCAGAAAGCATGGTCACTCTCATGAATATTAAACTCAGCAATGGTGATTTGCTTTACCATTTCTCTAGTATTGTCTTCCATGTAAGAAGGAAATATCACTCTTTTAGGGTGAATAAAACATGAAAACCAAAATTAAAGCATGCCACTCAAAAAAAAAAAAAAAAAACTTTATAAGCAAAGCCTATCTGGATAAGCAAGAAATCTAGGCTTCCAAGAGTTCAATCTATCATCCACCCTCTCAATAATAGGAAAACTGTCTCTGTAAGACAATCTAGTGGATAAAAAGGGAATGCGCAGGTATCTGAAAAGTAACTCCCCTATAGAACAATCCAAAATAATAAAAATTTGTTGCAGGATGTCTTCTTCAACAGCAGAATGAAATAAGGAAGTTTTATGATTGTTCATCTCAAGCCCAGTACATAAACCAAACTTATTCAAGACAATCTTGAGACTAGAAGCAGCTGAAGTAGTACCTTTGAAGAAGAGCATCACATCATCCACAAAACAAAGGTGAGTGAGACGTGTGAGCTTGGACCTTGGATGTAAACTAAAATTTTGTAACTGTACCTGCCTGAGAAGGGTGGCACTTAACATCTCCATGGAAATATAAAAAAAATAAGGAGATATTGGATATCCTTGTCTGAGTCCCCTCTTAGCTCAAAAAAAAACCATATGGAGAGCCATTCAAAAGCACTGAAAATTTAGTAACAGTAATGCATAATGCAATCCAATTAATAAAAAGATCTAGGAAACCCATTTGCTTTAAGACATAAAAAATTGCATTCCATTTGACAGTGTCATAAGCCTTCCTCACGTCAATTTTAAGGCACATCTGGGAGATCCATGTGATCTATGATAGTTTCTAACTAGTTCATGTGCCAACAAAATATTGTCTTGAATACTTCTACCATATATAAAGGCTGATGGATTCTAACTAATAAGACCCCCTAGGATCCTCTTCATTCTAAGACAAATGATTTTAGTAATGCACTTATAAGTAAGATTACAACAGGAAATCGGCCAATAGTCTGAAACAACTGAAAGGATTTTTATTTTTTGGAATCAGAGTAATAAAAGTAATATTTACTTCCTTTAGAAGCTTAGATTTAGTGATTTTTTTTTGAACAACAGCAACCAACTCATCACCAACAATAGACCAGCTAGTCTTGAAAAAATGGCTTGAGAAACCATCTCGGCTTGGTGCCTTACTAGATCCAATAGAATTTAAAGCAATAACCATTTCCTCCCTTGTGACAGGCTTAATAAGATCAGCTACATCTTCTTGTTGAACACAAGCCTCGAACCTTAAATTCAGAAAATCACCATAAAAATCTCCTATGTATTGCTACCAAACAGATTAGAATAATAGGAGACACATTCACTAGCAATACCCTTATCTTCAGTAAGCTTAACATTGGCATTGTCATAAAAGAATGAGATATTATTTCTAGACCTGCGTTCTTTTAAAGAATTATGAAAGAAAGAAGTGTTTGCGTCTCCCAAATCTAACCATTTGACCCTGGACAGTTGCTTATGAACAGATTCCTCATACTTATCCAATCTAACATACTCAGTAACATAGTCTCTCTCCCTTCTAGCCAACTCTTGATCAAGAGGGTAAGATTTCAAAAGTAATTGAGCATTATCCATATTTTCTTTAGCTTGTAAAACTTGTTCAGACATAGTTCTGAATCTAGTTCTTTTCCGTTTATAATCTCATGTTTCACATTTTTGAGCTTATTAACAAATTTAATCATGGGGTTCCCTCTCACATAAATATTCCACCCAAATCTGACCACTTTCAAAAAATCAGCTTCCTCACAGAGAAAATTATAGAACCTAAAAGGAGGAGAGTCATGTTTCCTATTTTTAAAAATAGACACAATAGCTGGAGAATGATCAGAGATACCTTGTAAAACCTGGTAATTTTCTTAATATGATTTTCGCACTAAAACACTGCCCATATTATTTATTCGGATTTTTTATTAATCTAAAACTTAGTTTGTAAAAAATAAACATTTATTTATGAGTGTACTTATGGTTCCCATAATAAAAAATATTAATTTATTAAGCTATATTTCTTAAAACTATAAATCATTTTCCTTGTTGATTGATTAATTAATTAGGATTTAATTAGTTATGTAAATAATAGGTGCATTGATTGGTAATTACATGTAATTAATTTTAGATATTTTTATTAATGTTAGGATAGAGATTTATTATTTTTAGCTATCTATCATGAATTTTGGATGCATAAGAAAATTGAAAATGGAAGACTTGAACTATTTTTGAGTTTAATGATTTGGCTCTCATGAAGAAATGTGTGGACATGTCTTACATTAATTAATGGGTTAGTAAAGAACGCGCGGTTGGGGATATCAAAACTAATTGGGGGATATGAGTTACTTCCCCCAACCAAAGGTGTCTGCTTAGGGGTGTTTTTTGGGGGCGAAAATACTAAAACATCCTTTGATTAATTAAAAAATATTATGAAAAGACTGTTATACCCTTCCCACAAAATAAAAAAAAAACTTAAAATCAAAACCAAACACAAAATCAGTTATCCCCCATTTGAGTACCGTCATACTCGTGTGTTAGGGTTAGGTTTTGAAAAAAAAAAGATTCTTCCATCTTCCTCTCCTCTTCTTCATCGTTCTTCATATACTCTACGATTAATCGTTGAATCAAAAATTTCCTCGTCGATTAAAACCAACCCATAAAAATGCCTTCATGAAAGAAATTAGATGCCGAATCGAAATCAAAATCGATTGCTCAACAGAAATTACAGAAAAGGGTTGCTTTGATTGCTCAAGAGCAAGAACACGAAGAACAAGAGACTTCGGACGATCAACTTCTCGTAAACATGGCTTCTGTGAGAAGGTAAGTGATTTAGAACTATTTAATTAGTGTTTCAATCGATTTGTAGCTACGAATTTAGGTCAAAATCGCAAACCTAACTGCAAAGGTTGAGTTTCAGTAGCTTCCGACATTCACTTTAGTATGAATACCACATCGGAAAAGTGTAAAGGCATTCAATTTAGGATGAATCCCACACCGACACTGCGTTACGGCATATGATTTAGGCTAAAGACCACACCGGAACATAGTTACGACATTCGATTTAGGATGAAGACCACACCGGAACGCAGTACCGGCGTTGAAATTAGTTTGAATACCATGTCGGTATTCAGTCGCGGCATTGATTTGAATTTTTTCGAATACGCCGGAAGTGAGCTTCTAATACACAGAAAACCCTAGGATTTTGTTATTGGTACCGGCATACGTGTCAGGTTAGATTCTATGCCGAAAACCTGTTACAGCATGAGTTTTAATTTTACGTATGTTCCGGTAATGGTGTTTTGGTATCAAGGAACTTCCTAATGATTACCGGCATCCTCGAAATTTATTTGTCAATGCCGATATTAGTTGCGGCATGTAATGGTTTGAATTTACCATGCCGTTTCCGGTCACGGCATGGTCGATACTTTGTTTCGGTATGCCGGTAGTGATGATTCTATGTCGTAATGTGGTGTATCTATGCCGGTATTAGAAATGAAAGTTAGTTGTCTTATATTTATTTCGTGCTTCTTTTGAAATAGGTCTAAAGAAAAGGAAGCTAAAGCAAAGGAAGCTTACAAAAACTAAAGATGCTGGCATTAAGAAAATAAGGAAGGACGGTCTTGGTACTCCTCAGTCTCTGCCTCCTGGAGGGAAAGACCAACGTCGCAAAATCCGTTTGGGGGCCGATACAAGAGGTGAAGTTTGGGAGAGTGGTCGTGACCGTAGTAAACTCGTAATCCGTGAATCTACCGAAGCAGTTGAGGAGGAAGATGAGCAAGATGAAGAGGAAAGTGGGGAAGAAGATAATGAGATTGATCAAAGTCAATAGAAAATCAAATCCAAGGAGTAGTGGAACAAGGTGGGCCAAGTCAACAACCGACACAAGGCAAGGGCAAAGGAAAAGGCAAAGTAAAAGTTAAAGGTTCGCACCTTCCTCATATTGATGACATGATACCTGATCTTGATGGTGGTAGAATTTGGGGCGCAACTTCTCATGGTCTGGGGTATCTATTTGGCTACAAGGACTCGTGGGCTCGTACTATATATCAAACCTATGTAAGAATTTCTATCTCGTGCATATGTATTATTTTGTATTTATGCAAAATATCTTAATCGTATTATCTCCTAATTGTATGATTATAAGAAGGTTGTGCGTGTTTGCCGAAACCAAGCCGCGTCTCATTGGGATTTGTCTAAGGAATGTGAAAAGGTCCAAACATTAGTAAAGGATTCTGGTTTATATCCTTTGGTTGAAAATTATTTGAAGCCAGATATTGTGACAGTCAATTACTTCGTCGAAAGGTATCATGGTGAATCAGATACCATGCACTTCCCGTTTGGCGAGATGACCTTGATCCCTGATGATGCTCAGAACATTCTAGGCTTGAGTGATACCGACAAATCAATTGCAGAAGGAGATCATTGTTAGGATCTAGAATGGTCGAAGTTGCACGCTCTTAATAACAAGCTGTTTGGTTGGGACTACAAAATTTTGTGGAAAGCTTTTATGTATCTAAGACTAGTAGGACAAAGACCATCAAGCTGACACTGCTTAAGAAGAAGTTTGAAAACACGAAGCAGAGAAAAGACAAGGATGGATGGGACCCCGCACAGATTCATTATACAGCCGTTGCGTACCTGTTATTCATCTTGGGCACTAGAGTATTCCCTGACACTAGTGGCAACAGGGTTAGTCCAAACACCTTCAATACTTGGATATTTTTAAAAATGGGGGATATTTTTCACCGGCATAGAAATATTATGAATACCATGCCGATTCTAGTGGTGCCGGGGTGGTATTCGTACTACGTGTATGCCGGCACCAAGCTTTTTCAGAGAAAAAATGGCGGTTTCAAAAAAAGAAATTCAAATTTTCGACCTCTTAGCAACATTACCTGTGTATTGGGGATGCTTGTATGTTGAACTTGTTTACTTTCTTGGGTTGGTTCTTCAAAAAACACTTCATGCTCACGAAAATCATATTCCAAGGGTGTTGGTTCATCATATAAGTCCAATTATGAGTTGTTATCATTAACCGAAGATTGAAGATATGCTTCTTGTTGTAGTTGAGCTAAAGATTCAGCAGCTGCAATTCTCTCCTCACAATCATCTTCCATTTTCACAAAAAAATTTCCACTCAAAAATATTTTTCCCTCCTTCTACTCTCACCTCACTGACACAAATTCAAATAAAAATACACACTAATTTATCCCCCAAATACTTAAGATTTTACTAATTATTATTAACCACTAAACCTGATTAGTGAGGGCTAGATTAGGAATTAAAAAAATAATTACATAAGGGGTGACCCAGGTTTGATATTTGGATCCAGTTTTTGTCATGTAGCTATATCCCAAAATTAGTTTTGATATCCCCCATCGCGCGCTCTTAGTAAATATATATATATATATATATATATATATATATATATATTTATTTAAGTTTTGAAAGATAAACTAGGAAATTTATTGATTAGTACTAATTGCATGGGAGTCCAAATTTGTTCACACTCCTCTAAAGAGTGATATTATTCTGATTGGTTGATTAGTTAACTGATGGCTTCATTATCCTCCATGTTTAGAATCTCGACCCTCGTTACATAACTCCATAAATTAAATCAATGGTTGAGATTAAAATGTTACGTGCACACTCGTTAAGAAGCGTGCACAAATTCGCAAATTAGATGAATTATTCCTTATTTCTGTGTGTAATCAATGTTAGCAAACTTAAAGCAGTTTTCATTAACATATATGTGAAATTATGTTTAGGTGAATTAAGGGTATATTTCAATAAAAATATAAACATCATTAATAATGATTTAAAAAATTTATCTGTGTTAGTATGGAAAGAATTATTTTACGTAAGTATACATATTAAGCAAGATGCGTTATTTTCTTTTAGTAAGTTTGAATTAATAAATAGCATGCATGGGTTCCAGATCCTTTGTCCCAGAAATATTCCTTTAGTAAGACAACTGCATCTCACCAGAGGAGATGCAGAAAAACGAGAAAAAACCCAACCCAAAATTTCCTCAAAATCGCCTTCGACTAGTCAACGCTCAACGACCCATTTTTTGTGTTATAGCCGCCATCACATTTTAATTTACCCTTTGACCATCTTGATGGTGCTTGACCAATACTTTTCTTTTTGAAGTCGAGCAAAATGATTCAGTTTACAATGTAAAGATATTTAACAAAACAAAAGATATTTCAAAAAAAATAAAAATAAAACAGACACCATAGAACACAAAATGAATTAGTCTTTGCAGCAAATTTTCTCTCTAATAAACCATAAGGGTGTGCATTAATAGGCACAAGAAAATGCCGCATTTTCAATTCTATGCAATTAGAATTTGGACCATTGAACGCCTCGCAGAGCCTATAAAATGCTTGCAGCCACATGTCGGTATGGTCTTGCGTCTCATGTCTGCCCAGGTTTATGCTTTTCCAAGAATGCCTTGGCCAAATTGCTAAAGCTTACACTTACATCCACAGCTAAAGCATACCTTTCTATGACTTCAACCACTTCAGGCTTCAAGATCTCTTCCTTATTCACAGGGTTACAAAGATAAGAGAGATCTCCCACTGCATAGTTCACCTATCCATAAAGTTAATTATCGATTCACCTTGCGGGAAAAAAAATAAATAAGTTTTCTCGGAACACTGTTTGATTATGTGTATGCCAATTCAAATCTTCAGCATATGTTCCTTTCTAATTGAGGTGCAACCTGAGATACCAAATATTAAAAGTTAACAAACAAGCGATAGTTGAGTCTAGAAACTTACAATATTTCTAACAGGGTTAGATAAGCATTATACAACCAAAGGAATTTCATCTCATTGAGAAATAAGAGCAGCATTTGCTGGGTCTGTCGAGAAGAACACATAAGAGCAAATACAAGGTGTGGTTATGGTTAGTAAGCATTAAAATATGGGTCGAACTAGTCAACTAACCAACAGAAGTATTGCAGATACCACCAACACCAAATTCCACAAATTTCTTGTTTGGCTCAGTCACACAGTCTAGGAACAGATCCAAAACATTAAGTTGTTAAAAGCCAACAAAAATAAGGTGCTCAGTATTAAGTGCTGCAGATACCAACAACCACTTCCTTATTCCTGCCTACCCAAATCCAACTTGATATTGTACCTGGCGCAGAAACGTAAAGTTGAAGGGATCATGGAAAATAAAGTCATTAAATCTCGCGTCATGTTTATCATTCGAGTCTATTTTTTCAGTTTGCATAAACTGGATGATTAACTGAAGTAGTCAGCTAATGAAATAAAATTATGTTCACATATATGCAGTATGAGCAATAATTCAGCCTGAGGTATCATCATAACAAAAGTATATTATTCAATCCGAAAAATTATCAAGCACGTATAGTACGATAAGTTGATTATCTCTTTAGATCAATTAATTACCTTCATTGGTAGCATTCTGAAATTCACTCACCAACTCTTATAATAGAGAGAGAAAAGGGGTAATATAGAAATTTCATTCATTCAAATACTTGAATACTGATAGTTAACCATATGATTCACTATGATCACCATCAAATCAATCAATTTTTACCCATATTTTGAAATTTGAAGAATCATGGGTTGATTGATTTACGAAGAAGTAGTATCACCTGAAGGTATTGTAACCTGGGGATGCTGTTACGCCCTATTCGTTCTTTCTGCCTCTTGTTGTTTGTAAACATGGGGAAGTATTTAAAGAGGTCTGAGAGCGAAAAGAGAAGTTGTTCAATATAAACAGGTTCAAGAGGGTGTTTGGCCAGGAGATTTTCTTTTGCTTCAAACCCTAGTTAGAGCTTCTCCAATGGTCAATGCGGTTGTTTCATACGTGGCACCACCTTAAAGACATCCTATTTTATCTTTGTGTACTATATTGGGAATAAATTCATAAACACAATGCGTATAAAATTTTAATCTCCAACCCATAGTTTTTGAAATTTTTATGTATTTACGTGTCATTCATTTATTGATAAATATAATTCCCAATTTATTTTTTTTAGGTAATTTTATTTATAAAATGGTAACTAGGAAGCGAAGACATCCTCTAATGGTGTGTTTGGTTGTAGAATTCACAATTCCGAGGGATGTATAATTCCATGGGATTACAAACACCGGAAATAATGCAAATTCCTCGTATGTTTGATAACTAAGTGAAAATTCCTATGATTCTTAACATTTCCTTGTTTTAAAACCCATGTACTGTTTGGATACTGTTTAGAGAGGTAGGGAGATGGCATTCAAAATGAGGGATTTGGTGGAATTGTAAATCCCGAAAGAAATGTGAATCCAAGGAATTTGGGAAACCAAACGTACCAAGGGAATTGTAAGTCCACCAAATCCACTGGACCCATGAATTCCACCTTTAGAATTCTGCATCCAGACCCACCATAAGTGAACCTCTAGTTTTAGAGGTCATGTCATCTTGACATTAATTATATAGGTTGGGGTTGGAGAAACATTTTTAAGAAAATGAATGTGTATCATATGTGGATTAAAACTTTTTGCTTTCCGAACATTCTATTGGAGAAGCTCTTTGTAAGTTCGCGAATTATACGAAACATTTTTAAGAAAATGAATGTGCATCCTATGTGGATTAAGACTTTTTTGTTCACAAACATTCCATTGGAGAAGCTCTTAGTAAGTTCGCGAATTATACGTGTATAAATCGCGAATCCAACTGTATCAACCAAATCCGTACGTATCAGCCGTATAACTGGAACCCCGACTTAGATTTGTGAATTTCCAGCTTAAAACAAATTATACGCGTATTTACGAATTACCGAATCATATAAATCGTATAATACTTTTCCACATCATCACTAATTTATCATTTTTTGTTATATTTTTGGATTTTAAAATTGTACATACACCAATCTGAATCCAATACCACAAACGTACATGTTACGTGCTGACTATAATGCATATATCATATGTACAGTTCATGTTAATTATTAAATTACAGTATCTAAAGAGAGATTATATTAAAAATAATTTTTTAATAGGCTATAAATGCTGAATTTTGTATGCCGAATTCATATCTCTAAAACGAATTATACACGTACATATGTCGTTCCGTATTGCTGTCGAATCACGAACCGTTGATCATATTTTTGACCAAAATTGACTTTTACGAATCCTTATAATACTCATATGTATATCGTTATGACCATTGGAAAGAAATTTATTGCTGGTGGAGCAAGAACTCATTTTTTCTGAAAATATGCTCTAGAACCAGAACTAGAGGACTCATGAAGAGAAACAACATCAACTAAAAAGTTCCCCTGAGAATTTTCCTTGTTTGATTCAAAAGCCTTCAAATAACTGTCTTCATTCATCTTATCCAATAAAATGAACTTATTATTCATAAAAACTCCTTCTCTTAACTGAATGATAGGGACTTCATTAAGAACATGACTATCCAGGTTAACATGCACAGAATTGCTACTAAGTTCCATCATAACTTATTGAGCATGAACATTACTTGCAAAAACCATTCCTTCTTCAGAAGTATAAGATCCAGTTTTAGTTGGATCCCTTACTCTTTTACCAGCCTTTGAGATCCATCCCTCAATACCAACAAAAGTACTATTTTTATTGGGAGTTTTTGCACCATTCTTAGATTTAGAAATCCAACCATCTCCATCTATAGTAGTAGTGTTATTCTTCTGAACCCATTTCTGCACCATTTTTTAAATAGGATTTACTTGTTTAGGAAAATGAGACGGGATATGACCAAAGAATGCACAATCACTGCACTTGGGAGGTTTCCAAGAGTAATCCATTTTTAATTTCCACTTTATCCTTAACCCCAAGAGTAAATGTAAAAGAATCAGGAAATTCACAGTCAACATCTACTTTAACACAAATCCTCGCATA
Organism: Papaver somniferum; assembly: GCF_003573695.1. Lineage (NCBI taxonomy): Eukaryota > Viridiplantae > Streptophyta > Magnoliopsida > Ranunculales > Papaveraceae > Papaver > Papaver somniferum. Next base: position 145,804,948 of record NC_039365.1, on the reverse strand, counting down.
ACTCATTCTGGTTTTGTGTAAAGTTTGAGTATCCATTATAAGAGGTTAACCTAGATAAGTAGTAATCATACTCAGGCCCTTATTATTCCACATAAACATGGGAACATTCCTAAAATTCATCCAAACAGGGATTGATTTCAACTCTGCAATTTCCTGCTCAACCTTCCCAGAACAAGGTTTGACAATAAACAACTATTTGAAATAAACATAGATCCCATCTCCAGAGCACGAGTTCTATCCTCAACAGATTGAAATTAAATATAAACATGCTCTCACCATGAATGGTCATTTGGAGATTACCTTTAGGTTTCCAAGCACGGTTTACAACATTCCGTACCCAATTAAATGGTAATCGTCTACCCACAAAAGCTCCAATTACTTTATCTTCACATTGACGAATTTCGTCATCAAACACCTCATAAGGAATATCCATAGAGTTCTTACCATCAAATATTGGATATGAGTAGAACTCTATTTCTGCAAATAACAGACTCCTTATTCTTATCAAACAGAGAAGACCAAGCAGCCGGAGATCCGACATAACCTGACTGACGAAAACCTTCATTACCAGGTGGAATAACTGGATCTACCAACAATTCATTACCAAAGAACTTTGAATTACCAACACCCCCCCAATAAAAGAATCCTCTAGAGACATGGAGAGAGCCACTATAGGAAGGATTTTTAGAGAAGACAACTGCATCTCACCAGAGGAGATGCAGAAAAACGAGAAAAAACCCAACCCAAAATCGCCTCAAAATCGCCTTTGACTAAGTCAACGCTCAACGACCCGTTTTTTTTGTGTTATAGCCGCCCTCACATTTTAATTTACCCTTTGATACAGGTGTATCCGTACTCCTTTAGGGAACTTAGTTTACCTCAAGCTAAGTTGAGGGAAGAATCCTATTCTAGGCAGGAATCCTTGTTTAGGAAGAATTCCTAGTTACGGAAGAGTTTTGTTTTAGGAAATACTCTTAGTTTAGGAAATATATTCCTAATAGAAGTCCTTGGTCGGCTGAGTACGATGAAGGTTATAAATAAAGAGCTTTGGATAATATCTAAGGACACAGATAATAGGCACAGAAAACCTAGGAGAATCTTGGAACAATACTTGTGCAAGCTAGCAAACAGTTTAAGGTTGATCCACTGTTTAGAGAGATTGTGAGCGTAACAAATAGAGAATTGTAATTGTTTTCTTGTTCATAACCTAGAGAAGATATTTTCTTCGAATTACTACTTGTGTTCTGTTTTCTAAGTTTCTCGTCTATTATTATTCTGAATTCCGCCTTTATAGTAATAGCTACCAAGGTATAGAGATCATACGTATCAAGTTGGCATCAGTGCAAGATTCGTTTCTTTAAGGGAAGATTCTTGTGGTTTATGGTCTTCACCTACAAACAGCTTGGTGAGTTACTCGAGAAGCAAGAAAACGTTTAAAGAACAAGAAAATCAAAGATGGGAAAGTAAGTTGATGATCCTAAGCAAAACTAACCATTAACTACGAAAGAGAAGGTGGATGCGGTACAAACATACATGAAGTCTTATACACCTAAGCAGAAGACGAAGAAAAAGATTACGTTTTCATCTGGTGTTTTTGAGGAAAAGAACGAGGAAGAAGAAGAAGAACCACTCGAACAAGATTGCGTTTTGGAGCAAAGATTGACTAAGACAAGAAGAGGAGTTATGGATGCTTTTCAAATTAGACGTCATGGTCAAGTTTCCAGCAAAGAGAGATGGTTCAGCAAGGTAAAAGGAACTCTCGGATTCCTAACTTTCAAATATAACTTTCACAGGAGTTCAAGTTCTTGAGTGGGGGCGCATGATACATGTGTATCTTTCTCTCTCCGGGAACTAGTGATCCTCAAGCCGGATTGAGGATAGATTTCTACTTTGGGAAGGAATATTAATTTTTAGGCAGTATTCTTAGATAAGGAAATATTCTTAGACAAGGTAATATTCCTAGACAAGGAAATATACCTAGAAAAGGAATATTCCTAGATAAGGTGATATTCCTAGATAAGGAAATATACCTAGACAAGGAATTCTTTCTAGAAAAGGAATTATTCCTAGATAAAGAAATATACCTAGAAAAGGTATTATTCTTAGATAAGGAAATATATTCCTAAGAGGTTTTAGAAACCTTTAAAGATATGAATAGAGATGTTTAGCTCATAGCTAACACATCTAGAGTGTGGTTTGTGATACAGACTCACCTAGATCAAAAAAGGAGGTTTGTGAGACAAATCACCTAGAGATAAGTTTGTGAGGCAATTAATTATTGTAAAATCAAGCTTAGCAAACAGTTTAAGGTTTGATCCACTGTTTAAAGAGATTTTGAGCGTAACAAAGAGAGAATTATAATAGTTTTCTTGTTCATAATCTAGAAGAGATATTTTCTTCGAATCTGGTTTATAGTGTGTTATGTTTTCTAGTTTTCGTCTATTATTATTCTGAATTCCGCCTCTATAATACTAGTCTCCAAGATACAGAGATCAATACGTACCACCCTTTGACCATCTTGATGGTGCTTGACCAATACTTTGCTTGTTGAAGTCGAGCAAAATGATTTATTTTACAATTTAAAGATATTTGATAAAACAAAATATATTTTCAAAAATAAAATAAAAATAGACACCATAAAACATAAAATGAATTATTATTTGCATCAAATTTTCTCTCTAATAAACCAAAAGGGTGTGCATTGATATGCATAAGAAAATGCCGCATTTTCAATTTTATGCAATTAGAATTTGGACCATTGAACGCCTCGCAGAGCCTATAAAATGGTTGCCGCCACATGTCGGTATGGTCTTGCATCTCATGTCTGCCCAGGTCTGTGCTTTTCCGAGAATGCCTTGGCCAAATTGCTAAAGCTTACACTTACAGCTCCAGCTGAAGCATACCTTTCTATGACTTCAACTACTCCAGGCTTCAAGATTTATTCCTTATTCAAAGGGTTACAAAGATAATAGAGATATCCCAGTGTATAGCTCATCTGTCCATGAAGTTAATTATCGAGTCACCTTGAGGAAAAAAAATCAATCAGTTTTCTCGGAACACTGTTTGATTATGTGTATGCCAATTCAAATCTTCAGCATATGTTCCTTTCTAATTAAGATGCAACGTCAGCTACCAAATATTAAAAGTTAACAAACAAGCGATAGTTGAGTCTAAAAACTTATAGTATTTCTAACTGGTTTAGATAAGCATTGTACAACCAAAGGAATTCCATCGCATTGAGAAATAAGAGCAGCATTTGCTGGGTCTGTCGAGAAGAACACATAAGAGAAAATACAAGGTGGGATTATGTTTAGTAAGTATTAACATATGGGGTCGGACTAGTCAACTAATCAACAGAAGCATTGCAGATACCACCAACACCAAATTCCACAAATTTCTCGTTTGGCTCAGTCACACACAGCCTAGGAACAGATCCAAAACATTAAGTTTTTCAAGCCAACAAAAATAAGGTGCTCAGTATTAAATCCTGCAGATATCAACGACCACTTCCTTATTCCTGCCTACACAAATCCAACTTGATATTGTACCTGGCACAGAAACGTAAAGTTGAAGGGATCATAGGCAAAGTTAGCTAAGTGTGCAACTACTTTTTTCCTTTGTTTCTGCAACACAATAAAGTCATTAAATCCCCCGGCATGTTTATCATCCGAGTCCATTTTCTTAGTTTGCATAAATTGGCCGATTAACTGAAGTAGCTAGCTAATGAAATATAATTATGTTCACCTATATGCAGTATGGGCAATAATTCAGCCTGAGGTATCATCATAACAAAAGTATATTATTCAATCAGGAAAATTATCAAACACGTATAGTACGATAAGCTGATTACCTCTTTAGATCAATTAATTACCTTCATTAGTAGCATTCTGAAATTCACTCACCAATTCCTACAATAGAGAGAGAAAGGGGGCAACATAGAAATTTATTTCATTCAAACACTTGAATATCGATAGTTAACCATAAGATTCACTATGGTCAACATCAAATCAATCAATTTTTACCCATATTTTGAAATTTGAAGAACCATGGATTGATTGATTTACAAAGAAGTAGTATCACTTGAAGGTATTGTAACCTGGAGTTGTCGTTACGTCATGACCGTTCTTTTTAAACATGAGGAAGTATTTACATAGGTCGGAGAGCGAAAAGAAAAGTTGTCCAATATAAACAGGTTTAGGAGGGTGTTCGGCAAGGAGATTTCCTTTTACTTCAAACCCTAGTTAGAGCTTCTATGGTCAATGTGGTTGTTTCATACGTGGCACCACCTTGAAGACATTCTTTTTTATCTATATGAGGGAATATATTTCTAAACACAATACATATAAAATTTTAATCTCCAACCCATAGTTTTTGAAATTTTTACGAATTTACGTGTCATTCACTTATTGTTAGATACAATTCCAAATTTTATTTTTAGGTAATTTTATTTATAAAATGCTAACTAGGAAGAGAAGACATCCTCTAATAATGTGTTTGGTCGAAGAATTCATAATTCCGAGGGATGAAACCATGTTAATGGTGGCACTCGTATCGTGCGTTGTTTGTAAACATTACATCAATAAAGCATACTCATGGAAAAAAAAGAACAACAACTCTGATTTGGAATTTCAACTACATTTGCAAACGGCTATCACTTTTATTTTCCTAAGTAACTTACATAGACACACGACTGTGGTCAAAGGGAAGCTACAAAGTTATTGCAATGCAAAAAATGATAATTATAGGACCACCCTCTTGTACCCAAAAAAACATTTTTTTGGATTCCAACGTATAGATGTATTTCTCTTCTGTGAAGATAGAAGGATTTGAGTTTTAATACATAGATAGAACAAAGATAATCATTTTTGGAGTATTAGTTTAACATTTCTCACATGTAAAGTACGTAATGTTGGGATTTTTAGGAGACAAAACGCAACTCAACGGCGTGCGTTTTCTTTTCCTTTCTTTCCTTCTGTCAAATTTTTGCTTTGGTAGTTTTTACTATTTCTTATCCAGATGGGTAGAGAGAAGTAGTGGCAGAAGAAGTGGTGACAAAACAATGATAATGATATTCTCTCTGTTCATGCAATAATGATGACGAAGAAGAGAGGAATGGCAACTTCCCGATAAAAACGAAGATAGCAGATTACTATTGATTCTGGTTGGTCTTTGACCCATCTTTGAGTCTCCACTCATGCTTCTCCACATGAATGGTTTTGGTTCCATAATCCACCTCCAATACCAATAGTAACCGTCTCTTATTTTCCTCTTTGTAATGATATAAGCCTTGTGCATTTTCAATTATCAATCCGCTTCTTGTTTTTCTTCTTGTTAGAGCGTGGATAAAGTTGTAAATTCTTATGCTATATTTGTCGCACACAACCACAGATAGTAAATTAGCTGAATATTCTTCGCTAGCCGATAGTAAAATAGGCAACCATCTAAGTTAGGTGGGATTAGCCGATAGTAAAATAGGCAACCATCTAAGTTAGGTGGGATTTGGAGTGAAGCCCGGTGCAGTTTATATTTAGCAATCAGTACAGCAAATGTCGTGAATATCATTTCTGTTTAGCATAAGTCCCCACTTCCTAGATATAGCAGTTCCACTATGGCACTTAAACTGCTGGGCATACTATATTAACATGTATTGTGGACGATAAGAAAGCTTCTAGCTAGAAAAATATTGCCAATATCTTAACCTTCCACTAACCCAGGACCAAAAGGTTTAATGGGATTGGGAGGGGTGAACATACCTTGAGATGTGGAGGTATCAGATTTTGGCAAAAAGTCGCACACCAGAAAGACACTTAGGAATACAAAGGGTTCCCAACTTGGGTAAACATACATAGGGGCAATGCAATCGCATCAATGATATAAGAACTAAGAACTTTTTCTTAGTATCTTGTTACAGGGACGGCATGGTTTATTAGAGGGGCGGCAGTGTGATAATAGTGTCCTTTTAGTTGGTTAGGAGGTGTCCAATTGATTTTGTAAATTGTCTAGATTACCCTCCCCATATTTTAACCTAAATCAAAGTTAAATTGAAAATTTGTTTTCTTTCTTCTTCTCTTCTCCTCCCATCAACCGTAACCTCCATTAAAACTAAAAATTTCATCGTCTTCGATTAATCATCGATTCGAAAATTAATCAAGTATAATGACTTATATGAGGTATGTTATGAAAACCCAGTTAGGGTTTACTTTATTTTGTTCGATTTAAGTTTAATTTCTATTAGAAATTAGGGTTTTAGGTGAAAATTGAAATACAAATTTCTGGGTTTATGTGAGTTACGGTTGATTTTAACTCTATTACGAACCGTAACTGGAGAATTTGATGTTGTTACGGTTGGTAATAGTTCAATTACCAACCGTATGTTCTTATATCTGACAATTTTCTTCAGTTACGGTTGGTAACCATTTTTATTTACCAACCGTAACTCAGTTACGGTTGGTATTGAGCATTTGGTTACCAACCGTAATTCAGTTACGGTTCTTATCGAGCATTTAGTTACCAACCGTAACTGGTTTTACAATTGGGTTTTCCCAAATTTAACCAGTTACGGTTGGTAGTTCATCTTTTACGAACCGTAACTATGAATTACGGTTGGTTACGAGCAAAATGTCAACCGTAATTAGCTCTGAAAATGTAAGAAATTGAAAAAAAAATTACGTATTTGAGCAACAAAAAGCTAGTTGGGACTAATTTAGAAGTATACCTGGTCATTTTCAGGCATTGGGTTTTCACTTTGTTGGTTAATTTCTTCAATTGATTGAGATTGACCTTCACTTTGGGTTAAAACTTCTCTACCATCTCCAAATTTTTTTTTTAAAACCCTAAAATCTGATTTTGTTTTGATTTTGAGTTAATATAAGTGAAATTAATCATTAACATTAAACTTGATTATCATCACTAAATTAGGTTATCAATTATGAGGGTTAATTTGTCATTTCCAATTTTTTTTATAAGGGACACTTTGAATGATCATGTAATGACTCCTTTTGTCCTATTAGAATGCCGCCCCTATAACGGGTTACTTTTCTTATCTTCAGAACCATTCATTTGACTGGGACTCGGACTTACACCTAAGAAAACACCAACAACCCCACCTATAAGATCTAGTTGTTCCCAACTATGTTGGGGTGAACTCAAACCCAAAATCAGTGCTCAGTATGTGGAATGTTACCATCATGATTAGAGGACTACAGAAACCTGGTGAAAGGAATTGGTCCTTGCAAATTCTAGATAAATAGCCTCCATACAAACTTTGGAATGAAAAATGACAACGTGATGTAACATTTAACAAACATATCACGTTCAAAGGACCTCGAAGGAAAAACACCATTGATTATAAATGAAAAAGAACAAATATGTACCATAAAAACACCCATGACCAAGAATAAAAACAAAAACAAAAACCCAACACAAAATACAAGAATGTTACATTCGCCAAAATTAGCAGTCTGCAAATTCCAAATTGCACCCTCAAATATCCTCAACTTTCTTTCCTTCTGGGTTGTGATCAGCCCTATATATTCATTGATCACCACTTACTAAATTTCCCCACCTAAGCATACAGGGACGACAGTAACTCAACTTACCACAAGAACTACCTTTAATCTCGACATGAAAAGTGTTGTTGGCTATAATTTCTAAAATAATACACACAATTATACTCTTTGACCAAGGGATTTAAAGATAAGGCCCACCCTAAAGAATTTGGCACTAAATCATCTTAACTCTCAAGGTTATTTCTCATTACTAAAGAAACTGCAAGATACAGCTCTCCAGTTAGAACTCCTGAATGATCACATATATCCTAGAGAGCACGGGGAATTGAGAAGAGTCATGGTAAAGGGTAGTGGAAGCAAGAGGGATCGAACTTATGAAATATTTATAGAATCAGATAGATAGATAATGTCAAGATTGGCTGACGTAGAGGACAGGTACCAACCCAGACATTTTGCCATCCCTTCCAGGTTTTTTCTTCTTCACCTGGAAAAAGATATTGGAAGGTCAAAACAGATTATTGAGAGAAGGAGAGAAGAGAGGAGTTGTACTGGTGAAAAAGACTCACATAGAACCAACCGTCCACCTCATAATCGATTTCGAGATCCTCTCCTGCTGTCAGGTTTAGCTGCAAGATAACAGTTAAAATTTGTGAACAAAATCATGCCATATGGATTACATCATCTAAGAGGGTTTAGGCTGTTGGCATTGTGCAAACTGGAGGTAAAACAATAGCAGTTCCATTTCTATGACGCACACCCTGACATGTTGGTTAATCCATGCGTGATTGTGAAGACCTAGAAAAAGTTTACCTCATCATCACCACCGGCAGTGAAGTCATATAATGCTTTCCCGAATTGTGAACTTTGTGAGGAAGCAGGCTCATCATCATCTTCATGGGATCCGAAACTCTGTGCTCCACGTCCCGCCAGAGGATTCTCAAACGACTCGAATCGCTGCATAACTGATGATGAATATGATGGAGGGTCTTCTCTAACCTGAACATTTGTGCAGATTAAATGCTATTAGCTTCGGTTTGATCATAATATGCAAAGGTGACTTGTATGACAGAGTATGGCCACTGACCGGAGATACTGGACTCTCGTATATTGATGGAGTACTGTAAGAAGGGTTGCTAAATCTGCTAGCAGCTGGTCCTGATGACCTATCCTGTTAATCCAAACACAAGTTGTGAGTAATTTCTAACACGTCGGTATCTGAACGTCCAAGATAAGAAATTTGTAGTTTGTTGGAATGTTCATTTCATTTGGCTGCCAAAAATATAACCATTCCAAAATAAAGTATCAAGGAGGAGAGCATGTAATACCCAAAATCGAATGATCTGCACAACTTAGAAGTGATTTCTCGAACTTTTATGACGCATATGATTCTAATGGTGATCTAAAATATATAAATTATCATTAAACATGTTTTTCTAGTTTTAATAAGCCAGTACAATTTGCATATAATAGACCACAGATGAAACACGGAGGGTATATGTACGAAACAACTGATAAGTGTTGGAGATAGATACCGAGGGCTGCGACGACAATCCTGATGGTTTTGAGCTAAACAAAGAGGGGTAGTTCATGCCACCAAAATGAGATGATATAGAAGTCTCCACCGATCCTGTCGACTCGGGAGATGATGACCAATATGACCTTGCATCTTCTTCCTGTAGAAGTAGATAAGAAACTTTAGCATTAAAGATCCTTGTCACTGACTGAGCCAGAGCACTTGAAAATACTACTGTTCTTGTACTCAAGCTGTATCCTACGCAAGATAAGATATCCAGTAATACCTCCATCTCTGAAGGTTCTAGAAGTGTCTTGGCCCACATATCATCGTAGCTAACTGATGGCCTAGAGGTATAATGCTCCTCTTCAACATCTGGAGCATCAGTTCCAGCGCCAGCAAGGAATTCATTTACCTATAAACATTTAGATAAAAACAAAGAAGTTAAAACCGCAGCAATTACACCACACTCTTAGGAGAAACAGACTTAACAGGAAAAAATATGAGCCTCACGGTGCAACAAGGGAAGGAAGTTCCAGAAATATCACATACAACTTATATATATCAAAATACTGCAGTTCATGCTGGACGTGATGACAAAGGATACTAGCCCTGTTAAGAGGATATAATATGTTTGATCATCTGATAGTCCCTGCAGATGTATTTAGACATGTATCTTACCCTGCTCATTGCTGGTGCATTCTTTCCCCACAAACCATCATCGCCTAAATTTGCAGCCCACGCGTTTACTAGGTCATCATCAAGCGCATCCGGCTCCTTTGCTGCTTCTTTAGTAGTTTCATAAATTAATTCAGAGATTCCCGTAGCAACAGCTGGATCGTTCAAACCAGTTGATGCACTTATGTTGTGTCGGGTACGATATATGTCAATAAGCTTCGCACTGTTACATGAATACAAGAAGTTAAATGAGATTTATTTATTTTTTACATAGGATCATACATTGTGTAACTGTCTGTCTCTGTACACTGGTTTTTAGGCTATTCAAAATCATTGCATTTTGCTACACCGAGTCGACCAAAGCAAACAATACGGCCATCAAAATGTTAAACCATTGAGTTGAGTGGTGCTGCAATAATAATGAAACGCTACCTTGTTGGCCCAAGCGGCAGATATTTTGCTCTTGGAACATAACAAAACAATGAAACCAGATCAAGCAACTTCTCATGAGTCTCATACAATTTCTTGAGTTCCTCATCTGTCCACTCCTTTTTTGTGTTATCATGATTATGTATTTCTCTGCATACACACGGACAAAACACATATAAGAGTGAACGAAGATCAATGTTAAGCACGATGAAGTAACTACATGCCTTTGCTCTTACTTGCTCAATTCATCTTGTTCTTTATACATTTCATCAAGAACCTTGATCATGGGACTTATTAAGGATCCTAGACCAGTACCACTCGCCCCTTGATCTTCGCCATTACTTACATACATATCTAAATATTGAGATTGCACCCCACCTTGTGCTAGAGCATTCAAGAATTCATATATCTGTAACCTGAAAGGCTCGCCAGACCTTATCGCAATAGTTGTAAGCGCTTGAGCAGCAATGATGCGAACCTGCAATCACAAATCAGAACAGGAGAATCAAAATGATTTTGTTGAATACAACACTAACATACCATGATGAAAAAGAGCCATCTTAAAACCAAATTAAAGACTTCGCCTAAAAGCCCCAAGGATGATAACTTTGCACAGATCCCAATTGATAATAAGTTAGGATCATTTTACCAGAAAAAACTCAATATATTGGGGCAACTCCGGACAAACATACCCAGAAATCCGGCGTCACCGCCAGATAAGTTTTCTTTATTTGATTGATCACCATTAAATAAATTTTACTTTGAACAAATGAAAATATAATCACTAGATTACCATACCGAACACTACTTAACAACCTTTTTCAAAGTTCTTTATTTTTTTAAGGAATATTTTGATATGTGAAAGAGAAACATACACATTTCGTCATTTTGCACTCAAATTTAGGTGAAGAGAAGAAACAAAGAAAAAGGTAGAGTTCCTATAAAATTCCCAATCAAGGATGAGGATGTGTTGAAGGAAAGGATATAGGTTTATAATTTTTCTTTCCTTCATTTGGGAAGTGGAAAGGCAGCAAAATCTTCTAAAATAAGTTACTGAATTTATAATGAAGCTGTTGAGATTTATTTTGGGAATAATATGCAGCTAAACGGTATCTACTTTTTATACGTCAGTAGGAATTAGAAAGAACTCAAGAGAAGGTAGCAAGATAGGAAAACATACCTCCCAGCCCCCACTGGACGCACACCTTTGTAGCCGAGTCAGCGCACCAGCTAGAGTAGGATTCCGAGAACTGGCAGCAGCAACCATTTTATCTGCGTCTAGCATCATCAGCGCAGTTCCAGGAGGGGTTGCAGACTCCCATGCGTACTCAGATGCAGCATAGTTTGCGTTTTCTCCAAGGAACCATACCTGCATGTGAACACCAGATTATCAAAGTATGTATACACTATAGGTGAGCCATGGGACATACAAAGAAAAATTCCACGAGTTCCTGTGGTTGCATTGCCTAAGAAACTGCAATAATGTTTCTATCATTGACTATACACTTGTTGACGCACCAATTTCGCCCATTCTGTCCTATAAACTTCTTGTGCACTAACATCGCATTACAGTAAAACATATGTAAATGTTAAAAAAACAAATCATACTTACTGCGGCCAGTACTAATCTCTGTAATGCTAAAGCCGACTTAGGATCAGACGCAGAAACCCTGTCTATGGATGTAATTCCAGACAGCGACCCAGGTTGTGGTGGTGGAAGATCAAGAACTATCGTTACGGCTTCCAAAGCTGTGTGTTTTCCATCTGGCCCAGCTCCAACAAGGCAAGTCTGAAAGAAACGTTGATTGTTTTTATTTATTTATTTTAAAGCTGAAAGTCAAACAAAACATGATGCACCACTCTACCAACAGGTCATGCATGTGAGTCATGTCAAAGCATAAGTTAGGTGAAACTAATATACAAAAATTACTAATTTGGGCCACAAAATGATATTCTGAAAGTTTCATACTTTCAGAATATCATTTGTGTACATAGGTTAAAATCAAAATTATATGCGAGAAATTGGAAGAACATAACTCCAAAAAGCAAATTGAGGTTGGCCTAACAGTAAGTTTAGGACTTTCGAAGTTATTCGTAAGTCACCAATCATATGAGACTGATTTAACTTGTTTATGAGGCCATAATCTGGCACCAAGGGACGTACTAACTCAGACCAGTTAGAGCAGAATGAGGATATAACAAATAGTATTGAGTAGTAAAGGAAAAAACAAGAAAACAGCATTCAGAAGAATCTAGGGATAGCACAATGAACGAGTGATGTTCAGAATGTAAAATGAGGATCTTGACCCACTAGACTGCTTTGTAAAAATTGATAAATGAGAAGGTTATAGTAAGATTCTGAAGAGTTAAACCTACTTTCCATAGCAACTGCAACACATCGGCGTCAATCTTTCCGGGAACTTTCGTTGCAAAAATTCTCGCAATTTCAAGAAGAGTGACAGCCATGTCTGGTGTTGCCTGATAAACCAACAATGCAGATGTTAAGGTAAAAGAAGTTTGACAAACCACAATATACAAAATGATCCAAATGAAGATGAAATATTTCAGCAGTTTTGTACGGGTTACATTAAGAAACTAAAAAAACAAAACATGACATCGGAATGCATAGAAATATACAGCAAATAGACAATCACTAATACAAGTTGGATGTATGCAGCATCTTTACTACTCATCCTGTAACAATGCATTAGGAATTAAAGACCAAAACATTTCAAATTTAGTGAAAAATTACCAATTACTATGCAAAGATCAATGTTATGATTACAGGTTCAGGATATATACAGAGTTCTTTCATACACAAGCCTATCCAATAAAGGATATAGACAGGTGTATCTCCAGTACTAGCAATGTACCTACAAATACACATCATTCCTAATAGGCTCATTTAGTATGCGAATGAACTGCCAACAAGCACTTAACAGGTTGATGTGCAACAAATCAAACACAACAGTTAATTTGGCATTTGTACAAATTACCAAATATACCTATTTGAACAGTTGAGAAACAAACCCCAACAATTATTAGGTAAACATAAACAACTATGCTAATACAAACTAATTATAAGAAATGTTGTTCCGCTTTTTTGACATACCTTAAACCGAGCATGCAAAGTGAGCAAGATATCATTCAAGAGTGTTGCAGGCCAAGCTGGATCAGAAAGCTCTGACGCAATTATAGATTCTAGTTCTTCAAAAGATTCATATGGACTTTGCATCCAGATCAATGCTTTTATCACCATTGCTCTAACATAAACACACTCGCATGCTACAGTAGTTCGCACAACTTCCATTAATGAAGCTAATAAACTAGCAATTGTATCCTTGCCTCCTGCCCCATTGGATAATGAAGAAGACTTCCGGGGAGCTGCAAAACAATAAAAGAGAAGCTATTAATATATACCAGAAAAATTATTTGAAGTTTCTTTTACCTTTAAACATTTTAGATAAACAGAAAACAGAATTCTTATGTACAAGACTTTTGGATTAAAAATTAAACATTTAGAACTACTTACTGACGGATGAATTAAACTCGACTATAGATATGATTATGTTCCATATCTGCATAGAAGCATTTTGCTACTAGACTAAAAAAATGGGCATAAGAAAAAAAAAGTAATGAAATAAGTCATAGTTTAGCTTATGGAACCACGAGACTGTTTTGTTATATGATTAAACTTAAACCATCTCAATATGCCAGCCAAAACTTCAAACTGAGTTTGCAGTTCTAAGAAACAAGTAACAGTAAGTGCAGAGACTAATTAGTGATTGCATTTCAAGTCTCTGATAAATGAAGGGTTTTTTTTTCGGACGACATGGTTGCTGGCCCAAGTATTCTCAAGTATGACAAAGTGCATTAGTGCAAGTCTCTATGTGTTAATTGGTATACATCAATAAATAAGTGGTTCTCTAAATAAATGAACGGCTTACTATTTCCTATCAGAGAAAATGAACCTAGAGGATAAAAGTTATAGATACAACAGTCAACAGTAGCATATGAAACAAGCTCAGTGGAATGACATAACAAACAAGATGGCGGGTATGACTGGCTGAGTATCGAACTTCGCTAGTCCAGAAAGGGAACACTAAGAATCACCCAGACAGTCCTTTTTATCTTCTCTTGTATCATGCAAGTGTGCTAGACCAAGTCACAAAAGATAAACCTATTAACTGAATCATAGAACAGTAATGTTCGATACAATTGTATGAATAAATGTAATGGCAGTACACTCACACAATAAGATAAATTACCTTCAGCTAGTGGATTGATATCCTCGTCAATGTACTCTACACTTTCATTCAGATGTGCTCCTTCGTCGATGTCTTGGATGCCTAATGCAAATGCAGCAGCCCGACTCTTCCCCATCTCCTGCACAACTCTTGATGCAGCATGAAGTACAGGCCTCGAGAAACTTCTAAAAGAACTTTCAAGTCTGGAAAGAAAACAAATATAATCAAGCACAAACGACAAAATGCTTGATGTATTGAGCAACCCAATGGTGAGAATTTCAACTTTACAGTTTGACGACTCTTTACTTTTGAGAAGCCCAGTGAGACGGTATGCTTATAAAAAATCAGACCCCTTCAAAGTCGTATGATGCAAGTACCTCGTCAATGTAAATTAGAATGCAGAAACATAACAAAGACATAAGTGAAACCCACGAACCTTCTCATTACAAGTTTTACAAGAGGCTGTGGGCGCCTTGTTTTCTGAGAAGCTTTCTCTTTGACAGGCTTTGGTGGGAGACCATCTTTGGACTCACCATCCTTTGATGACACAGACGGTGCCTCTGGCAGCTTGAGAATTTCTCTGGTCAACCGGTACCATCCAGCAGCACGTTCTTCCGTGCTACCAAAACAGAAAAGGTTAAGTTTGTCAAACTACTAGACTAAGAAAATCAAAGAAGACATGATATGGGCAACTTCCATGACAATTCCAATTCATCTGCTGAAACAAAAAACATTCTTGCCATAATAATTACAAACAGATCATCGACATACTTCTCCGTGTTATCGAATTTGCCCAATACACAAAGAATAGCTTCAAAACAAACTCTTTCACTAGGATCCAGAAGAAGTTGGTAGAGCACGGAGGCAAATTGAGATTTAATGTCAGGTCTCTCTGCAAATAATAGTAAAGGTCATATTAACCTTATATTCCAGTTTGACACGTTAATTACTAATTAGATGCATGTAGTTACATTTACCATCTAACGCACGAGCTCTAGATATGGTGTGGCACAATCTGGCAAGAGAGACTCTTGCAAGGACATCGTGCAGATGGAGAACATCCTGCAAAGCCCCTGAATCATATAATATTTATCACAACTTAGCCAACAATAATCTGAAATGCGTTACAGGCTGTATAAATGTATAATAAGTGTATTAAAATATTTGATGAAATAAGCACTAGCATCTATTTCCTATCCCTACATTGGTCAGGCTAAATGACTGTTGTGAACCATTTCTTTTACCCAAGTATACACATGCTTTTGGTAAGGCTAGTAGGTCTCAGTGGCAAAATTCACATCACTGAGTGCTGATGTTCTTTGGAAAGAAGAAAACATGAAACTAGATTCATTCCTTGAGTGCATTATACAAATTATAGGTAGTCGCGAAGAAACAAAGAGAATAGGCGATACCTCCAGGGAGAACAAGTTTTCCTGCACACACAGAAAAACATAAAAGAAATTGTTAGAAATATATTTGAAACCAACTAATTACACCCCTTAGCCGCCAATGTCGCCCCACCTTCCAGCAGATTCTTTTCATTAAAAATCTCAAAAATTTGACTATCTAATTATGCAAACGAGAATAGAAGTTCCTACTAATCTGTGAATAATTAGTATATATGTAGAGTTAAGCAACTTACCCAAAGCCATCGCAACAGAATAAGGATCTTTAGTGGCCAACTCAGAAATCATTGCCAGAGCATGCCTCACAGCAACTGGATCAGCAAATGATACACTACAGTGACAAGTGAGTCTCAATTAACAAACTAAATATGTAACTGCAGAAGCCAAAATATAGCAGCAGTAAAGATAAATATAACCAACCTCAAAGTAACATGCTAAAGACAAAAGAGTGCAATATACACGTAGATCCCATTAAAGTTTACTAAAAATCAGATCAAGCATGCAACATAAAATGTAACTGCCATGAAAAATTCATTACTCTCATAAATAAATAAAAACTGAAGAACTTGATTATAGAACAAACTAGAAGAGAATAATTTGGATATGGCTGAGTACAAGTTACAACACCATGAAAGCTGAACGATTCTGGAGCTATTAACTTTGGATCTGAACAAAATTTAGGATAAGGTGCTTCATAGCAGAATATGATAATCTAAATACTGACGAATTGGTAGATTCCTAACAAAGCTTGTCAAAATATATATAGTAAGAGGATATTCATTTGATGGTTAAACACATGTCAAACTTAATTGTGAAACTTAACTATAAGAATACTTGTTTGATAATAAGAATCACAGCGACAAATAAAATTCACAACAGTAGTCTATAAGAATGAGCATAAAAGGCTCTTTCAAAATAAAAGAGCTTGTGAACTCCACAGGGTAACAGGAAATTATATGATGAGATCTTCTACTTTTAAGCTTCATATTCACAGATGTACAGAGCATTATTACCTTAGTTGGATTAACGTATGAC
The DNA here is from genome assembly GCF_003573695.1 of Papaver somniferum. Classification (NCBI taxonomy): domain Eukaryota; kingdom Viridiplantae; phylum Streptophyta; class Magnoliopsida; order Ranunculales; family Papaveraceae; genus Papaver; species Papaver somniferum. The sequence continues at coordinate 145,788,132 of NC_039365.1, read as the reverse complement.
ATTTTATTCGTAACCTAGGCTGTAGACATTTGGCCTTTTTAAATCATCTAAGGAACAACCTTCACTGACTTGAAAATACTAAAAAAATAATAAAAAATCATTTAACGAATAAAACTAATTTATATCTCATAAAGATTTTATGTACTGTGAAGAGTGCAACAATTAGGTTTAGGCATTCTCCATTAGGAACCACTTAAAAGTTAAGACTCGCAAAACATGAGCACTTAAATTCAAAAGAAAAAGAAAGTTGAATATATATTGCTTACCCCTGTACAGCACGGTGAAGGAAAGCTGGATTCCCAGGGTCTAGAGGAAGTCTTCTCAAAGCACTGAGTGCAGCGTATTGCAGATTACTCCGTATAACAAACTGTAAGAGTTCATAAGGTCATTAATAATCTCACTAATTCTCTTTGAAGCAGTAGGGGATTAGGATGCTTCAAAAATTGCACTTAGTTGCAAAAATAGAAGAACTATTTGTGTAAAATGGTTTATTCACAAGGATTACAAAAAATTCCCATTAGAACTGATACAAATTCCATGACGTGTTACAAGAGAGGGGAAAGACAGCAATAACTGCAAAATCCTTAGACTGAACCAGGTATTTCTGATAAGAAACGTTGAAAACAAACTGATATAATATTCTCGAACACTAACATAATTATTGGTAAAATTATCTGCTTCCCGAACTTGTGTAGGAACGAACATTTAAGCAGAAACCGACACTCCGAACAACATATAAACTAAAAAAATTACTGAGGACATAGAAAAAGAACTTCGAGAAGAATTGATATCTAATTCTGCTGCTAAAAGAAGCTAATATCTAATTCTGCTGCTAAAATAAGTTATTTGGTAAAAAAAAACATATATATATATATATATGTTTTTTACTTGATGTGTGACCAACCCTCAACAACAAGCCAATTGCTTACAATGGGAACTGCATGTCGACATTAAATTAACATATTTTTTTTCCATTGGCATTCACATGTAACCAGTTACCTCTTTATCACCACCTTTTGTACCAAATATTCCCTTCTTCCTCTTTTGTTTTGTATCACCAACCTAGGTTCAATAAGCATAGATACAAATCGTTAATAGTATATAGTTTACAGAAAATGAATTCCCCTGCAGAAGAAACTACAAAGCAAATTCTGGTCTGTGTCAACTAATTTAAGCAAAGAAATTTCATATACACTTGTTCCAACAGATCGCTGACATGGAGTTTAAGAAAAAACCTTCTCAAGGATACCAAACACAATTTCATATAATTGGGTCAAAATCTCGGTGCTGCTTGATGGTGCGTATGTGAGGGCTTTCAAAGCAGCAATTCTTCGAGCATGAACTGCAAAAGATACACAAACGCAAGTCAAATAGAGAAATCAACGGAGGAATATCTATTAAAACATGACCCAGCATGATATCAAGTACAAAAGGCAGAAAGTTAGGTTTAATTTGATCCAGGAATCACTTTACATTCAACATCTTCATTTAATGACTCTGTCGTAAGCTGATTTACAATTCGAGGTACAACATCTGCTCTAGTAACCCCACCACCAGCATCAATGTCCGCAAGAGCATCCCAGTTTGGTGTAGGAATCCCACCACCTGCGCTTAAACCCTGTGAACCAGTATCTGATAAAATCCTCGCCAAGTAGTAATAAACATAGCGTAGAACATTTCTGTCCTCGCACTGCTGATCAAGCTACAAAATTAAAATAGTACATAAGCCCACCTGATCCACTCCATAGAAATATGTGTATGCATTGCTAAAATATACTGGCCCATTCATGATAACAGAACTCTATAGATTTTCAAGTTCTGAGATCAGAGTAATATGCAGAGAAGAAAAATAACATAATACTGTATAAATTGGTTTGAAAGAAGATGAGAATAAGTTCCGAGTATAAACTTCTCAAGGAAACACTTCCAAAGGACAAGGTTTGGATGAGCCAACTCTCACTAGTTTCTAGGCTCGCTACAATGTGTTAGCAAAATTTGTAAGCAATTGGGAAGATACATCACACCAACTAGTATAATTATACATTGTTAACGAAGAAAGCATGATAACATAGAGGATAAGTTTTTGGGCAGAAAAAAAGCTTCAATGCCTACAACCCAGTAGGCTTAGATGCCAGGTCTATCATAAACATCTGCCATTCAATTCAACTATAGCACACAGATAAGACACAACAAAAATGTTTGACCCAGTTAGATCATGTTTGACTCAGTTAGAACTGTTCAACAAATATGTGAAAACTAACAGCAATGAGACATAGAGGAGGGGAGAGAGAGAGAGAGAGAGATTACCATGAGAAGAGATGGTGCTACAGAAGGGTCCACTGAGTTATATACAGCAAGTTTGGGGAACACATGATGCACTAACTGCTTCTGGGAGCTTTTCTACAGAACAAATTCAAGAAAGGTGACAGGTTAAGGTTCGTAGAGAAGTGTGGATGAAACAAAATGAGCAACTAGAGATAATAGCATACTTCTAATCAATAAAAATATTATAAATGAAAAACGACCACCCTTACCTGATCTGACGAAGCGGCAAGTTCGTGAATACTCCTAGCAAGCTGTGCATATGAAACCGGCTGCAAAAAGAAATAATTGTTTGACAATGCAAAACATAATATACAACACAAACATTCATGAGTGATGACTATTCAGACATCGGGAACTCCTATGTCAAGGACTTGTGGCAGATAAACAGAACTCAACAATGACGGAATGGAATTTCAAGGGTCAATAAAGAGCTTGCAGATGCAAATACCTTTCTCTTCTGTTTGCTTGTCATATTTGTTCTCACAGGATTTAAAGCTTTGGCTACTGCCATGGTATCGCTTTGTATCTGCATCAAGGTGCCCCTTTTAGACCTCTTCTCTGTTGGCACTGGCTTCTGAGCCGGTTTCCCAAGGATGGATGGCGTTGTTGATGACGTAGATGCGGGGGCAGATGAAGGATCTGAAGTGATAAGATCCATAAGTGTTGTCCCCGAAGCATCCTAACAAGATGTGGCAACCATATCATACATCCGTTATAAATGTCAAATATAAACCTAACAATTTCATCCCTGATGTAAGAAGTATCCAATTACAAGTTAATAACGAAATTTGGTGAACATTAAACACATAGTTCGTATGATAAGCTCGAGTAAATATTGATCCTACTAATATGAGAGTTGGTGAAGTTCAGTTTCTGTGGGCGTGGTCATTACAACCATTAAAGCTGAATAATTCCAACCCTAACTATTAAATATGCTTATGCCAGTTTGGATGCTGGTTAGATATCTACAAAATCAAATGGAAGTAGGAAAAAGTGGACGAGTAGAATGAATCGTAAATCGCTAATTTTACTGCTTTAAAAAAATGACAAATTGAAATGACAATGAAATGAACTTACTCTCATGCGTTGAACTCAAAAACCTAACTATACACCACTAATTCTTCTTCTTCGTATATCATCCAACATATAGAATTACGTAATAATTGAAGCTATTAACAAATGAATTACTTCAAATTTGATGATAGATCTGGTTTTTTCGTGTCATCTTATTCAGTTGATAATGTAGTAAAGATTTGAAATACAAAAAATGATGAGATCTCTTACCGTAGCCATGGATGCAGATTAAGGAAGCTGATCTGCCCAACTCGGGAAACAAATTAGGGCAAATTGTATCCGTCTCCGTTTCGGAGAAGAGTTAACGAGAGATCCAGCGGGAAAGTGATGGGTTTCTTTCTAATTTTTTTCTAAAAATATTTTCCAACTGTTCTTGTTGTTGAGAGATGAGTAGTCTCTCGCTGATGTTTTTTTTTCCTATTTCCGATGTAATAATATGTTCCTGGATGGACTCACTTTTTCCTTCCTACCTTTTACGCCCACCCACCCCAATCCCGCTCGCGTTTGCTCTAGTTGATGCAGAAACTGTGGGGCGGAATTATACGGTATTCTGGTTTGAACTTTTGAGCTTTTGGGCTTTTTGTGTTTTATCAAAATTTTGATTACCTTTGATGGGAGCTTCAAAACTATACATGAGATGATCAAAGCAATTCAATAAACAAATTTGAAGTTTTTTAATTTTTCTCCCATGATACACTTAACAAACATGAAAAACGGGGGCAAATCAATAAATTTGACGGTTTGTTCAACGCGGATCAATATGAGCTAAAACCGCGCGGACCAACAAAATTCGCAGGAGGATTTTTTCCAACCGCCAGTGGGCCTTCCAAAATCGCTCACTGTAAATTGAGTTTTCCAAAAGTTATTTACTATTATTTATCTCATTTTATTCCATTTTATCTCATACAAATACAATATTTTAAACTTTAACTCTATCTTACAAAATATTTTATAAAAAGAAATAGTAGTGGGACCCTGAAATATCAGATACTTTTCATTTTACTTTGGTTCTTCATAATGGACAATCATATTTGTTCATCCATGTGTCTTGCCAAAAAAATAATTTGGTGATTACTATGGGAACTGCCCTTAGAAATTGGATCTATAGCAGGTTTAAGTAAAATGGTGCCTCATTACCTGGAAAAATGATAATGTTCGGATACCAACTAATAAGGACCTGGAAGAAAAAAATGGACTTACTACACGTAGATACCTATCCGATCTATTATGGACTAAAACTAAGATAATGAAAAATATGAAGCAAAAATCTTAATTGAGTCTATCATAAGATTTATTAAAATCTAGTTTCAAAGTCATCCACCATTTAAGCATTTTTTCTTCTTTCTAACAGAATTCAAAATTTCATTGTTTGGTATTACGAACAAAAACATGCTAGGAGGGACTAATAGTTCTACTCAACAAGGGGCGTAAAAGATTATCCAAAACTTTAGTAATTATTCTCACAGCAAGGTTGCATCAACTAATAAGTCTGTATTTCTCGATAGTGATAGGCGATTGAAATTAGGATGCAATTGATCATCAAGAAAGAAATAAGTAACCATGGATATAATGTTAGGTCCCACAAAGTGTCAATGCTTTCTATTCGGTTACATAGGTCCCATTTGGTCAATAACAACTTTGGTTTCAGATTCGGTTACTCTTTTAGTCGATAACTAATTGTCCTCATGGGTCTAAATAGCAGGGAAAAAGGATTTAAAATCTTGTATGTAGTCAGTAATATTCACATGCTGATTAAACAAAGATTCAAAATGAGAGACTATGATGTTCAAGGTCCTCATGTAGATCAAGCCGATCACCATTTTAGTATTTTATACTAAAATGTTCAAGGTCCCTTATACGAAAATATCTAGCTAAACTTTTATCAAACTTTTATTTTAGTATTTTATCAAACTTTTAGTATTTAAGGGACACTCCTAATCTTTTATTTTAATCTTTAGTATTTTATCAAACTTTTGGGAGAAAAAACACAAGAGAAAAAAAGCTAGGGTTTTGGAGCAACTTTCAGCACTGTAACTTTTTTTTTCTTTCTTCTATTTTGTCATCTGTATCGCATGGATTTCATTAATCCCCTGATTAGCTAAACTTCTTATTGATTGAGGATGAATTATGAGTTTTAGACGTGATTTGAGTTATTATATGAATCTATTTTAAAGTTCGTCGCACGATTATCTTTGTTATACTGTAAATGATGTTTATGATTGATTGGTAGATTGTTTAGGTGGATAACTGAATTGATTTTTTGATATGATCTAATGTTAATATTAAGTTAGGAGATAAGTAATCACCAAATAACTTTTACACAAATAAAGATCACAAGACCTTGATGAAGGATTTTATGGAGTGTTTGTGTGTATAAACAACACTAGAACGTGGACCTTGAACTAAGAGTCTAACAACTGGGATCAATCTATAAATTCACAAAGATAAATCATTCGACCAAATTACACCTTGAGTGAGATACTATGAGGTAGTTTAAACGAATATAATTTCATGATATAAGTAATTCAGGGGATAACACTGAGTTAGATACTATTCCATGATTGATAATAATTAGTGCTTAATCGTATGAATTGATGAATATAATAACTTGATGACACTTAGTAATGAGGAAGGATTCCTCAATGATATTTGTTTTTTTATTATTTATTTTGTTTATAAATCTAAAACAAAACCCCCTTGTGACACTTTTGACAGCTAAATCTCCGTGCTCTTCGTGGTAACGAACTTGACTTTCATTATATTATTCATTAATTGAGTGGAAATAAGGTTACTAATTTTTTGCACCTATGACACGCATCAATCAACAAGAGAATAATATTGATAGAAATTACAAAGTTTTCTTCGTCTCAAACTTTTTGATTTCATAAGTTTCATATGTTTTCTTTGATTGATCTTATGAGGTGGGATCGATTATAGGGATCTCTATAAACTTTTAAATGGAGTAAGTTATCCTAGTTTTTTAGGTTGATTGGTATGTTATTTACCTTAAAGATCCCCTTATAATCAAACAAATTTTCATTACCTTGATTGTATATCTTTCAGAAGAAAATCAGTACGCTACCTATTAGACGCGTATTACATAAAAAAAATTTATCTAGGCTAAAGCAACTCATAGGGTTGTAAAAGAAGCTAGCTAGGGGAATCAAGTGCTAGGGTCTTGCGAGATCCAAGAGATGTAAGGAGAACGGATGAAGTTGAGTTGCTATGAGCATCGATTTGGTTTGAACTACATTCCAGTCCGAAGTATGATAGTAGGCTAGTGTTTGTAGTGGTTTAATACAATGCAGTGTTCAAGATGGATGAGGTCCCGAGATTTTTCTACAATAATATAGTTTCTCAATAACCAAATTTCCGGTGTCTTGTGTTATTTCTTTTCCTTATTATATTGTGTATCCTTATAATTAAAGTATCACAAGTAGTACGTTAATAAACCTAGATAGTTTTTTCGCTCAAACTGTATAGAACATACAAGACCCGTTTTGTGATTTTGTGTATTGAAATATTGATGACGATACTTGTTCTTGTTGAATTCAGTTCATGTAAAATTAGGGTACATACTAGGTTAACCTTGTTTTATAATTAGGTACAAGGATATTTTATGTTGAACTTTACTTATTGATTGTACAAGCAATTATCGATACAGGTTCATTAACGAAAAAGTTGGTGGTGTACTAGATACCCGCTCCTTTTATATACTCGCTACTCAGATAATGCTTTCATCATTGGCAATAAATAATAGGGATATTTTGACTTTGGGTCACATAAAAGTGACCAGAGTTGCATTTAGGTCACGAAAAAAATTAATTAGAGTTTGGGTCACGAGACCGTGGTTGACCATCTTGATTGTTAGGAAATCTGTTAAATGTGTAAATGATTAATTAAAACTTGGATTTTAGATTATTTACTAACTTTTCCATTTAAACCTTGAAATCAATTTGAAGAGAAGAGACGTTCTTTTCTAGTTTCTTCACCTGAAAGTGAAGTTGTTGATGAACCGAGTACAACGTAATGAATAAGACAGGAAGATGTAATTAAATCAAGGTGAATTTTAACAGGGAATGGTTTAAAATATTTACTATCAATGGAGGGATTTCTAAAAATTGAGAATAAAGATGAAGGATATGTTTCTTCCAAGAACATCTATATGTGATGTAGATAAATTGAGAAAAAAGTGAAGGAGATTGAAGGGTTTTGAATCAAGTAATGAAAAAGGAACTTCTTGCTGAGTTCGAGTTTGGTAAGTTTTGATGCTAAGAATATTGCGAAGGAAGTGTGATATACTGTTGATTGTGGTTGATGTATGGAGAAGCTTCATGAGTGCTTTCTGGACCTGAATTGATCAATAGGAATACGTTGGTTGTGGATTTAAATTTGGTTTGGTTTTGATTTGTTATATGCCTTGAAAACAGCCATCAAGTGGCATCCTTGTTAAGGGAAGTGGACATACGCAGGTGGTATTTGGCAATGGTTAATAGTTTTTCTTGATTGGTGTGCAAGTTTTATGTGTTGTGAATTAATGGGTTAGGTTGAATGTGTATGCTTGTTTTAGAAGCTAAATTCTCAAAGAATGGGAAACAATGGGCTTAATTCACCGGCAAACACATATTTGCATCACCAATGAAATGCACTAAAAGTGTTTGCTAAAATTCCTAAATGACCCATTCATATCTTATACTCATGAACATCTTCTTACTTATGTTTGATTTTCCTCATTCCTCTTGCAAATCAACGACAGCGGAAACAACACAACTTCCTTTCCCTGTTAAACTATTTCCCAAATCTTAATTGATTCTCTTGAATTTTTTTTTTTGTTGTTATGTATTTGTTTGTTGATTTCGCCTGTAATTGCTTTGGTTTAATTAATTTCATTTGAAATGGTTATGAGTATTGGCGATAGTTGAAAAAGCAAGGGTCTAACAACCACACCCAATATTTCGCTTAGCAATCTGTATGGACTAACTCCAATATACTTTCAAGAGAATCAACTAGACAGTCAGACTCAATCTTAATAAAAGTATATCCAAGAGTTATATCTCTATTTATCAATCCAATATGCAATCAAACAAATAGAAAATTTGCGAGCCCAATTGAATATAAGAAATAACTTGGACGGTATCAAAAACCAATATCCAAGTGTCAACCAATATAATCAACAACCAAAGGTTGGATTAAAAGTTGATTGAACTTAGCACAACCTATGATATTTAAATTATATAGAAAATATAATGCGGAAAAGAAATAACACAGACACCATAAATTTTGTTAACAAGGAAATTGCAAATTCAGAAAAACCCCGGGACCTAGTCCAGATTTGAACACCACACTGTATTAAGCCATTACAGACACTAGCCTACTCCAAGTTAACTTCGGACTGGAATGTAGTTGAGACCTAACCAATCTCACACTAATCAAGGTACAATCGCGTTCCTTACGCCTCTGAATCTCAGCAGGACTCTGCGCACTTGATTCCCTTAGCTGATCTCACCCACAACTAAGAGTTGCTACGACCCAAAGTCGAAAACTTGATAAACCAATATGTATCACACAGAAAAGTCTATTGAATAGATAAATTTATCTCCCAAAGATATACCTATGAGTTTTCTTCCGTCTTTTGATAAATCAAGGTGACAGGAACCTATTGATATACCGGACTTATAATCCCGAAGAACAACATAAAAATATCAATCACCTCACAATAATTTTAATCGTATGGTAGCGAAACAATATATTGTGGAATCACAAACGATGAGACGAGGATGTTTGTGACTACTTTTTATCTTGCCTATCGGAGATTAAATCTCGAGCAAATCTTAGAGAAGACAGTACCTCCATACGATATAAAACATCAAGATCAGAACATGCAACTACAGAGAAAATAGTTGGGTATGGCTTCACAATCCCAATGAAGTCTTCAAGTCATTAACCTAAAAGGTTCTGAGAAAAACCTAAGGTTAAAAGAGTATCAACTCTAGTCGCAACTAGTATCACACAGGAGGTGTGGGGATTAGGTTTCCCAGTTGCTAGAGTTCTCCCTTATATAGTCTTCAAATCAGGGTTTGCAATCAATGCTACATGTAACAAAGCATTCAACATTCACCGTTAGATGAAAACCTAATTAGACTCAAGCTAATATCTTTCAACCGTTAGATCGAACTTAGCTTGTTAGTTGTTACACACAAATGAAAAGTGACTTCATATAGATATGTGTAATCGTACCTAAACGTGCGCACCTTTCTTGGCTCAACAATAGTTAACCAAAGTTAGCCATATGAACACTTTCATATCAAACATATTCATCTTAACCATAAATAGTTCAAATGACTCAAACGAAACTAGTTCTAGAGTTGTTCAATCGTTTATATTCTCATAGAAGTATACAAGACACGATTGAAGCAAAATCGATTTTCATTCAGTCGAATCAATTCATGAACATTATAGCCACAGTTTGCAAAAGATTGCATTCCTTATTATATAAATGTATTAGTTCATGAACAAACCGATTTTAGAACATAACCTACTCAAGCATGCAAACAGGTACGCATACCTAACTGGCCGGACTAAGTTTGGGTTCGCCAGTATGCGAACGGGTACGCATACCTTCCAAACTCAGTTGAATTTCCGGGACTTGAACCTCACGCCAGTACTCATACCGGTATGCATACTAAGTTCCCGGATTTTCACTAACCAAACAATACGCATACGGGTATGCATACTATGGTTCCCGGACTTGGACTACATATATGCAAGAACGCATACTATGTTATATCCAATCATGATTATTTGTTTTAAACTCCCATTTTAATCATTGAAACATTCTTAGAAGACAACAATAGTTGTCACACAAACTATTAGCTTCAAAGAAATTTTCAAGTGATCGAATGATCAATACGAAAAATTCTGAGTCCACATCAAATGACTGTCTCACACAAATCATGTAAGATGTTACAAGGAGATTTTCACATGATCATCTTTTGACTTTCGTCAAGAATATAAGATGAACTTGGTTAAAGCGAAAGCTTACTAACACATATTTCGAGAAATATGTAAGCGAGTTAAACTCAGCTCGAAATATCAAATGTGTATAATCGAAGTTTATATAGCTATACGACTTTTGTATCAAATAGGGTATAGAGTAGATATACTTTTGAGTGATAGATGAGTTCAAGTCTCCACATACCTTTTGTTGATGAAGTTCCACAAGCTCCCCTTAGTAGTTATTCATCTTCAATCGATGAACGCCATGAAGTCTAATGGTCAACTACACTTACTATCCTAATCCGAGACTTAGCTATAAGTAATTTAGAAATCAAGACTTAAAGTTTTGACAAATAAACTTGACAAACAATCTTGAGATAGTAACGCTTGCGAGTTCGACCGAGCAGTGATCTAACAATCTCCCCCTTTGTCAATTTTATTGACAAAATTATCAATACATACGAATTACAAAATAAATAAACTTTGTAGCTTCTCATCCAAATGCTTGATTTCCTTGGTTCTTCAACATTACTCGAAATCTTCGTCAGTTCCAAGTGTTCCAGTGATTCTGAACGTGTTCAACTCAGCATCATAGTTGTTGAAGATCCGTAGCTATAACAATGAGAAAACAATTTTTCTATATCATTGTTATACAGTATCATAGTATTATTACACAGCATCAAAGTTCAATTGTATCACAACTTTGACAACAATACTATGGTGATATGTATCACTCCCCCTTAGTCAATACTTCATCTCACATGAAAACCACTTCCCCTTACATAATGATTCGTAAAACATATGTATTTGTAGTGTGAACTACACATTAATTCTCCCCCTTTTTGTCAATATAAACTAGCAAAGGTACGAAAACTAGTGGGATCCTAATGAAATTCTCATAGAGATTCTTCATGACTAACAAAGAACATATCAACTTTTTTTAGATGCAATAAAATAGTCGAAACTAAATGCATTCATCAAGGAGTTAATAAATATACAAGAAAACTCCTACAATATTCCACAGCCGCACTACCCACGAAGATTTGGCAGCTAAGCAAATGTTCAATTAAGAACTCTACCCCATAAAATGTCACTCCCGAAAGAACAACAAGAGTGACCTTACTTTTATAAGAAAAGAAGGATTTCTTTAGAGATTAACAAATTACATGAAACATGAATTTGTATCCAACAATCTCAATTAAATTAACCACAAGAGAACTCATGATTAATTTAATCGGATATGCTTAACATAAGAGAACTTATGGAGCCGCACAGTACTTTCACATAGAAGTGGATCAAGGAAAGATAAATACTGCAGAATATTCAAAGATTCATTCTATTTTTCATCAATATTTGCATAAAGACATATAATAGACTTAACCTTTGCAATCAAAAGTTCATCCTATCTTCCATCAATATTTGCATAATGACATAACTTTTGACGTATATTGGACAATCATAGTTCACGGACGTAAACATACATATCCCGTAACAATTTTTGCAATATAAAAAACCAAAAAAGATTAATACTGCAGAATCATCTTCCAAATAAACTTTAGAATTTAAATAAATAAATCTAAAAACAATGCAAAATGAAAATCGTTAGCAATAACTATGTGTACTCGCAATAATTGTTATTCCAAACCCTAGTTATCCTTCTTAAAACACAAGAATAAATTCTCATAAGAAGTTTCCTAGACATTAAGACCTTTGAAATTTTGTTATCGTCCTCGAACTCCTTGTCGTCAACAACCATTGGGACATAAGGTTCATGAAGATAGGAGTCAATTCCAACGAACCTTCTTGACTGATGTCGAACCAGGGACTTCTGAATTTCAAGAGTCCTAAAAAACAATAGCCTTTATTTGCTGTATTTTGTTTCTTGTTTCTTTAAACTCTTCAAGAACACCAGAGAACTTCTGAAGATTTGAAGGGACAGCCCTTGGTTTTCTCACATTTTTCCTTTTTCTTTTCAAAGTTGAAGGTGCAAGAGATGTGAGAGGAATTCACAAATTAGTCTCAACAAGCTATCTTGCGATAGAAAGAGTTTTTTTCAGAGAAGGAAAAAAGAATGTAGGGTTAATGAACCTTTATACAAAAGGAATTCACGTACTCACAATTCTCAACCCTAAAGAAGGCAAAATTGTCGATTTTAACCCTCTTTTAATGATCAAATAGGGAAACCCTTTTCAATATCAATTAGATATGAAAAGATGAAAAAAATTCAAAACAGGTGAAAACAAAGCCAAAAAGAAAAAGAAAAAAAAAAAACTTTTTCTAAAGCCTGAAATGTGCAAATTCTTGTCTCTTTTGAACCAGGCACTTGAGACAAGATACACCTACAACACAATTAAGTTATGCTGGGGTGAACAATAATATGTCCATCATAACCTTCTTGTCATAACCTTCTTGAATGGAATTCTTAGAAACCTGTTTCACAGATTGTTTAGACCGTAATGTTTTCTCTGGTGGTCTAATCTTTTCTTTGGAGATTAACTTCTTCGGAGAAGAGATGAGTTTACATGCCTCAAACGACTTCTGAACAAGTTTGAGCTTGTTTGCTAATCGATTTGCTCTTCGTTGAAGTTTGTCGACATATCTTACTTTATGCTTGTACTCGAAGCAACTAGAAATTCCGTGACCTTTAATAGTACAGTAAGAACATGTAAAGGTGGAGGATGGTTCATACACCGTAGTGGAGCAAGCTGCTACACAGATTGTGGTACCTGAAACATTAGAAGAGAGATTTCCAGTAGATAGACAAAATTCCATTTTATATTCCAAAATAGTGGAAGAAGTTCCTCTAGGAAAAATATCAAGATTGATGTGAGTATTACTACTGAAAAGATGAGGGTACCCAAATATACCTCAATCTAAAACTTTTCCACCTATAATTGCTTTCTCCGAAAGTGATCATCTATGGACTGAGTCGAGACAATACAACTAATTGGTTCACACTTCGTGTGATCGTCTATGGATACGAGATCGAGACGATACAACAACAAGATAACTTGTGTGATTGACTATGGATACATGATCGAGACAATACAACAATGAATTATGATTACTTGATAATAGGTTCGGACTTAACCAAACACAATAGGATTGCTATCAAGTAATTAGTAATTAACATTTGTGTATTTTACTTCTAATTATAGTAAAAACAATTATAATTGCGGAAATAGAAAAGTAAAAGACACAACAAGATTTTTTTAACGAGGAAGCCGCAAATGCAGAAAAACCCCGGGACCTTATCCAAAATTGAATACTCTCAGGGTTAAGCCGCTACACAAAATCTAAACCAACTTCGTAAAATTGAGATCAAGCAACTAAACCTATAGTTCACCTAGTTCCTTCTGTATCCCCGCGCCTCCAACTTGCAATAAGTCACGCACTTGGAACAATTCCTTTGTTTCGTATTCCAAACAGTAAAGGAACAACAAATCTGTTCGGTAACAACTGTTTTCAAACAAGTGATATGAGTTTGACAAAAGGCTCTTCCGTTTATCCCAATAAACTCCTTTGTCAGGTTCTTAGATCTATCTATTTAACAACTGCCAAAGTAATTGTCTAGATTTTGCAATCAATACTTCTTAGTCACAAAGACAATATACTGATGTTGATCTACTCAACTAATCAATCAAGATTATCACAAAGATAAACCGATTAAAATTGGATCCCCAACCGATCAATTTTTGTACATACCAAAGATTATGAACTCAAAAAAGCAATCTTCTTTGTCTTCAAATCTTCTTAGATCTTCAATAAACATCTGCACACAATCAACTTGAATCTCTTGTGATCAATCACACACATAACGGAGTCTGTTAACAATGGATTATCACAAGACGTCTTTAGATCTACAAACAGTCTAAAGATCCCTGTCGAAACTTCAATCTAGTTTGAGTGAATCTTATATCAGAAGAGAAGATTCTCAAGCATAAACAAACTAGGTGCAATCAAAGTTCAACAACTGTTAGTCAATCAAATCAATCTAAAACTAATAATAAACTGCAATTATCTAGTTTCCCACCAGCGGTACTCGTAGAGCTTCCCAATCCCAAAGAAGTCTTTAAAACGAGCGGTCGTAAGAGATTTCACCTAATTAAGGTATTTTCCTCTCCGAATAGACGGCTCCACCAGTAACAACACAACTAGGTAGTTTTGCTGGCTCTGAGGATTAGTTTGCTTGAAATACAAACTTCAATATTTATAGACCAAGGAAGTTTGGACACCAAGGAATTTCTAAAACCGAAAATATACTCAAGATATGCAATATATTTCCAAATTCGGTTTTCATAATTCTTGGAAATGCTCTGTCCAAATATTGACCGAAATCTCAGTAGAAAATCTCCAATCACTAAATGCACATTACCAATTTTTATTTTCTAAAGATATGCATTTTAAAAGTATATAAAACTAAAAACCTTAATTAAAAGATTCTCAATTTATTTCGATCCAGGATTCTCCTTTAGTTATTAAGGAATATCTTTGAACAATAAAAGATAAGAGTTACTGCACATGTTCAAAGTATGTCGACATCTTTACTTTGTAAATCCTTTTTCATATTTACAATCTTGGAACCGATTTTCCACACTTCCAAACGAGTTTAGAATTGGTTCATCTGATTTCCAAGAACTATGTGATTGATCAAAAACATTCAATCACCATTCATGGGTTTAACGGTTCTACCAAAACAAGTTTCAGTTCTACCTTCAAGTGGCTACTAGGATCCGTCACATTAGTTTCCAAATATTGTTAACTAAGTACCAGAATCGGTTACCACTTATTTATGGTACTTACTTGTGATCGGTTGCACAAGTTATAGGATCGGTCACGCCAATTACTAAAACTTGTTAACCTACTACAAGGATCGATTACACATCTTGTGATTAGTCTCAACCAAGTTCTAGGATCGGTTACCCAATGACTAGGAATGGTCACACCAATTACATATATCGATCATACCATCTCAGGTGATTACTTAGGATCGGTTTCACTCATAAAAGTAATACCGATACAAAAGTCAGGCATTGTGAATAGTTTTACCAAAATACATAAACAAGTTATGAGCGGTTATACTAAACACACATATTGGTAATCCAAAGATTTGCAATGAATAACAATACCAATAATAAAAGTCATACCAATACAAAATTTAGGCATTGTGAATAGTTTTACCAAGATACATAAACAAGTTATGAGCGGTTATACTAAACACACATATTGATAATCCAAAGATTTGCAATGAATAACAATACCAATAATCCTAGCGATTTCCCTTTTGATTCATAAAAAAAGTTTATGAATTGTACTTCTTTTAAATGAATGTAAAACATTGTTTCCTAGGACGAAATCTCCATCCATACCCATACACATATTCACAATAGCATTCATACGATTATGTCGATGTCTTATATACGAAGTTCAAAAGATAGACGTTATACTTCGTATTGAAATTCCTTAATACTATGTCTAACTAGAGTATAATCATTCACAGATTCACAATTATGTTTTCAATATGCATGACTTGAAAGATACGTTAGGAATGAAACAGTTCAAGTCAAATATTACTAACCTCAAGTGGAAGGATGATGTCGTCGTTGTAGCTCTTTACTTCTTTAAGTCTTCGTGTAATACTTGTAAATCTCATATCCTATTAACTTTATAGCTAACCTATACGAAGTTTACTCTAGTAATCAAGTGACTCTTTAAATGAGTTTTGATTCACTAAAATATGACAACCAAACTTGACATACCAACGCTTGGTGGGTTCAACCGAGCAATGCTCTAACAGTCTCCCCCTTTGTAAATTTTAGTGAAAAAACTCTTATATCATATGGATAAACAAATTACAAGAATTCATTACACATACGCTTGATTCCAAGTTTCAACAGCACAATAACCTGTATACATTCAATCCATAAATGCTGATGTTGACATTAAAATAACAAATCTAATACTCACCCTTTGTTATTCCCTTTGTAGTCCATATAACTACAAGTATCAATATCATATGTTACTCCCCCTTAGTCTATGCTTTACTCTTTCGTTAGATATAACATTTATGCACCATTGTCCTTTCCTTAGTGATACCAAATCACTATTTTACACCATATATTTCTCCCCCATTTTGTTACAAAATGACAAAGGTACGGGCAAATAAAGGAAAAACCGAAAGGATCTTACAAATCTTAAAAGACTTGCAACCTATAAGAGTTAAGTCACGAGGGTTCCACACACCATTTTAGATAACCAATATCAAAACCGAAACTATAAAGTAATTTTGTTTTGATATGTTACCAAGGAAAAAATTGCCTGAAGCAATTTTTCCTAATAGTTTAGAAAATAAAAAATTGACTAAGCACCTTAGTTCTTTTGCTAAACCGATTGTATAAATACAATCGCTTGTTCGATAAGACCAAAACAAAGATCAGAATTAACTCCATTTTTCTCATCAGGTTCTAATTATTCAAATAATAACTTAGACCTTTCACTTTTAAACAAGACAAATACTAGGTTAGTTAACTAGCATTTCTTGTTAAGGCATTCGATTAGACTTGAATAACCGAAACCTCCACTTTGATAAGTCTAACTAAGATCAGAAATAACTTAGTTTCTCTTATCCGGAATCAAATTGGACTAAACAATTCATCCCGAAAACCTTCTTGTTAAGCCATAAAAAATTCATACAAACCAAATAAATCAACTTGCATAATTATCTACCTCAACCAGAAGCAATTGAAACAAACATAGACATTAAAGTACCAAAATTGCACCGTAATTTTGTAAGCCTAAACAATTGATACCAAACAATAAATCAAGATAACAATAGTTTTTATTAACCGAAAACAATTGAATCAAATAATGGAATAAACATCAATTGTACCGAAATATTGTTAAGCAAAAGCAATAAATATATGCAATAAAATCAGGCTTTTTTTAAACAGGAAAACGATTAACTAACAAATTTGTTACCTCAAGTTCCGCATCCTCTTATCCCCAAAAATATATGTCATTAAGTGCAAGTTCATATTAGAACTCTCCCCCGTTGTGTTGCCATCCTCTCGCCAAAACAAAAGAACAACAACAAAGACCAACCTTTACCATAGAAAGGTTGAAAACCGGTTTTAACTATTGCGATGCAAAAGTTGAAACCCCGAAACATATATGCTTTTATTCTAAACCAAATGATTCAACATATTGTGACTTTTTCATATATTAGTTTCAATCGGAACCCCTTATGATTCTTTGATAAAGCCTACCAACATGGGCTAGAACTTAATCCTGCTAAACCAAAAAGTCACCTAAACCATAAGGGTTCACACAATATGAGATCGAATATCAAGGTTACGAAAACCGAAATCAAACATCACATAAACATACATAGCAATAATATAAAGTATTCAAGCACATGCTATGTAATCGAAAAACTATCACAAGAAAAATTATAAACTAATAATTTCATTCATAAGTAAGATAGTTTTATTCATAATAGACCTTATACAATTATCAAAAACTGATGTTTATTTCCCTTTTCATTTTTGAAACTCTAATTTTATCCTTTTATAGTTTCCTTCAAAGTTGAAGCCGAATCAGAAGATTTCACAGGATTCCAATCATCTTCTGTGATTACTAGTCTTCATTCAAGACTAATAGCATTGTCATTGACTTCCTTTGCTTCTTTTCGCAAATCCTTTTCCATGTTACTTACTTCACATAAGATTAGATCTAATTTTAGTGAAAAATTCTTGAGAATATTATCATTGAGAGAAGATATTTATTCATTAGGAACATCTTGATGAAGCTCTGGAGATGAATTTGAATCACCATCAGAAGATTCGAGACGAAGTTTCTTATTAGGAAACAGAATGGTCCAGACTTTTTCGGTTTTGCGAGAGTTGCAGCTAGAGATAGACATCCTGTCAAAGCTCTATAAAATGAAGTAAGAGGTCTCTCCTCTTATAAGTTCAAGAACTTTCTCTCAAAATCTTTGAGAATATTATTTCAATAAAATTCTTAACGAAAAATTATTTTTAGAAATATTTTTATCCAAATATTTACATTCATATTCTTACTGTATACTTTTTGAGGGTAACAAGTAAGGATTCATGATAACCAATTAGGTTGTTATTTTTCGGTGGTTGAATTTTCTTTCTTTGAAGGTTTCAACATCCTTAAGAATTTGAGAAGCTATTGTGTTTGAACTTTTAGGTTTAACCCTTAATCTTGATGTAAGATCTTGATGTTCGAAAATCTTATTCTCCCTTTTAGAAGTGATTTTTGATGTAGACTTAGATCTTGAATTTCTGGGTTTATAGAGTCTCCCTCTCTGTTTTGTATCAGGACATTTCCTTTGATAATGCTCTCTTTGTTTGCATTGGAAACAAACACCAGAAGTATTCTGGTATCTGGATTTAGATTTCACAAATTTATTTAACCTTGCCTCCTTAACTTTTGATGCATTCATACCAGGTGATGGTTTTCCAAAGCAATTGAGTTTGTCTCTTAGTTTCTGATTTTCTGCTTTTAACTTCCTTATCTCATCTTGACAACTTTTAATGTCGAGAATGAGTTTAGATACTTGTACCTTTTCATAACATTGAGAGATCTCGATTTTCTCAAGTCGCTTGTTAAATTTTTCTTTATCATTCAGAAAACATTTGATTTGATTAAGCGATGATTTTATTCCATTGATGTCAGATGCAAGAAGCTGACTTCTTTTATCTTTACATGGAAACATTTCTTTGAAAATCTTAGGGGTAAACTCTTCTCGAGTATCTAGAGTTGGAAGAATTTCAGAGTTAGAGACTTCTGCAATGGTTATAATATTATCCATCATATAGTCCTGATCATCCTCGTCAGGGAAATAGTTAAGGGTTGCAATATATGCATTTCTTTTCCATTGGTTATCCTTAGTTGGACAATCCGGAGAAATATGACCAAATCCTCTACCTTTGTAGCATTGAGGAATATCATCATTATCATCCCAAGTGTCTTCACTCTTATGTGTATAAATGTGATTTCTTTTTGATATAGGAGATTCTCTTTTTCGGTGTCTCAACAATTCGTTGAGTAATAAGAGACAAATGATGATTTATTTCAGCTTCATCTTCAGCATTTTCATCTTCCTAATCTTGGGAGTTTTCCGAACATTGAGTCGGAACCTTCTACCAGCTTTATAAGCCAGATTGTCTTTTTGTTTAGACGAATACTCTTGATCAAATATCTTTAGTATTCCGACAAGGGAGCTTCTCGATTAGGAGGAAAGATCATTAGCTTCGATGATTGCATGCTTATTAGAATGGTATCTAGATGGCAACGATCTGAGAATTTTGCACACTATATCTTTTTCAGAAATAGTCTTTCCAAGAGAGAAAGAAACATTTACCATCCCAGAAAGTTTGATATAAAACTCTTCAAAAGTGTCGTCGTCATCCATTCGAAGGTTTTCCAAATCGAATGTAATAGTTTGAAGTCTAACTTTTTTCTCTGATGTGTTTCCTTCGAATACGATCTGAAGATTATCCCAAGCTTCTTTCGAAGTTTGACATGTTGATACATGATGTTGTAGATCACGACTTACAACATGTATAATAGCATTCAAACCATCTGAATTCTGCTTAGCAAAAGCCTTTTATTCGTTTGAAAAATCCACTAAGCATTTAAACTCAGTTTCCGAATTCTCTACTTTCAGGTGATTATAACCATCGACGACTAATATCCATGTATTAAAGTCTCGTGATTGAATAAAATATCTCATAGCAGATTTCCACCATAGATAGTTTGTTCCGTCAAATCTTGGCGGTACGTTAATTGAAGTCGATTCATGAGAACTCGAGTTCATTTCTTATAGGTTGGATCGCACCAACCACAGATTGTTAGATCTTTTCATGTTTGCCTGCTCTGATACCAATTGAAAAGACGAGGGTACCCAGATATACCTCAATATAAAACTTTTACACCTATAAGTCCTTTCTCCGAAATTGATTGTCTATGGACTGAGTCGGGACAATACAACTAATCGGTTCACACTTTGTGTGATCGTCTATGGATACGAGATTGAGACAATACGACAACAAGATAACCTGTGTGATTGACTATGGATACAGGATCGAGACAATACAACAACGAAGTATGATTACTTCATAATAGGTTCGTACTTAACCAAACACAATAGGATTACTATCAAGTAATTAGGAATTAACGTTTGTGTATTTTACTTCTAATTATAATAAAAACAATTATAATTGCAGAAGTAGAAAAGTAAAAGACACAACAAGATTTTGTTAACGAGGAAACCACAAATGCAGAAAAACCTCGGGACCTTGTCCGAAATTGAATACTCTCAGGATTAAGCCGCTATACAAAATCTAAAGCAACTTCGTATAGTTGATACCAAGCATCTAAACATATTCACCTAGTTCTGTCTGTATCCTTGCGCCTCTTACCTGCAATAAGTCACGCACTTGGAACAATTCCTTTGGTTCGTATTCCAAACAGTAAAGGAACAACAAATTTGTTCGGTAAAAACTCTTTTCAAACAAGTGATATGACTTTGACAAAAGGCTCTTCCGTTTACCCCAATAAACTCCTTTGTCAGGTTCTTAGATCTATCTATTTAACAACTACCAAAGTAATTGTCTAGATTTTGCAATCAATACTTCTTAGTAACAAAGACAATATATTGATGTCGATCTACTCAACTAATCAATCAAAATTATCACAAAGATAAACCGATTATAGTTGGATCCCCAACCGATCAAGTTTTGTGCACACCAAAGATTATGAACTTACAGAAGCAATCTTCTTTGTCTTAAAATCTTCTTAGATCTTCAATAAACACCTTCACACAACCAACTTGAATCTTTTGTGATCAATCACACACAGAGCGGAGTCTGTGAACAATGGATTATCACAAGACGTATTTAGATCTACAAAGAGTCTAAATATCCCCGTCGAAACTTCGATCTAGTTTGAGCGAATCTTATATCAGAAGAGAAGATTCTCAAGCATAAACAAACTAGGTGCAATCAAAGTTCAACAACCGTTAGTCAATCAAATCAATCGAAAACTAATAATAAACTACGATTATCTAGTTTCCCACCAACGATACTCGTAGAGCTTCCCAATCCCAAAGAAGTCTTTAAAACGAGCGGTCGTAAGAGATTTCGCCTAATTAAGGTATTTTCCTCTCCGAATAGACGGCTCCACCAGTAACAACACAACTAGGTAGTTTTGCTGGCTCTGAGGATTAGTTTGCTTGAAATGCAAACTTCAATATTTACAAACCAAGGAAGTTTGGATACCAAGGAATTTCCAAAACCGCAAATATTCTCAAGATATGTAATATATTTCCAAATTCGGTTTTCATAATTCCTGGAAATGCTTTGTCCAAATATTGACCGAAATCTCATTAGAAAATCTCCAATTAGTAAATGCACATTACTAATTTTTATTTTCTAAAGATATGCATTTTAGTTACTGGAAATTAAAAGCATATAAAACTAAAAACCTTAATTAAAAGATTCTCGATTTATTTCGATCCGGGATTCTCCTTTAGTTATTAAGGAATATCTATGAAAAATAAAAGATAAGAGTTATTGCACATGTTCAAAGTATGTCGACATCTTTACTTTGTAAATTCTTTTTCATATTTACAATCTTGGAACCGATTTGCCACACTTCCAAACGAGTTTAGAATTGGTTCATCTGATTTCCGAGAATTATGTGATTGATCAAAAACATTCAATCACTATTCATGGGTTTACGGTTCTACCAAAACAAGTTTCGGTTCTACCTTCAAGTGGCTACTAGGATCGGTCATATTAGTTCCCAAAACATTGTTAACTAAGTACCAGGATCGGTTACCACTTATTTATGGTACTTGCTTGTGAACGGTTGCACAAGTTATAGGATCAGTCACACCAATTACTAAAATATGTTAACCTACTACAAGGATCGATTACACATATTGTGATTAGTCCCAACCAATCGGTCACCTAATGACTAGGAATGGTCACACCAATTACATATATCGATCATACCATCTCAGGTGATTACTTAGGATCAGTTTCACTAATAAAAGTCATACCAATACAAAAGTCAGTCATTGTGAATAGTTTTACCAAGATACATAAACAAGCTATGAGCGGTTATACTAAACACACATATTCGTAATCCAAAGATTTGCAATGAATAACAATACCAATAATCCTAGCGATTTCCCTTTCGATTCATAAAACAAGTTTATGAATTGTACTTCCTTTAAACGAATGTAAAACATTGTTTCCTAGGGTGAGATCTCCACTCATACCCATACACATAATCACAATAGCATTCATACAATTATGTTGATGTCTTATATACGAAGTTCAAAAGATAGACGATATACTTCGTATTGCAATTCCTCAATACTATGTCTAACTAGAGTATACTCATTCACAGATTCACAATTATGTTTTCAATATGCACGACTTGAAAGAACGTTAGGAATGAAACAATTCAAGTCAAATATTACTAACCTCAAGTGGAAGGATGATGTCGTCGTTGTAGCTCTTTACTTCTTCACATTCTTCAAGTCTTCATGTAATACTTGTAAGTCTCATATCCTAGTAACTTTATAGCTAACATATACGAAGTTGACTCTAGTAAATAATCAAGCGACTCTTTAAATGAGTTTTGATTCATTAAAATATGACAACCAAACTTGACATACCAACGCTTGGTGGGTTCAACTGAGCAATGCTCTAGCTACTACAATTATCAAAATCAATATTTTCAGCAAGGAGAGCAACACTTGATTTTTCATCTTCACTTGAATCATAATCAGACGTTTTATCAAGAGTTGCAGCAAGACCTTTGTTACCAGTGTACTTTCTACGATTTGGATATTCATTGAAAAAATTACCAAAACCTTTACACTTGAAGCACTACGGCATATCCTCATCATCAGTATCGACTATATGCCTGTTTTTAGGAGGAACACGGTCATGGAGTTTAACTGATGATCTAGGCTTATCTCTGACAAACTGTTTACTTCTCTTCAAAAGAAGATCCCTAAACTGTCATGTGATCAGATAAACTGAGTTATCAAGATCTTTATCTGATGAGTCAATCTCACTAGGATCATCCACAGAGTTGCCAACACATTTACTTTTGTCAAGTAATTTTTGTTCTTTTGTGCTTTGAAGGCAATATCCTTTCCAGATTTGGATGTATGCTCATGATAAAAGATCTTTAACTTCCCAACCAAAGTATTTTGGATAATGTATTAAGGTTATTTTCTTCAACGATGACATTTTTCTTAGAATCGTATTTGGATGGCAACGATCTGAGAATTTTCATCACAATGTCCTTTTCAGGAATAGTCTTACCCAATGCAAAAGATACATTAACAATTTCAGACACTTTGTGATTGAACTCATCAAATGAATCATCGTCATCCATACGAAGGTTTTCCCAATCAGAACATAGGTTTTGAAGCCTAGATTTGAGGCAAGAATCTCAACAACATCATAATCACCAATATCCTTTGGAGCAGTTACATTGCCTTTTGTAACAACCGGAGGATTATAACCATTAACAACATAAACCCATGTTTGAAAATCACGCGTTTGAAGAAAGGCACACATAGAAATTTCCAACCATGAGTAATTCGAGCCATCGAAGACTGGCGGTACGTTTATAGAGATAAAACCTCTGTCCATAGAGTCAGATTGTTACAAACACAGACTTATAAGGTCTTAAACGGGTATGCATACTATGATTCCCGGACTTGGACTACATATATGCAAGTACGCATACTATGCTATATCCAATCATGGTTATTTGTTCTAAACTTCCATTTCAATCATTGAAACATTCTTAGAAGACAACAATAGCAGTCTCACACAAACTATTAGCTTCAAAGCAATTTTCAAGTGATCGAATGGTCAATACGAAACATTCCGAGTCCACATCAAATGATTGTCTTACACAAATCATGTAAGATGTTACAAGGCGATTTTCACATGATCATCTTTTGACTTTCGTCAAGAATATAAGATGAACTTGGTTAAAGCGAAAGCTTACCAACATGTAAGCGAGTTAAACTCAGATCGAAATATCAAATGTGTATAATCGAAGTCTATATAGCTATACGACTTTTGTCTCAAATAGAAGATATAGTAGATACACTTTTGAGTGATAGATGAATTCAAGTCTCCACATACCTTTTGTTGATGAAGTTCCACAAGCTGCTCTTAGTAGTTCTTCGTCTTCAATCGATGAACACCGTGAAGTCTAATGCTCAACTACACTTACTATCCTAATCCGAGACTTAGCTATAAGTAGACTAGAAATCAAGACTTATAGTTTTGACAACTAAACTTGACAAACAAGCTTGACATAACAATGCTTGCGAGTTCGGCCGAGCAGTGCTCTAACAGTGGTGGTGGTGGTGTTGGAGGTGATAGTTGAGGTGATTTTGGCGCTGCTTTAACTGAAGGAGGCATAAGTGGTGCTGGGTTTTCAAGAGGTGGTGGTGGTGATGGTCGTGCGAACGACAACTAACCGAGTTACATTAATAAATATTATTTTTTAAAAAATAAATCATTACTAACTAACGGTCAAGACTGTCTCATGACCCAAACTCTAATAAAAAATTCCTCGTGACCCAAACACCACTCTGGTCATTTTTTTTGTGACATAAAGTCAAAATATCCCTAAATAATAATAATATATATGTTATTCTTACACACTTAAGAAATGCTCAATACATTATACACTTGATGAGTTTCTTTACTAGCGTCTTTTTAATTAGTATCACTAACTTGAACACCATCTAATTATACTAACTCCATAAATTAATAGCGACACATGTTGGAGTTACACTGATTCAAACTCAAATTTCAAGCAATATTATTGATGGTGATAAAGACGAAGAGCTTGAAAAGATAGGTTGCATGCAAAAGTACGAGGCACAATTGTGTAACCAAGTCCAGATCTTGTTAACAAATCCTCTCCCGCTCACAGAACTTGGCATTGGAACTTAACTTAGGAAAGCAATTGAAGGTTTCAATAAACAAAATTAAGTTTTTATCATAAGAGTTTCACGAGTAACTACCATTGAATAAAAAAAATCTCGAGTCTTACATTCTAGCCCAAACAAGACATGTTCCTTTACATCTTGAACTCGTAATACCTAAAAGAATTTGATAACAAAGGAAAATTCAAATTGGAAACAAGAAATCCACCAAACAATAATCCAAATGAAACCCACGAAAATGAGTATCACATAATCGATTTATATTGAAGTCAAACAATATAAAATAAACAAGTAATCCTAATACATGATGGTAAAAAACTACCTACCAATATCACCATTATTAATCACAATACAAGTTATTTGAATTGAAGCTTCGTGCAGATGTAGTGAACATAACACATTCGTACAATTAAAAGCACATGTATATTTCTATACTAAACTTCTTTGTTCATCCTAGTATGTGTTTTAAAATTGACTTTAGGGTCTTGTGCATATGATATTTCACTGTGCCTTCAGCGTTGTCAACCTAAAAATAATGACATGATATAAAAAAAATTATCGTCACTATATTTACAATGTAGTTAAAAAGAAATTTAGAGATCACTTTATAATGCATAAAATTGTTATTAATCGAAAGAAGTAAATACACCTCAGCAGGTCAGTGAAGGCATCTTTGAGGAATAAATGATCCTATAGTCCGATTTAGTGAACTCATCTGAGGCAACAAGATATTAATTGTTCAAAAAATGAAAATAGTTTCAGTACCAAGTCAATATCCAGCAAAAAAATCTTAGAGTTACAATTCTTACGTCAAGTTCAATAGGGATACCACCCCCTTACAAACGACCTCATGCGTGGGATATGGGTGAGAAAGAATTTTCTACAAAAGATGTAAACAAATGAACGAAGAGAAAATAAAGAAGACAAATCACCAAACAATTAGTAATCATAGTAAAATTTACTTTTCAAATTTGCGCTCTCCATACAAACACGCGTTGCCTAAATTGGGGAAGGCCGGAGGATCCAACTGCCATAATACCAAGTCTAACTTGGTAATCCATTGAGAGTAGACGCCTCACATTATATCTTTACAAGTATCCATCAAAAGTCAAAATCATGTTTTTTAACCTTCATATTTGCTTGTAAACATCAAATAAAAATAGAACCTACAAAGAAAACATGATAACTGTATATCTTTAAAGAAAAATGCACCGACGTAACCTAAACCATGATGAGTTCAACTAGTACAATTGCATTAATTTTCCAAACTTTGTAATTAGGAAATTGCTCAAGCCGAAAGTCACTTTTGTTTATGTTTTTCTTTGGACCTTTGATATTTCTTTAACTGTTGTCTTCCGTTATCGTTAAAATAATATATTGTTATAAACACAAGAAGACTTATAACTTATGGATTCTTTCATAAAAGGAATATTATTTTACTTTTATTTTGAATTAATAAGTATGTTCTAGGTATCCCTAAAACATCCCTTTGGTCTGTCCTACTTATAAGGTAGTTTGGACCTACCGATAGACTTTTTACATGACTTTTTGTTACAAAATTTTCATTTTGTTAGTAATTATAGCATTTGAAATTTAATGAACGCGCAATTGAGGGATATCAAAGCTAATTGGGCGATATAGCTACATGATAAAATAGGGATCCAAATATCAAATCTGGGTCACCCCTTATATAATTATTTTTTTAATTCCTAATCTAGCCCTCACTAATCAGGTTTAGTGGTTAATAATAATTAATAAAATCTTAAGTATTTGGGGGATAGATTAGTGTGTTTTTTTATTTGAATTTGTGTGAGTGAGGTGAGAGTAGAAGGAGAGAAAAATATTTTTGGGTGGAAATTTTTTTGTGAAAATGGAAGATGATTGTGAGGAGAGAATTGCAGCTGCTGAATCTTTAGCTCAACTACAACAACAATCTTATCTTCAATCTTCGGTTAATGATAACAACCCACAATTGGAATTATATGATGAACCAATACCCTTGGATCATGATTTTCGTGAGCATGAAATGTGTTTTGAAGAACCAACCCAAGAAAGTAAACAAGTTCAACATACAAGCATCCCCAACACACATGTAATGGTGCTAAGAGGTCGATTTTTTTTTTTTTGAAACCGCCATTTTTTCTCTGAAAAAGCTTGGTGCCGGCACACCTGTAGTATGAATACCACGACGGCACCACCAGAACCGGCACGATATTCATACTATTTCCATGCCGGCAATAGATTTT
This sequence comes from Papaver somniferum, assembly GCF_003573695.1. Taxonomy (NCBI): domain Eukaryota; kingdom Viridiplantae; phylum Streptophyta; class Magnoliopsida; order Ranunculales; family Papaveraceae; genus Papaver; species Papaver somniferum. The sequence continues at coordinate 145,760,463 of NC_039365.1, read as the reverse complement.
CCCCATTTGGAAATAATTTCCGGCGTGGTCTTCAACCAAACAAACCATGCTGGCACGCAGTTAACTTTTTACCTACCACCGAATATTCCATGGAATATTCAAACCGGCATGGTTCCCTCCTAACTTTCCATGCCAGTACCACCAAAAAAACATCCAGGAGTTAGAGAGTTTTGAACTTAAATACCGGCGTCTTATACAAATTATCGAGCACGTCGGAAACTAATACCGGCGTGGTATAAAAATTACAGACCAAGCAGGCACGAGATACCGGCTTGGAATATTTCATATCTAGCATGCCGGTACCACTAGAAAAACATCCGGAAGTTAGTCACTTTGGTACCGGCATTGTTTTAAAAGTATCGGGCATGCCGGCTCCGGTTTCCGGCGTCGGACCTTGTGTAAAGAGCATGCCGGCATTACCAATTCCGGCATCGATGTTCAAGAAAATACAATGCCGATACTATTTAAAATTAGGTTCTCTTTTTAAAGTGCATTTCCGGAATGCCGGAACATTTTTCGAGAATGCCGGCATTTATTTCCGGCTTTGGTTGTTTAGGCGGAACTGTCGTCGAGCATGCTGGAAATAGTACCCGGCATAGTACTTTAATTCTTTTTTGAACTAATTCAATTTTCTTTTCATTCATTCCTTAGATTGTGTCATACATTGATCCAACAAATTCCAAACCGCTTGGTCCGGATACGTCCGAATACTATAAAATGCCTCTGGTATGTTACCAAACAATACTTTTCACCTAGTTTTTAGAACTTTATGTGGGGATTGCTTGTAATGAACCTTATAATATTCCATTGTTGTCCTTATGTAGGGAATAAAATCTCCACATGAAGTGATTGCTTGGGCAAAAGAGACGGATCTTAAGAATATGTGTGTATTGGTGAGGAATACCCAACGTTCAGATAGTCATTTTGAGATGGTTTGCGAGAGAAGTGGGAAATACAAGGAGAAGAATAGCCATAAAAGAAAGGGTTATGTATATCCAAAGAAAACTAATAGGGTATACAAGACTCATACGAGGAAGGATAATTGCCCCTTTAAGCTTGTATTCTATTTAAGAGACAAAGAAAATGAATGGGATTGTGCGGTGTGGTTTGGCCGTCATAACCACCGGGATCCGAAATATTTTGTTGGTCACTCCCTAGTTGCGAAGCTAAAACCTCATGAAATGGAGGATGTAAAGAGATTGACCAAAGCATGTATCAAACCAAGAGTGATTCTCAGAGGCTTCAAGGAAAAGGATAAGACGAACGTGTCTTCTCTAAGTACAATTTATAGCGCACAAGCAAGTATTATAAGGGTGGAATGGGATGGGAGGAGCGTTATGAAAGAATTTGAGAAGATAGTTTGGGACACAACTACACATGTATCATTAAAAGAGGACCGGACAACAAACCCCTTCAAATATTCATTGCGCATCCTTTGCTTTCACAATTGGCTCATACATGTTGTGGCGTTCTTATGATGGATTGCAATTACAAGATAAACAAATAAAACGCAAACATCGGACAAGGTGTCATTTACATTGGCTTGGTGTTTAATGGAAAACGAGAGGGACTACAATTATCATTGGGCATTACGAAAATTGAAATTATTGTTCCCGGAAAATCAATTTCCGAGGGTCATCATAACCTATCAAGATGACGCACTAATGAGTGTTATATCCGATGTATTTCCGGATGCACAAAATTTCCTATGTACGTATCATATACGTCAAAATGTGACAAAACATTGTCATGCTTTGTTTGAACCCTCTAAGGAGGATATTAAGAAGAGAATGGTTGCTCAACTATAGGAAGATGTTCGCAAGAAGAAAGTATCACCCGAGGAAGAAGATAATGAAAGAGGAAAGATTAAAGAGCGAGTGGACAAAGAACACGATGAAAATCATAAAAAGTGGTTGGAATTTCTAAAGGATTGGGAGAAAGTTTATTGGTCTCTTACCGAGGATATATATGAAAAGAGATTGAACATGTTTGTTGCAAAATATAACGAAGTGTATCCAAGTGCCATCTCATATTGTCGGGATAAATTGTTGGATAAGTTCAAGGAAAATTTGTGCGGGCATGGACAAATCGGTATGGACACCACGGGAATGAATCAACTAGTATAGCGGAGTCCGCTCATGAGAGATTTAAAGATCTCATCCAGTCCTCCCAAGGAAACGTGGTTATGGTCACCGAGGCATTTGAACAATACTTTAAGGCTGATATCGATAGGATCAAGAAGGCTTTTGAGAAAAGCTCAATGGAAAGGATGACATCACATTTTCGATATGGTAAATTTCTCCAAGGAATAGAATTCAACGTCTCGCAATGGGCAATAAAACATATGATTAAATAAATGGAAAAAGAGATAAACTATGGCAAACCGGGTGATGTGTGTATTTATCCCGACATGTCTTCGTTGGGGCTTCCGTGTCGTAATATGCTTGTGAAGTATGAACAAGTGATACCTATTGAGGTTATTGATCCGTTTTGGAAGCAACTATCTTTCGACCCTCCCCCTACGGAAGCTCCTGGATAATCACCATGGGATACAAATGAAGCAAAGGAATTCTATGAAGCTTACTCACGTGAAAACTCGGCTAGCTGACAAGTATTGTTGAGCCAACTAAGGCTAATTACATGCCCATGGATAGCACAAAGTGAAGATCCAAGAAAGGGAGATATTCCCAGTAGACCACAAACTAAAACTACAAGGAGAAAAAAAAAGATAGAATTCAAAGCAATGAGTCAATGCGAATGTGAAGACGAGGCGAGTAATAAACGAGACCTAACCAGATGTGAGATTTCAGAAGCAAGGCTCACGGAAGCGCTGGTTCCAAAGAAAAGGGGTAGGCCGAGGAAGGAACCGCCATCAAGTCAAAAACAAACGGGGAATTCCGTATCCACACCACAAGTCGATGAAGTGCGGGTTCCAAAGAAAAGGGGTAGGACGAAGAAGTTACCGTTATCAAGTCAAGAACAAATGACAGATTCCGTATCAACACCACAAGCCGATGAAGTTCCGGTTCCAAAGAAAAGAGGTAGGCCGACGAAGGTACCCGCATCGATTGAACAAGAACAACAAGCCGAGGAAGCGGATGCCACGCCTAGAGTCGATGTAGCGGAGGTTACAAAGAAAAGGGGTAGGCCTAGGAAGGTACCAACAATGATTGAACAAGGAGAGTATTCCGAAGTCACACCCATAGTTGAAGGGGCGGATTTGCATATCAAAAATGAAAGTCCGAATAAGGAACCTACATCAAGTGAAGTACATCAAGCTGAAAATTCCGAAGTCACGCCAAAGATAAGTGATAGCAAAGGTAAGCGACCAATGCCTAGTCATCAACAACATGATGGTGAAGTAGTCTCTTTTAAAAAGCGAAAGGGTAGGCCAAGGAAGTACGGTCTCCCAACACATACCAAAGACATTGGAAGTATAAAGATTGCAGAGGATGGATTGGATATAATTAAGCTGAAAATTGGTAATATGAAGATGTTTAAGGATTCCAAAACATGTAAGACTTATAGACATCACCATACCAAAATAGAGGGTTGTGTAGACCAACTTCCCGAGTTTATTCGCGAGTATATTGTATATACAGATGATGTCGATGGAGATGGAAATTGTGGCTATCATGCCGTGACCGAACAATTAGGAATATTTGAGACGGAGGTTAGTAAAGGGACGACACCATGTCGATACGCTAGAAAGAGGATGGTCGAACAACTTATGAAAAAGAAGAGCTACTATGAACAATTGGTAGATGATGACGAAGGGTTTGATAGTTTGCATGCTCAGATGTTAGGGCCAGAGCACGAGATGAAGTTCCTTCCTACTGAATATTGGATGAGAATGCCGGTTTGTGGGCATCTTATGGCGGATACATTTAACTGTGTTGTTCATTATTTTTCACCCATCGAACAAACAACTTATACGCCAAAGTGGCAAAAGTGCGAATGATCTCTTAAGAAGAGAAGAGTTGTCTTGGAGTTCGTGAACGAGAATCATTTCATTATTCTGAAGCTCAAGGAAAATTGTCCATTGCCACCGGTTTGTCCGTTGACTAGAAACAAGAGTATAGTCCCCAATCACTCAGAGGAATGGATGAAATTGTATGAGGAGAACTACCAATTGTGGGATGCGTTGAAGCTATCAATTAACCCAGAGAAGGGAGAAATTCCTATTCATAAATTAGAAAGTGATGAAGAGTAATTTGGAAATGTGTGGTTCACTGCTACGCAACCTTTTGTTTTTTTTGGAAGTTTGAATTATAATCATTAAACCATATGTTATGGACATGCCGCGCATGATTTAGTTCAAACTTTACAATGCCGGGAATTGATCCCAGCTTAGAAAGTCTTTTTTCTTTTATGCCGGAAAAACACCATAAGTACACAGAGATATCAGGTTTAGTGCCGGCGTTGAAATTAACTTCCTAATAATGCCGGAATTCTACACAGATCACTTATGTGTGAGGAAAAGAAAGAGTACGGCATTGTCGAGAAAAGCGTATCCATGCCGGAATTCTAAATTCTTTTGGTCCGGAAAAGAAATCAGTATACCGGCATTGTTCCTACAATTCCGACCATGCCGATTCTGAAAAAAAAACTTAAAAATTGCCATGTTTGGCATAGATTTACCAATATAATATGTTCTAAGGCAAAAACAAATGAAATCAACTTCTCCAAAGTTTAGCAAGACACACAAAATAACATAAGAAAAGACTAGATTGTTTAACAAACCATACGTAAAGTTAAGATGTTCCAAACCGAAAACAAATGAAATAAAGATGTTCAAAGTTTAGCAAGACACACAAAAAACATAAACCGACAGTAGATTGTTCAAAGACATAACTAATACTATAAAAGAAACATTAACAAACATCTTAGATCACTCGGTCCTGGCTTCTTGTGAACCCTCTTCTTCGTTTCCTTCACAAGTCCTTTGCACTTGGATCTTCCATTTTGTCTATCTTTTCCCCGACTGTCTTCATTTCTGTCGGGGTCAGCACCTCTTCTTCCTTGTTCTTGCATTTAAACCAGTTTCCCAATTTTCTTAGCCGCAAACGCTGTTGTCATATTATTCCATTAGTATGTTAACTTTTATAAGTTTATAGATATATATTCTAATAACAGGAAGTGAATAAGAATCACGTACCACCAACATGAGGGTCTTTTGAAGTACGGGTACAGTAAGTTTTTCAGCAGTTGTGGAGGGAGGTTCCGCTTGTGGAGGCACTGTGTCGGTGGTCGGGTGTACAATATAAGGATGGGAGTACCTCAAATGACTTCTGAGGAAGCTTGGTTCTGACTCGTAACCGTTTTCCGCCAATTCCCAACCAACCCTATCCAGCACTAGTTGTTGTTCTTCCCTTTCATTCCAATGTACAAGTAGAGGAGTTGGTTTGTAAACTACCAACGTATGTTGTTCATCTGATAGAGATTGAGGAAAGTCATGAGAGAATTTGGCATCAGATTTACCCGTAAGTTTTTTCTGTTTGTACCCAAGTTGGCGCATCACACGGAGAGGGTTATGCATAACAAATCCTTTTGGATGAAACAATGGTCTGTTGTAAAATGCTACATTATCATGCCTTGCAAAGTGAACTCCTCTTTCGTTCTTATATGGGTCAAACGCTACATCTTCGACAGCGATAGAGTCCAAAGACTCTCTCATGGCGAGTAATCGAGTTCTGTTATTGGGCTTCGGTTTATTGTCGAAAAAGTATTTCTTAGCTACAGGAATGTGTGGTGCCAAACCATACGTTGACGACTCCAAATATTTGTACTCCTTGAATAATGTTGGGAAGTGTTCATAAGCCCACACCTACGCAAATGAAATATCGTTCCAATGAAATGTATAAGAAAATAACTAATTGGAAAACAAAATAACTAGTTCACATTACCTGTAATACAGTGAAATTCCCATTAAATTGACAGGCAGTCGCCTTAGAAGATCTACGCATATCCGCCAATAAATGTGCCAAGAAAGCAGTGCCCCATGAATACTCATGAACCTCCTCCAAGGGATCCAAGTATTGTAAGTGGTTCATATGCATCCTGTTACCATAGAGTCAGGGAATATTGCCCAAGAGGAACAACAAATAAGCAACGATAGTTTGCTGAATTTGTTCGGCATTCAATTCTTTACCCATCGTATTCCCAAACAACTCTTTCAGCTTGACGACTTTAATAGTCTTTGTTATGGTTCTCTTTGACACATACACATTTGCTTTTGTCGTCGCCTCGTCCCAACCAAACAACTTTTTAGTCATCTCATAGATTTGGACCATTCTAGGGTCTTACCGTCATCTTCTTTCTTAACGGCTTTTCCAAGGATCTCTAGACCTAATATTCTTTAGACATCTTCATGGATAATGTTCATCTCGCCAAAAGGAAAATGCATGGTATCAGTTAAAGCAAAAAGCCTCTCCAAGAAGCAATTCGCCGTCACTTGATCAGTGGCCACATAATTTTCTACCGCGGGATACAACCCAGAAGCTCTTACTGCCGCTTGAACAACCCCACACTCCCCTTCCAAATCCCATGTATCCATTTGTTGATGGCGGCAAACACGAAAGGCTTTCTTGTGGTCCTATAAAAACACACCAAACAAACTTCAATTCACCTGATGTCATATATAAAAAATATAATAACAAGATGCAAACGTCTTACATAAGTTGAATATATCCAACGAGTCCAAGAGTCCTTGTAGTCAAATAAGAGTTTCAGATCTCTCGGCTGACCCTAGTGTTTGCCATCATTGCGTTCTGGAATCATGTCATATGTTTTTGGGAGGTGCTTTGGTGGGTCCTTTTCCTTTTTCTCACCGGCTTCAACTTCAGGTAGTCCTAACTCATGTGAGGATGAGCCACCTGCTGGATCATGAGGTACAAATTTCTCCCACTCAGCATCATCATCGCTGCTTGTGTCTCCCTCCCGGGGAATCTCCCGAATCCTGACTTTACCACGTTCCGGATCATCTCGACTACGTCGAGGCCGAGAATACTTAGGTTTTCCTTCATCAACAGCTTTTCCCTTTCCTTTCTTCGTTTTTGCAGCTTTGGACCTACGTACAAAATGAGATTTAACAAAATAAGAAAATCAGAACCGGCATGGCCGGTGAATATAACGATACTGCCGACGTATGTTCCGACATTGTAATATAAAAAGATGATATGACGGTTTTCTGGTACCGGCATTGTATTTAAATAAAATCCCATGCCAGTAATATGGGAATTGTCTACAGAGATTTAATAAAATAAGGTGATCAAAACCGGCATGGATAGTGAACATTACGATACTGCCGGCATAGGTGCCGGCGTTGAAATTTATAGGGTTTATATGCCGGTATTCTAATAACTTACATGCAACAAAAGGGGGATACAAGATATATAAACCGGCATTGTATTCAAATTTAATGGTACGCCGAAACTAAATTGGAATTTCAATTCACCCAATTCAATTTCAAATTCACTAATTCAAATTTCCTTTTACCTAGTACAAACAATAAACATGCAAGTTTCAATTTGTGTTTTTTATATTATGAAATAAACCCTAAAAATGCTTCAATAAACATAGACATCACTTACCTCATCATCTCTGTTATTTCCTCCTCATCATCTTGTTCAATAGATGCTTCTGATTTCGATTTACCACCAGGATTAGGTATGGGTTTTTCAGGAGGTTTGCGAGGACCCATTCTTCTTTGGGTTTGAAGAATTGAATGAATTTGGTTTAGAGGATGAAACCAAATAATGGAGTTTAGTGGTTTTGGAAGTTCTTTTGGAATTGCGAAGTGAAAACAAATAAATAGAAAGATGGGACCGTTTCCATTCTATAACCGTCAATTATATATAATAATGGAGTTTGTAACCGTCACGTAAATGGAATGAGGGAGTTTGTAATGGTTACAATGGGGGATAATTGGTGCAACAGTTACAATGAAGAAGAATAAGGAGTTAGAATTAGTTGTCGAACTTTCATAAATGGAATTAAGGTGTTTGTAACTGCCACATAAATTGAGTTTGTAATAGTCGTAATTCCGGCATGGAGATATGGTACAATTCCATGCCGACATTCTGAAAATAAGTTTAAATTGGGTGTACAATACCGGTATAGTATTTGGTTCTTTTTGAATGTCGGCACTGGAAAAAACTTAAGGAAAAAAACAACATTAACCACATAATCTTAAGGAAACAAATAACATTAACCCAAACAGGCCCTCATACTAATCTTAAGGAAATAAAATTAGAAACATTAACCGCATAAACAACGTTACACATGAAATGAAAGATCTTAAGCTAATTGCAACTAACATCATTTCTTGGGACGAGATTCAAGAAACAAAGCAGCTTCGAAATGCCTAAAAGGCTCTTTTCTCCACTTGGTATATGCGTCCTGAGCTTGATACCTATTCCCTCTTTGGTATCTTCCGGGAATTCATCGCCTAATTCATTGTGCGTTTCTTGCATTTACCGTCCACAAACTTCGGCATATAAGGACCATCCTCAACAAGACCCCAAAAAAGGTTTGAAGGGCGGTGATCTTCCGGGAGATCCGATACTATGTAGTAATTTTTAATCCATTGGGTTTCTTCCTCAGCATCCGCTTCTATCTTCGCTTGTTTTACACGCTCGTATATCTCTTTAGTTTCTTTGCGATATTTTGCTTCTATTGCTTCCTCTTCTTCTACTATTTTCCTTCTAAGTATCTCTTCTTCCATTGCGGCAAGTGACTTGGTGGTTTGCTCCTTCCTTCTAAGTTTTTCTAGTATCATGGGAATTGAGTTGGTGGTGGTTGATGATTGATTCCCTATCAGAGTGGATAATTTTTTTTCATATAAAAATTCTACGAAATCGGTAGTTGGTGATTGATTTTCCATCAGATAAATGTGTTGGAGCTCACCTATATTTTATTTTTTGAGGTATCAACTGCAATAGGTGTATCCACTTTAAATAGATGAGGACACAACGACTCTTTTCCATTTTATCATTCCGGCATTGTCAGTAACTTAGATCCCACGCCGGAAATGGTCTTTACTGGTTTATGGTTTAGAAAAAATAGCCGTCATGCATTGAATGTTACATTCTGGCAGTGAACGGAAGATGTTCGACCATGCCGGTAGTTTATACCGGCACAGTAATGTATATAAATTCAAAGCCGGAACATGGTTTATTGCACACAGAATTTTGACACTAAATTCCGGCATAAAATAATATATAGTTTCTATGCCGGAGATATAACAGTATGGAATTATGTTAACGATGTAAGCCGAAACTATAATTTATTTCAAATGTAATCCTTGTCGCAAGAAGCACGGATGCACTTAGCACGTGCATCAAGCATTTAAACCACTTGGTGACCCAAGTGGACGAGTTATAGTCTCGTGAGGGTTTACATAGAGATGTACCCACAAAACCTTACCAAAAACTACCCTAAAAACCTAACCAAATACCCCTAAACCTATCAATCTTTTTAGGAAAAATCCCTCTCCGATTCACCCAGCTGGTGGTACTCTGTGACTTTGCTTACAATGTGGTTCACGTTGGCATCAAAGATGAATGCTTCTCCCTTTTCCTGTAAGTAACGCATTTTCACGGCTTCATGCTATAAAAACAACACAAAAACTTAGTTTGTTACATAAAATTTGAAAAAGAGTGGATTGTGTCGAGTTAATCATAAAGATACTTACAAGTTGTTGAGGGGACAATCTATTGCGAGTAGCGTGCTCGATCCGGTGTTTCATTTTTAGATACTCAACCACCACATTTAAGATGATGTCGTGTCGTTGCTCGATTTGTTGAGCAGTTCTTCCTTTCGGGTTACCGTAATCGTGAATAAATTTGTTAAAAATCTTCAACCACATGGAATCCCGCGTGTTGTTATCTATAGTTGAAGGACGAGTTTCGGCGTACCATGCTTGAGTGATTGCTAAATCTTCCTCGGAGTCGAACGATGCCATTTGTTGTATGTGGGATTAGCTACTATATATACTAAGCTATTTATAGATGATTATTCTAGGGTTTAGGGTTTCTAAGTTAAGAGGCTCAAGGAGATATATAAGAATACACGAGTTTTGGGATTTTGGGTCCAAGTATTAGCTCTCCTTATATAGAAAAAAACCTCAACGACTAGTTTTTTTGAAATCATCCAAACTCCGGCATAGAAGTAAATGTGACATAGGATGCCGACACCCAGTTCCGGTGTAGTTTACAGTTAGATGTTCATGCCGGTACAAGTGAATTTCTTCACAGAGAAATATGCAACTATTACCGGCATGGTTGAACAACATGGTTCAACGCCGATACGTTATTCCGGCATTAAATATGATTGCGGCCATGCCGGTATTTGTGAATTTCAAAAAAAAAAAAACGGCTAGTTTTTTGAAAAATAAGACCGTTGGAGATTCATTTCTATATAATACCCCCCATTCCTTTTGAAAAATATACACAAAGCACCCACCAAATAACAAAAATCATTCTCCCAAGAAAGCAAACACCAAAAAATAGATCAATCAAACACGGTTAAAGTTCACAAGCGATGTGAGATTCATCATCAAGCTCTATTTGCAAAGTAAGTAGATTGAACATTACTAACAATATATGGACAGTTAAAATATTCACTATTATGACCCATAACTAATATAATGTTCTCTTACATAATCATCATTGCAGGTGTCAAATTTGCAAATCACCTTCTCATCTAGCCATGGACTGTCCTTTTATTTATTCAAAGTGTAGAAGCTGTGATGGGACACGCCGGTTTTGGATTGCAAAAACTGATGATGCTGAAAATGGAAGAATGTTTCTAAGGTGTTTGAATTACCCAAAGTGCGATGAGTTTCAATGGTTTGACAAAGCTGTTGCACTAGCAGAATCAAGAGAAAACCACAAGGGAAAATGCAATCCTATTGATGGGTGTGATGGGTGTTATATGAAGGGAAAGGAAAATGTTGAAAGAGAAGATGAACCAATGAAGATTGTCCTTGACACCCCCATTCCAGACGATGTCTTCGAAGATATTTGCGAAAGGCTCAAAGGATCCGCAATTGTTTAAAAGGGATGAAAATAGATTATGAGATCATCTTTAACCAAAGTTACTCCATTACCATGTTTTAGTATGTTTTAATTTAAAGTTTGAAATCTAATGTAATAGATTATCTAGGAATGAAATAAATAGAGCATTCGTAACCTATTTATAAACAATACTGGCATAGTATATTTATCAAAATCCAATGCCGGAATTATGCAAAACTACGCAATAGTAAGAAAATCAGATTTCCGGCGTAGATTCAATAATTTTTTTAATGCCGGAACTACCTATAATCTACATAGAAACTCGGTCATTTTCATCCATTGTGCCCGACATGGTTTTGGAGTAAAGAAAACTTACAGAGACAACATTTTACTAGAAATCTAAACATGTTCAACATAAACCAAACAACTGAATCGTGCTTAAATGTTCTTCATCAAAGTATCATAAACCAAAAGTAAACCAAACAAATAAAGAGTTCAACCAAAAACACAACTATAGAGTTCAACAAAGTTAGAAATTGTTCAAAACATAACAACCACCATCCAAATAACGAAACACAACTATAGAGTTCATCACTTGGTCTTTTGCTTCTTGGAAACGTGCACCTTCCTTGTTTCCCCAAACAAAGTTCTTTCACTTGGATCTTCAATTTTATCAAGATTTTCCACGATTTCCTTCATTTCTTCAAGGGATAGCACCTCTCCTTCCTTGTACTTGCAACCTAACATCTTCTTCAACTTGCCAAGCCGACGCCGCTAGTTTCATACATACAATACATAATTAGTATATATATGCTAATATAAATTTATGTGTACATTAAACGAGTAAGTAATTAACAATACTTCACTACACCAAATCCAAGATTTTGCAACATGTAGTTTTTTGGGTGTGCAACGGATATATGCGCCGGGGACCTTAATCCGTTGGACATCAGTTTTTTACGTTGCATTAAACACTAATTACCGAAAAGAAAAAAAGAAAAAAGGACACGCTAGTAATTTATTTAAATGGGTGAGGACTTAAAAGTATATAAAATCTTATTATTCTCAATTTATAAGATGGATATTATTACATGAAACTAGTTGGAAGCCTAACAAGCTAAGCTCAAACGACATACTATTACATTAATTGAACAGGTTGTTGTGCTAACCTACCAGCGAGTCTCATGAGTAACCTAGCCAAGAGAGCCGAAACGGCGGGAGAGGGACAAACCAACACTACCTTCCATGTTAATTTTTACAATATTACGCCATTGGGGACTCGAACCTGGGACCTCCTGGAACGCATTAAACTTTGAGGAACGGGGATGACCAGCTGGGCTAGGGGCCCGTTCTCAATTTCTTTTCTGTTTTCTTATTTTCCTATCTCATCTCTCTTCCAAAACTTTATCGACTTCTCCTCCTCTATTTCCTTCTTCTTCTTATCTTCTAATTTTAACCCAAAACTGAGAACTGAGAAATCAAATCCAAAATTTCGAAACCAAAACCCGTTTCTCCTAAACCCTAATCTGATGAATCAAAAACCATATTGCATAAATCAAACCCAATCATTGATAATCCCAATTTCGTTTCAAACCCTAGATACATATTTTCTCCATCAGAAACCCCAACAAACTATTTTCTCAATTTTTGTGAATTTGAGTCTTGAGTTTCGCTAATGTATTGTATTGATTTTATAGGGTTTGTTTTTGTTCAATTTTTATTAAGGAATTTAAATTTACAAGTAGACAGAATCATTTATGACTAAGATTTATAGTTTCTTAATTTTTCGTTTGGGTGCTGTTTTGGTTTCTCTTCGTAGAATCTGAGCTAATATCTATAATTCGTGGGGTTTGTATTGGGTTGATCTATATATTTTTTTTATTGGTTTCTCTTGTTTATTTCAGTTTTGACAACTGAGATGGATTACCGCGCGCCGTGCATAATTGGCTGAGCTTAGCGATATGTTTATCCAGACAATAGTGGACAAGGCTGATCTTAAAACAAAATTGAGATCCTTAACTGAATTAGGAACTTCAACCATCTGTAATTTGTTGCTTTATAATTTGGGTTCACTCAGAATCAAAGGTTGTTTGTATTCGTGTAACTAATGGTCTCAATTTTTTTTATTTTGCAGGACTTGAAGCACCTAACTTTAAGTAAATATCTAGTTAACTTCCATTTACTCTTGAATTCAAAACTAAAGTTTGTTACTTAATATTAGTTTGGGAAGTTCTGTTTACTGTTAATTTAAGAATACAACACAGTATAGTTTTGTAATTCCAGGAAGCTGGCGGACAAAGTAGCAGCCGCTGGATACTATGTTTGTGGCTGAAATCCAGTAAATCCCGAAAGTTCGAGCTCTCTGACATTGCTGGTCGTATTGTTGAATTCAGGCAGTCTCCTTAGCTTTTCTTCTCTATTTTTATTTCCCCATTGAATTAACATCGTTGGAGCATTAGTTTTATACACAAAATGACTCTTCATACATGGATGCCTGCAATGCTGATCAACATGGAAGTCGGTTTATTCAGCAGAGTTATAAAACTGTGGTATATAAGAAAAGGCATACTTTTTCAAGAAGTTCTTCCCCATGCTTCTAAACTAGTGACCGATGTATTTGGAAATTATGTTATTCAAAAGGTTTGAATATCCAAATCTGGAGCTTTTCCATTTTTATTTAAAGTAGTTTCTCTTCACTCTTTTGGCATATCTCGTGCCTTTCTTGAGTAAATTAGGCACTCAGTTTCAAAAAACACAGCTTTTCGGTATATTTGCCTTTTATAGGAAGATGTTGAACTTATGTCCAAGTTGGGGTTTGGTGTATTTTCCCTGGTATTTGATCTGCTACCATGTCAAATTTAAATGTTGCTTACTGTTGTATTATGAGATGTTTACAGTAAAAGAATCCCACTCTCTTTCGTTTCATTATTCAACTGTCGACACACTTTATGAAACTAATTATGGGTCGCTTTCTGTAAGCACAGATGGTTTGGGAACGAAAGTCAATGAGGAAGGAATTCCCTACTATAATAATCTCATCAATGCTCTGCTTGATAAAGGTCACTGTTTATAACTTGGCTATCGCTTCTATTGATGATTATACTGCTTAGTTGAATATCTTTTGTTCTGCAGGTTTGCAGCCGTATATACTGAACATTATATCATTGGGATCTACCTAACCATCTTTAAGAGTCGTAGGGTGGGTGGTTATCCGACAAATTGTGCATGTTTGACAATAAAATCTTATTGCTGGTTTGTGTATCCCATTTGATGTAGCTTATCAACTAATGAGTGGATGCCATTCATTAATTGAGAATCATCCAGAAAATATTTCGCAATATATGCTGAGACTTGCTTTGCCAGTTTTGCAGACCGAGTAAAACACTGGATCACATTAAACGGACCTCTTCAAACTTCGGTAAATGGACATGATATCGGGATATTTTCTCCTGGAAGAAGTGAAAATTCTTCTACTGAACCATATTTGGCTGCACACTATCAACTTCTGGCTCATGCAGCAGCTGTTTCCATATACAAGAAAAAGTTTCAGGTGATCTCTTCGATCTGTGCCTTATGCTTTTATATTTCCTGATAATTGTCTAAAATTTTATGATTCTTTTATTTTGTGGGCTCTTATGAAACTGAAACAAAAAATAACATTCTCACATATGCGACAAGTTAGATAATACATATACGGATAAACTTCCATTTACTATTATAGTAAACTACAAACACAGACGATTTATGTGCAAATGATAAGAAAAAAAAAGCTACGTTTGTTTTCGGTAGCAGTTAGAGGCTCTGCAAAGCCGAGAAAATATGGTAAAAACAACTTCAGTTCATTCAACTGACACGAGATTTATATTTTTTGATACATATGCTTTTAGAAGTACTGAATAGTCTCAATGTACTGTTGCGGTCGTCCTTATTAACATGTCTCATCAATTTCAGTTCATTCATGTTCATAATTTTATATATCTTGTATTGTAGGCTCAGCAGGATGGTGAAATAGGAATAGGGAGAGACAATAAGCAAGTGGTGGATCTTTAATTATTGCTGGACTGGACACGGTAACTTGAGCATCTTACAGGGAGAGACAAGAAGCAATTGCGTTAATCAGTCGTGTGAATCGGGACGTGGAACCTCTTCTCCGCAGAGATTTTCTTCTGAACGACGGTTCATACTAGAATAATGGTGCTAATAGAGGTAAGAACTGTATGTATGCTGGTAAGGTCATGTTAGTTTGTGTCATGTCGAACCTCATATTCTAATGTCAGTGGTTGTGTACAAAATTCCCATGGTTTATGTATCAGAAAAACTATATATTCATATAAAAAATTTGGTCTTTTAGTTGATCTACAATGGTATATGAAGGTTACAATAATTCGGGTGTAGAAAAATCTGCCGGAATTATTGCTGGAATTTACTTTTTTTACCTGGTATTATCGTCAGATTTTTTTTTACCTGTAAATGGGTTTGAAACGTATATAAGTGTTGACTAATACGTTGCATAAATTGTTGTAACTATTGCACAAATTAACTAATACGTTGCACAAATTATTGCTCAACAAATGTTGGTAAACCGGTTGACCTACGTTTTTATGCATTGCACAAATTAATTTGCTCAACGAATTTTGGCGTTGCACATAAATTTGCTACGCCATATTTCCAACGGATGTACGCGTTGGTGAAATTCATTGTAACGCGTACATTCGTCGCAAATCAGATGTTTTGGTGTAGTGCTTACTAGCAATCCAACGGTCTTATTAAGTCAGGTCATCGTAGGTGGTGCCTCTATAGGAGTTGGAACGGGAGGGTTTTTCTGGGGTGGAATTTCGACGTCTTCCAGCGCACGACAAAAGAATGTGACCATTCCAAGTAATCATCAATGTAGGCTGGGTCGGCTTCATCACCGTTGTTCACAAGCTCCCAATTAGTAGCATCTACCAAACGACGTGGTTCCCTGTCCCTCCAATGTGTTGGTTCTGGAGTTGGATCATACTCTACCCTCAACTTTGTGGAACTTGTCATGCACTGAGAAAAATCAAGAATGTACCTTTCATGAGAGGCTGTCATGCATCTAGGTAATTGCTTGTATCCAAGTTGCCGCATCACACGTCGAGGATCAGCCATAACGTATCCCTTTGGGTGGAACAAAGGCCCTTGGTAAAGTGCAACATTATAAAACCACTTGTATTGGCGGTTCTCTCTAGACTCCTTGTAAGGGTCGAACACAACATCTTTGGTAGTCATCGCGTCCAGAGCCAATCTCATTTCTGCCAGTCGATGATTGTTACCGATCTTCGGATGGCTGTTGAACTCGTATCTCTTGGCTCTAGGCTCCTCGGGGTCATCAACGGGAATAAACTTCAAGAAGGGGTTGTCCTTGAATAATATTGGGAAATGTTCATAAGCCCACACCTATACAAATGTGAAAATGATACATATAAAAATCAGTAAATTTTTTTCTAAATTCATGATAAGGGTACATGTGAACAATATAAATAAGAACATAAGTTTAAAAACAAAAATACCTGGAGTAGAGTGAAATTCCCAACAAATTGTTTTGCAACCGCCTTAGAGGCCCTTCTCATCTCCGTCATCAAATGTGCCATTGCCACGGTGCTCCATGAATAGGTAAAGATCTTTTCCAACGGATCCAAGTACTGAAGGTAGTTTGCACTAACCCTGTTTCTACTAGTGTCAGGGAATACCCTAGTGCCAAAGATGAATAACAGGTACGCAACGGTTGTATAACGAATCTTTGAGGGGTCCCATCCATCCTTCAAACTTCTTTCCTTTGTATTTTTAAACTTCTTCTTAAGCAGGGTCAGCTTGATGGTCTTTGTCCTACTAACCTTAGATACATAGAAGCTTTCCACAGAAGTTTTGTAATCCCAACCAAACAACTTGTTAGTAAGCTCGTGCAACTTATTCCATTCTAGCTCAAAAGAATGATCGTCTCGTTCTGCAATTGATTTGCCGATAACATCCAAGCCTAGAATGTTCTGAGCATCATCAGGAATCAAGGTCATCTCTCCAAACGGGAAGTGCATGGTATCAGTTTCACCATGATACCTTTTGACGAAGCAATTGACTGTCACCATATCTGGCTTCACATTATTTTCAACCAAAGGGTATAGACCAGAATCCTTTTCTATTGCTTGGACCTCTTCATGCTCCTTAGACAAATCCTAATGAGCCGCGGCTTGGTTTCGGCAAACACACACAGCCTTCTTATGATCCTACAATTAGGAGATAATACGATTAAGATATTTTGCATAAATACAAAACAATACATATGCACGAGATAAATTTTTTTACATAGGTCTGATATATAGTACGAGCCAACGAGTCCTTGTAGCCAAATAGATACCCCGGATCAAAAGAAGATGCGCCCCAAATTCTACCACGATCAAGGTCGGGCATCATGTCATCAACATGAGGAAGGTGCGAACCTTTAACTTTTACTTTTCCTTTGGCTTTCCCCTTTCCTTGTGTGGGTTGTTGACTTGGACCACCTTGTTCCACTACTCCTTGGCTTTGGATTTCTAATTGAGTTGGATCAATCTCATTATCTTCCTCCTCACTTTTCTCTTCATCTTTCTCATCTTGCTCATCTTCCTCCTCAACAGCTCCGGTTTTACTACGATCACGACCACTCTCCCAAATTTCCCCTCTTGTATTAGCACCCAAACGCTTTTTGTTTTTCCCTTGAGGAGGCAGAGATTGAGGAGTATCAAGACCATCCTTCCTTCTTTTCTTAGTGACAGCATCTTTAGCTTTTCCTTTGTTAGCCTCCTTTGCTTTAAATCTATTTCAAAATAAGCACAAAATAAATATAAGACAGCTAACTTTCATTTCTAATACCGGCATATATACACCACATTACGGCATAGAATCATCACTACCGGCATACTGAAAAAAAGTATCGAACATGTCGGGAGCTAATACCGGCATAGTAAATTCAGACGATTACATGCCGGGAGTCACTACCGGCATTGACAAATAAATTTCTAGGATGCCGGTACACTATAAGAAATTCCTGGATAAGAAAACACCAGTACCGGAAGGTACGTAAAATAAAAACAAATGCCGGAATACAGTATCAGCATCAAAAGAAAATTGTCGAGGATGCCGGTAGTAGTTCTAAAGTTTTTGGATACAAAAACTCTAGTACCGGCATGGAATCTAACCTAAAATGTACGACAATACAAATAACAAAATCCTAGGGTTTTCTGTTTATTAGAAGCTTACTACCGGCGTACTCGTAAAAGTTCAAATCAATCCCGGTACTAGGTTCAGAAGTGGTGTTCATCCTAAATACAATGCTGAAACTAAGTTCTGGTGCGGTCTTCAACCTAAATTAGATGCCGGAACTGACTACCGGTGTGGTCTTCATCTTAGATTGAATGCCGCTATTGATTTCCGGTGTGTTATTCGTACGAAATTGAGTGCCGGAACTACCGAAACTCAACTGTTTCAGTTAGGGTTTCGCGATTTTGACCTAAACCCATAGCTACAAATCGATTGAAACACTAATTAAACAGTTTTAAATGACTTACCTTCTCACAGAAGCCATATTTCTGAGTAGTTGATCGTCCGATAACTCTTGTTCTTCGTGTTCTTGCTCTTGAGCAATCAAAGCAAGCGTTTTCTCTAATTTCTGTTGAGCAATCGATTTTGATTTCGATTGGGCATTTGATTTCTTTCATGGAGGCATTCTTATGGGTTAGTTTTAATCGACGAAGAAATTTTTGATTAAACGATTAATCGTAGAGTATGAAAAACGATGAAGAAGAGGAGAGGAAGATGAAAGAAATTTTTTTTTCAAAACCTAACCCTAATCGAGTGTGACGGAACTGATGGTGTAGAATGGGGGATATTTGATTTGGTTTTTAGATTTTAAGTTTTAGGAAAAGGGTATAACAGTCTTTTCATAATGTTTTTAATTAATCTAAGGGTGTTTTAGTATTTTTGCCCCAAAAAACACCCCTTAGCAGACACCTTTGGTTGGGGGAAGTAATTCATATCCCCCAATTAGTTTCCATATCCCCCAATTGCGCGTTCAATTTAATATCTAGCTCGTGGAATAAAAAAAAAACATATAACACGATAAAAAATACAACTTTTAATTAGCAGTTACCTCTTTATTTATAAGATTTTTTTTTGTTATATGAGACAACATATATAGTTAATGGATACCATAAAGTAGGTTAACTAATAATGAGACGAAGGTAGTATTTTGTAGATATGGCGTGAAAATTGGCATGTAACAACTAAAATAAAGTGAAATTTTGTTGATATGAATGAAAAATTAGATTTTACAAGGGACTTATTGAAAAACAAGATTTAAAATAATTGAGAATGACTATTTAAAATTATAAGTAAGGTCCAGAAAACTCTTTGATCTTGACTATGGTCAAACTTAAACCTATCCAAACTCCATTAGCCTTATTGTCTTTTCGACCTAAACCTACTTTACTGTTTAAAATATTGAAATCTTATGTCCACATTCAAATCAAATCCTAATAATTGAAATTTCTCAATTTTCCCGTTATATATTTATTGGTGTTTTACAATAGCTTTGTCATTTGTCCTCTGGTTTAGTTTCCTGGATCAATATTCTAAAAATTATTATTTTCTACATATAATCAAATACTCATGTGTCATAGTGATGCATGTCTTGAACAAAAATATAACAAAGTTTTTCATTCTTTTAATAGCTAGAATCCAACAGAAAATAGGTCCATAGTTTGAATGATGCTATACATCCATCAAAGAATCATCAATCAATGAATAAGCTTGATAAAAATTACAAAATTCTCTTCGTCCCAGATTTTGCAATTCCACAAGATTTATATATTTTTTTAGAATGATTTTGTGAGGTACAATCGATTAGGAATTTCTGCAACCATTGAAGAGTGTAAGCTATCTTAATTGTTGAGGTTTTTCTTGATATCTTCTTTACCTTTGAATATGCCAATAAATTTACATTTCCTTAATTGAATATCTTTCTGAAAAAAATCAACAAGCTATCTGTTAGAGGCGAAACACTACATTCCAGTCAGAAGTTTGATACCAGGCTAGTGTTTGCAGTGGTTTACTACAATGTAGTGTTCAGGTTGGATTAGGTCCCATGGTTTTTCTACATATTGTGGTTTTCATTGTTAACAAAATTATTAGGTGCGTGTGCATTTTTTACCTTTCCGAATTGAAAGTTTTCTTTTAATTGTTTAAAATACTACATATGTTCATTGTCCTATTTAAACCAAAAAGTTGGTGGTGTGATAAGTACCCTCTTCTTTTCCCAAGGAAAGTTTTTCCCTTAGATTTCTCATACAACTTTCTTCTCCACATGCATGTCGAGCAACATCATTGGGAATATTATAAATTTAGAAAAATGAGAGATAATGTATCTGCTTCAGGAAAGTATATCTTTCCCTCAAGACAAATATATAAATAACATCATATTACCATAACAAATATATTCTCATTGGAAAACCATATCCCATAATTTTGTACTATATTTATCACCGCATCACACTCACAACTCAATGGCCAATACCCCCACCTTCTTGTGTTTAAGATTCCCAACATCTCTCTTATGATCCTACAAAAATCAGAAAAAATATTTAAGTAAAAAGACCAATTCAAAAACATAATATATATTTTTTTGAAAAGAATTATTCAGGATCATCCCTAATCAAAAAGAACTTAGGTAGGCATAGTTAAAGAAATATTTTCCAAGAAAATGAACCTAAAATCATGTTTTCACTCTGTATTTCTTTCTCAAAAGTGAAATAAAAAACATAATACATAAAACAACAATCAAATATTAATAATTTTAGATTATTACCTTCATCTCAAAAATCTTTGAAACCCTTGAATATGTTGGATATTTTCAAATATGTTTTTAGCTATGATAGTGGAGTTCAGGAGACGGCAACCTCCTCCAACTTCCCCCGGCTATAGTCGACCTAATTCAAGTTTCAGTCAAATTTGAACAGACAAGTCTCTTCCCATATTCCACCATTGAGGTCTCTAGGAGGTGTCTATTAGAGATGAAAATACATCATCAATGGACATGAAACCTCCTTTTAAGTAGTGAAGATGTTATCACATTCAACAACACCAAAATTCTTTGATTCTTTTTATTTTCTCTAAACATCATCAGAAATCTAATTTCTTTTGTTCTTGTATAGATCAAGGGGTACAAACCTCGAATTTAATTACGTTATTATATGGCTTCATTGTATCATGAAGGCGTTATTTCACATACGCGTTGTTATCATCAATTTGATCGTGAGGCTCGTAATAATTGTCTATAAAATTTTTTTTAGAGCCTCGAAGTCAGAAGTAAAACACCTCTGATTGTTTTTCATCTTTTGTTTTAGTGTAACTTTCCAACAAAATGCTAGGAAAATCGGATTTTGGCCACATCTACTGGCTCCCCATTAGGCATGCTAGCAACAATATGCTTGCATTTATGCTAAGGTTTCTTCGGTTTCTTCTCTTTCAATGGATCTATAAGTGCAAGTGGACTTGCGAAATTTTTTTCTTCACCTTTATTCACCCTCTTCTTTTTATGTCTTTTCTTCTTGAATCTCCTCTTGTTCTACTTCTTGTTCAATCTCTTATTTTTTGTCCTCTTGGTTGATTCTTGTTGTTGAACGCTTGATATGACCAAACCATAGTAATTGCAAAAACAAATCAACATTTAGGGTTATAAATTATGACTTGTTCATAGGTTACTCACTATTAGTTACAGTGTGTCCTAGGGTTGTGTATATAAATGAAGACATAATTGTAGCTCATTAAATACTAGTTATAGTGTGATTTACGACTAAGTTTTGTAAATTACAGCTTGTAGGACATCTACTGTAAGTTACAATTGTAATCTACAATTAGAGTATACAATTTCTATGGTTAGGTTCACTTAATTTTTTATAGTTTGGTAAATCTGTGTCGACCTAGTCGTATACACTATACATGTTTGTACTTCGTATGGAAAGTGTTAGAGCACTGCTCGATCGAACTCGCAAGCGTTGCTATCTCAAGCTTGTTTGTCAAGTTTAGTTGTCAAAACTATAATTTTTAATTTCTAGTCTACTTATAGCTATGTCTTGGATTAGGATAGAATGTGCAGTTGAGCTTTAGACTTCACGGAACTCATCGATTGAAGACGAAGAACTACTAAGGGGAGCTTGTGGAACTTCATCAACAAAAGGTATGTGGAGTTGAACTCATCTATATATTACTCAGAAGTCTATTCTATTCATCTCCTATTGAGACAAAGTCATATAACTATATAGACTTTACATTATACACATTTGATATTTCGAGCTGAGTTTAACTCGATTATATCTTTCTCGAAATATGTGTTGGGAAGCATATTGCTTTAATCACGTTCATCATTATTCTTGACGAAAGTCAAAAGATGATCATGTGAAAATCACCTGGTAACATCTTACATGGTTCTTGTAAGTCTCTACACTCTCATTCTTGGTGGGAGTGTAGAGACTTATAAGAAGAATATGTCATCAAAAAATTAGATTCAAATTTATTGCCATTTGAGTTCGGTAGAGAAAATGGCGCTAAAATGTCAAGATTATGTCATTATAACTATGTCAACGGATCCTACCCCTTCAAATTCTCTTGTAGCCCTAAAACCAAGTCTCTTCATAAATCATTCAACAGTTCCTGGAAATCTGAAAATGAGATATCTTAAGACTAATTTTACTTTTACCATCAACAACAGAAAGTAATTGCAAATTTTTGAATCACATCACCGTTTTAAGACTTGTAAAGCAACTCAATGCACGCACAAATAATGAATAGATGGAACATCTACATCTTGAGTTGTTTGGTCACGGAACTATACGTGAAAGTCATTTTACTAGATTCTAAAGAATTGTCATGCATATAAATACATGTTACCACAAGATCGTTAGTTGTTTCATGATATTTGCACACTTCTTATTACTTTAGGGTAATAACTACCTGACAACTTTACAAGTGAAACTTGCATGATTGAACCCCCATTTTTGTATACATAAACCCCAACACCGTTTCAAACTGTTACTACACGCAGGAACCGAAATTGCTATTACAACACCAACTTTCAAATTATTATCATATACAAACATTCTTAGATACTTGTAATAACAACACTAAAACATAATCTTATATACTTCTTAATCAGTTCCAAAATCGAAACAGCTAAGCTCGATTCGCTAATTAAGATTGAACTTTATTGCATGGTTTGCCAGATGGATGCATGATATCCTCTCTCTTGTTAAGGGTCACCTTCAAACCATGTTTCATGTACATAGTCAGTGCCAACTTAGGGGTCACCAAGTGATTCTTCTCCACATTTACTCGATAATGATAAATAATTGATGCTGCAACAAACTTCATCTGATAGTAGGCGAAATCTTTTCCTAAACAAAGCCTTGGACCGCCGTTAAATGCAGTGAACTTATATGCGGATTCACTCATAAAACGTCCATCTCTTAACCATCTCTCTGGCTTATATTCTCGACAATCTTTTCCCCATATACTTTCCATTCTTCCCATTGTGTAAATTGCATATATTACTTTGGTTCCCTTTTTCAGAATTGTTCCATCAGGAAACACTTCATCTTCAACTGCCTGATTAATCATCAAACCAAATGCTCCAGTTAGTAAAATTAATATAGTGCAAATTGGCATGGATAAGGGAAAAAGATTACCTCCTTGTGGTCTAAAGGAACAGATGGATACAGCCTTAGAGCCTCTGAAAGCGCAGCTTGCAAGTACTCCATTTTCTTCACTTCCTCGGGCCTGAACACAATAGTACTTTCATTCTCCGTCACTTCGAAGTTCTGTCGTTCCCCAATAATACCATAAATTTCTTCAAGAATTTGTTTCTCAACATTTGGGTTCTTACTAACCAACCAGAAAAACCAGCTTAATGCAACTGATGATGTATCTCTTCCAGCAAGAATGAAGTTGACACAGATATCTCTCAAGAATTTCTGCGAAAATGGCTTTCCATCGTCGTCTTTTAGTCTCATGAACGCCGTTAAAAGATCTGACCTCGGCTTGTCGGTAGATTGATCCAACAATGAAAGTTCCTTGTTCCTTGTACGAATTACTTTATCTGCAAATTTATCTACTTCACATATTGACTCCTTAAGTTTCCTTTCAGAACCAATATTCAGATATCTCATGATTTTCCATACAAAGGATGGCATAATGAAACGTAAAACTGTCATTTCTGTTGCATCTTCAAAGGCCCGGGCGAATGGGATTTCTGGCAAGCCTAACCCAAGACAACCAGGATCAACACCAAATGCTAGCATACAGACATTATCAAAAGTTAGTCTTAAAAGAACATCTTGTAAATCAACCGAGGCAGAATTCTTGACTAATTCATCCAAGACAGGTAAAAGTCGAGCATGAACAAGTTCGTTCAATGATTCAGTAGTTAACTTCCGGAACCCGGATGAGTGGAACTCAATACTTGCAGTCTTCCTTTGGCTACGCCAAGTCTCATTATCCGCACTGAATATCCCATCTCCAAGAAGATCGCATACATTATTGCGAAAGAACTCACCTTTTGGAAAATTTGTAAATTTTGTCTTAAGAAGGTGTTCTAAATTTCGAGGATCGGCTGTGATCACAGAATTGAGACTAGTAAACCAAGGTCCCCTAAACGTAAACGTACCGCGTTGCTGACGAATCACATCAGTAAGCCATTCGTAGATATCAGTGTGTATGTGTACAGCAATCAACAAAGAAGGTAACATACCAACAAATGGCCAAACAGCCAAGCCATGGCGTCTCCGTTGCCTAAGAGAATGTATAGCTACGAAAAACACGATGGCAACAAAAAGTTCAAGGAGTTGGATCTCTGGTAAAAGAAAGATACTCCCAGAACCTATATTTCCGGCGACTTCCCCGGAGAAGAAGCTAGTTTGATTGGTAAGATTCATAGTTTTTAATGGAGAGGAAATGAAGGATGAAAGAACTTTTGTTAACCCGAATTTTCAAGATAATACAGGGGATACATGAATGTATTTTTGAGTACATGGACAATTGGTGTGACTGTCCTCATGTGTTATAATGTGTGCAATTTGTGTTCCTTGCGTGCTTAGCTTTGGTTATCAGTTTTAATTTGGTGAGCTGAAAATTTTGAGGTGTAACTGTAAATTTTTATAATTTTTGCAAAAAATGGAGGTTTCTTGAAGCCAAGGGTTTTCCCCAAAGTTTAAACTAATTTTTTTTTTTCAGTTGACAATTATGAGTTGAAGTCTTTGAGATGGTTTGGAAATTATCTTAGTATATGAATGGAGGGTCTTTTTTTAGTTGTTGAATGCTTCTACTTCTTTTTCTAAGGTTTTTCTTTTCTGGAAGTTGGTGTGACAGTTGATCTGTAGTGCAACTGTCACAAAATTTCAAAATGTGCTGTTTGATTATTAGTTGCTGCAACGGGAATAGAAGGAACGGGATATAACTCGAATTGTAACCATGAAAACTAACTATTTGATTTTCTTTTTGAGCGCCTAGGTCAGCATTAAGTGAGATGAGGTATGCAACTTAAAAAGTGTCAAAGTTTAGCTAATAGACTAACCAGCTCAATGAACACAAGGGCTATCCTACTTAACAAAAATGACACCGAACTTAAATAAGATATGACTCAGAGGAATCAAATTTGTACACAAACAAATGTGAAACCACCTACCTACTAGTTAAAATTGGAATAAACAGTTTTGGCCTTTTGGGTTCCTTCTCCTGGTACAAACTCTAAAATATTTTCTAACATGAAGCCAAAGAGAAATTATTCCAAGGTTCCCAGCTCCAGTCAATACTGTCTATCAGGCAGACGATTTATGTTCGAGGTGGTATAAACATTATCCAGTATCTAAAACCACAATTAGCTAGCAAACAAATTAGTTATATCAGCTATAAATTTACACAATTTGATTTTCTGATTCCAAAATAAAATAAAATGGAAGCATCATCCATCATCCTGCATGCTTTACAGTTTGCAGTGTAATACCAGATGGCATTTAGGCGATTGCTTCGACCACCAGCCCACAACTGTTATTAATGGTGCCTCTTGTGCTTTGTAGATGATTCAGTTGCCCTTTTGCTAAAACATAATGGCGTAAAAAAAAATTCTCCCTGTCCACACAATAAAAGCGACCATTATCCAGAAAATTACTCCATTTTCGCTGGTACATGACCTAAAATACTTTGTGAAGCGTGCACAACACATGCAGTTTCTGTTGATACTAACCCAAGTTGCATAAATTTTTCAATTTTTCTTTTACCACTTTTGCAAACCTCTAATTCTTCACACCTAATTCCTATCAAACTGATATATAATTTTCTTGGTCTCTTTGCATTTTGGTTACTTCGTGCATATAGCCCTAGTCAGTAAATATTGCTCATCAACCACTCGGGTAAAAACATACAAATCCATGCATACATGATTAAGGTGCAAAAACTTAGATAAACTAAAGTTGGTGACAAGAAAGGAGAAGTTTTCCTGGATTACTAAACCTAACTCTGACTGATAAACTTGAGATTAAACTTACCAAGTGAAATAAAGAAATACCGTCAAGTCCTTAACACTGTTACCATCATAAAAGAGAGGAATTAAGGAGATCAAAATTCTTACTATAGGTTGAAACTATTTACACCCAAACTTCCTACAAAGATGTGTTTGTGACAGTTCGTTCCTTGAGATTAATCTGAAAATGGTGGCTCATAAGATTCATCAATGCATCCAAAAATCTAGATTCCAGAGTGACAGTTCCTTCCTTGAGATTAATCTGTTCCAACATTAAATTATTTCCATTTTCATATAACTTATGGATTTAACATTTTTGTAGTAAAGAAGACACCCTACAAGGCTACAACATGAGCTGTATTAGAATAGGAAGTTTGGCGGAGTACTGGGCGAGCTAAGGTTGGTTTCAGTTAGATAATCATTACACCTCCCTCTGTGGTCCCTACATGGAGGAGAATTGAGGATTTTGTACGTATCACATCCTAACTAGCTGGTAATGAAGTCAAGGGTTTGACACACATCTACAACTGAGCAAAATTGAGACTGCGAAGAGATTATCCTAACAAATATCAGCACTTCAGAGCCCAAGGTTGCATAAGAGTGTATTATCATTCTAGACACATAAGGCATGTAAGTTACCTTGTTTAAGATCTTCCATCCCACTCTTCATAAAACTCTGTTAAGAACTCCTCCACGAACTTGTGCCTTTTTTCTGCTCTTCTCCGCCCAGCCTGAAATAAGTATAAGTGTGAGACCGTTATTTATTTTTGCTGCTGCACATCATGGCTAACAAGCTCTGTTTTTAAACCTACTGATTACAGACTCTCTTGAGGAGCCAAGGTAAGCCAGTTCCGAAAAACATCAATTATCCAGATTAGCTTCATTCCACTCTTCTAATTATGAAAATACATGAACTACATTTTGTAGGTGCACGTCTTTATAGGTGCACGTCTTTAGACAATTGGGATGAGGTTTAACAATTCGCAGATATATCAATGATCATCAGGACACTAAATTCGAGAGAAAAAGATAGTCATACGGATGGATGCTACTACAATCTGAGCCATTCATGCTTAAGTCATGTACCTTTGTTTTCATCAAGTCCTTCAGCTTAAGAAGCTTTTCATGAAAATGATTGATAGTAGTCTGCTCGGCTTTATTCATATATTGCCCCTTCGATAAATCTAATCGTGGATGAATATTAGGGTCATGCAATACACGACTTCTACTTCCACCAAATGTGAAGCATCGTGCAATTCCTGTATGCAAAATAGAGATAAGAATTTGAGGGTCAAAGTCAGAAATACTGCGCATTAGGTAAAAATAGAAACACGATAACAATATAGAAACCTACATCATTAACATTTAGGGTACACACTATACACCCACACAAAGGTTATATAATGGACAAAATTCTACCTGCCCAGTTCTTAGAACTTCTTAGGTTTCTTGAAGCCTAGTCCAGCTCTGGGCTCTGGATGAATTGACAGACCATAACAGGACAGTAAAGATTATGAAGGATGACAACAACATATAAGACTTTTCTAGCTACAAATTTCCTAGAGTGGTAGTGTCATGTGTAATACCTCTCTCCCAGTTTCTACAAGCTATTGTCCCAATTTCGGCCACTGCCCAGGGTACATGGTTTTCCAGAACAAGTAAAAGGTTCATGCAACATCAGAAATGAGATAAGCCCTATGCCAGGGTTCTCCGTCAGCTGGGTGAGATATTCTATTCCAACTGAGCATAACCCCACTAACCCCACAACACACGGGATAAGCGGAGGACCAACAGACATGCAGGATACATATCGACACAATTGGTAACTAATGGTAATACTAGTACTGAGAGCTCTTTCATGCCACATACATGCCACTCATGCGAGGTAGACATCTTTTCTTTTTTGGATGAAATTAAGATTCATTAAACTAGCAAAAGGAGTGAACAATGCTTGAGTTACATATTTTATCAATCATTAACTGCTTCCTACTTAGATCCACACCTATAAAGAATATCTGGACACCATTAGTCTTAATAAGAAATTTTGCTAAACACAAGGTAGACATCTAACCTAAACAGAACTTGGAAAATGAGGCAACTGTATATTTTGGCTGAAATATGGCAGAAGCCACTTAATCCGCTAAGCTGTAATTAAGTAAAGAAGGAATCCCATTTGCTTCAAAACCAGGTTATCATGCAATGAGTATGTCCTCCACGTTTTATGACTAAAGAGATTACCCACAGCTCCGATTGCATCAAGACGGTCCGCATCTTGGACGACACCAAACTCTGGAGAAAATTCAGCACTTTGGTTACCCGCAAGCTCCTCCTTGAAACCTGAATTAAAAGAGAGTATGTTCTCAACCAAAAATCAAAAAGGAAAGGAGTAATAACATCAGGGATATCAAGTTTATTAACCACAGAACCTTGACATAGGATATTTTCATACATTACATGGCAGCAGATTAAATTTTTGAAGGTGGCGAAATTGAAACAAAAACAACATGAGATATTAGACTAAAGGTCAACATCAGGGATATCAAGAAATAAAAAATAAATAATAAATAATATCAACAAGAAACTGATCAAGATTAATAATTGTTAGTACGACTCCATTAGCTAGATGGATGGTGTATGTTCAAGCATAACCTATTGAAAAAACTGAAAAGTGAAAACTCACTGGTAATCATAGCCACATCAATTAAGAAAACCCAACTGAAAATTGAATT
This sequence comes from Papaver somniferum, assembly GCF_003573695.1. Classification (NCBI taxonomy): domain Eukaryota; kingdom Viridiplantae; phylum Streptophyta; class Magnoliopsida; order Ranunculales; family Papaveraceae; genus Papaver; species Papaver somniferum. The sequence continues at coordinate 145,731,154 of NC_039365.1, read as the reverse complement.
TGCAGATATGCTATCAACTGGCCTAAAGAATTTCAAATATCATTTACTTGCAGAACAGTGTTTATCAGCCATCCATGCTGAAGTGCAACAGATACGTCGCCATGTACGATAGAGATATACATATGGAAGTACTGAAAAAAATGGGAAGGGGGAAAACAAAGCAAATACTAGTGTCAGAATGAACCCTGTATGGGAATCGCTAGAGAAAGATATAGAGGACTTCTTCTGCCATTAAGAATCAACCGTTGAAGATGGAGAAAGAGAGTCATAGAACTGTTTTAAGAACACAGGGTCTAGTGGGATATCATAAATATACATCAACTAAGTTTGAGGTGATTCCGCTTACAAAATCATCAAGGTTTTATGATGGTTTTCTGTTCTGCTTGGGTCCGTAAGGTATCTTAAACTTTTAAGTTGTTTTTTCATGAGCTAGCTAATAGTAGAACAAAAAAAAGACTAGATTCCGTAGTTAATAGGGAAGCATCTCAAAATTATAAAGACTAATACTGCTAGAGTTCCTCACTTGTACTACATGACTGTTTTTTCCTGTACCCCGCTGCATTAGATGCCCGACATTTCATAAACTACAAAAAGCTCATTGATACTAGCATGTATTTCAACTAGCAAAATGATACTAGCACGATAAGTTACAAAGAACCTTTATGAACTGAAATCACATGGAAATGCAGGACAGCTTTGTAAAGAACAGTACCCATTCCCTTTATGATACTTAGTATTCTTTGCCTCTTGCTCTCCTCAACATTCTCTGCCTCAAGAAACCTCTCAGTAATCATTTCTTCAGAAGGATCTCTAGAGTACATACAAAAAAGAAGAAGAAGAGGAAACTAACAAGATAAAAAAACTTAAACTGAAACGAGTGAAGTGCAAAAAGGAACAGAATGTGCAAATGAAATCAAACAAGAGACATCCACACAGCAGACTCTACTCCAATCATTTAACGTGAGATAACTTGAAACGAAGAACTGCCCGAGTGATTGCATACCTCACATACTTGTAGTCTCCTGCAACAAAGAGCGCAAAATTAGCAATTAACCGAGGATCATAAGATGAAATAATAAAAGTATTTTTGTAAAATCCCTTAGAGGAATACAATCAATTTAAAGAACTCACAATGGATAAACATTAACATAGAAAAAACGAAATGAAAAATGTAACCACCTTAACAAGAGAGGGAGAAAAGGAATTACCAATATCATGGAGAAGTGCAGCAAGTTCAACCTTAACAAAGATAAATACCCTTTTTAGAACTAATTTCACAGAAAAATGAAAATGGAATGGGGAAATAATCAGGTTATAGTTTTTGCTTGCCTCTAAATACCCTAATTTTGTTACTCCTAACTTAGTAGAAATAGAATGCAGAAGAAGAAATAATTAGGTTTTTTATTCTTGAACTTACTATTTCCATGGAATCAAGGGAAGAGGATAAACCTTCTTCTTTTGCTAAAGAGAGAGCAAGATCTCTAACCCTCAAAGCATGCGAAGCATCATGAGATGCATCGTTTGCTTTCATGGATGATATTACCAGCTTCTCTGCTTTGCTTATTACACTCTCACTCATCTCTGACGATCAAAAAAAAGTAACGATCAGGAATTTGATTTCAGTACTAAATCAATTCAAGATAGATATGTAGCTGCTCTTTTGTTCTTTCCCGGCGGGTTTTGTAGCAGGGGGTTTAAAGAAATCCTCCTGCAACCGATTTAGTCCCATGGTGTGCTAGCAACTAGATTAACAGTCCACGTCAGGACTACCTCCTAAAGCTTAGTCCTATGGGTGCTAATCTAGCGGCTAGATTAGCAGTCCATGTCAGCTAGGGCAACTTTCTATGTCCTATGAGAATACTAATCTAACATCTAGATTAGCAGTCCACGTCATCCGGGATCACTGTCCAGCGTTGTTTGGTTCAGCGCTTTAAATCTCAGTCGTTAAATCAGAAAATTAATCTCCCAGCGCTGAATCATTCAGCGTAAAGGTCACGTTTTGAACGTTGAACCATTCAGCGCTTCAATCTCGCTGCTAGTTGAACTGCGAGCACATGCTAGGAGAGAGAACTAGTGTTAACAAATAGGCCACACTTTTTTTTATTGCAACACTTAACTGCTAATCTAGCAGCTCAATCTAGCCCATAAGACTTAGCCTAAATCCTATGGGAGTGCCAATCTAGCAGCTAGATTGGTCCACCTCAGTTAGGACTACCGCCCATCGTTGTTTGGTTCAACGCTTTAAATCTTAGCCGTCAGATCTAAAACTAAATCGCCCAGCATTGAACCATTCAGCGAAAAAGTAATTTTTGTAGCGCTGAACTATTTAGCGCTACTATCTCGCTACCGCTTCAAGTGCGAGCAAATGCTAGGAGAGAGAACTAGTGTTAACAAATAGACAACATTTTTTTTCTTCTGAACCGCAACACTTTTCTGCTAATCTAGCAGCTCAATCTCGCCTATAAGACTTAGCTTTATTTGAACTTTTATTTAAGAAGGTTTACACATGTGGCAAACATATTTATCAGGCATTGTTATTCACTTCCCTATTCAACTCCAACAAACCCCACATTTGGAAAACCATAAACCCCACATGAACCTGAACCAAAATCCGAACCCAATTAGCATTTTCAATATCTTATAACCATAAATTATTTCCATTTGTACTATGCGTGATAGAATCCTCAAAATTCATTTATGTAGATAAAGTATTAGATGTTTTATGGAAATTATAGTCTCGCTCTCGCTGTTGATACTGAATTGTTTTTATTCTGAGGTGATTGTGAACTTAAATAAATGAGTGTTCAACTAAACGGTTCAAACTCTTACTTATGATTAGGAAAGCCTTCGTATGGATGACAATGATACCTTTAAGGAGTTTCATGTTACACTCTCTGAGATTGTCAATGTTTCTTTCTCTCAAGGAAAGATTATTTTTGAAAAAAAATATAGTATGCAAGATTCTCAAATCGTTACCATCTAGATACGAGTCTAAGAAACATGTCATCATTGAAGCCAGTAATATTTTGTATTTATCAAGAAGTACACTTGTTGGAAAATTAAAGATTTTTTATCGTGAGTTTTTGTCTAAGAAATAAAAAGATACAGGAACGACATTCAAAGCCATTTCAAGACTTTAAGTCCTGAAAACTCCAACGATCAAGTGGCTCTAGATGATGAAGAGAAAGCTGAATTAAATCATCATTTATCTCTCATTACTCAATAGTTTAAAAAACTATAGAGTCATCGAAAGAGAGATCGCCTTGTAACTGCTAGGAATCAACAACCTGTCACCAAAAGCGAAGACATATGGAATGATGACGATAATATTCCTCAATGGTACAAGTGTAAGGGCTTTGCTCATATTTCTCCAGACTGTCCTACTAAGGATAATCGATAGAAGAGAAATGTATATACTGCAACACTTGATTATTCTCCTGACGAGAACAATCAAGATTGTTAGACAGAATATGTTGCAACTATTGCTAAAAACTACAACCCTGACTCATGATCAACATTAAATACACACGATGAGTTCAACTCGTAGTCCTTGGAATATGAAATTGAACGAATAAAATAGTTACCCGATCAAATAAGTTTATACTATCTAAGTGACAAGGAAGAGTTGAATAAAAGACTTGAGAAATCCGAACTTTCTCTATATTCTAAGAAGAAACGTGTGTATTAACATTGATAGTTGTCATGATGAAATTAGGAAACTATAAATAGTAAATTCTAATATAAAGAATGCTCATGATTACTCCTATAAATCAAGCCAAGATTTTTTTTACAAGCCAGAGAAACATTCAAGGAAAAGGTCGGATGATTTTACTAAAACTTAGAAATGTACTCCAATTATGTTTGCACCTTTGTTTTCAAGGTAAACAATGGGGACATCATTAGAAACAGTGTCAATTCAAGTCCCAAAAACACAAATCACAACGTTCATTCGGTAAAACTGAATCGAAAAATCCATCGATGATCCGATTTAAGGTTAACTATAATGCAAAGACGGACCAAATGAGAAACATAGATAACTTGAATACAGGGTATCGGGATCTTATTTCTAAACTAAGGAAAGAACTCAAAAATTCAGGCATAAAAAGTTCTCAAATGGAGGAGATCTATGAGAAAGCAATTGTTTTTAAAGAGAAGTTGATCAACAACTGAAAATCTGAGTCTCAAGATAAATTAACCTAGTGGTTGTAATGATATAATCTTATCATTTATTCTCGATAACTGATAAGGATCTTTTTGTAAATATGTAAAGGATTTTAAGAAAAAAATGTGAATATTGTTGAATAATTACTTTCGGTTGGTGCAATATTATTATATTAATAAAAATATATTCTTGGAATATATTCATTTTTTAGAAATTTAAGATAACTTTAATTCTTAAATAGAGAAATGAGAGTAACATTTCATTTCATAGGGAATTGACATAACGTCTACCTGTAGTTGTAATTCTCACAAAGTTGAAAATGTCTGGACTATTCAGTTTCCTAATAAGAAACTTCGTTTGAAATAATCTGATGGTGAATCAAATCCGGCTCCAGATCTAAGCAATGATGTTCCTTGTGAAGATCTGTCATCTTTTAATGATAATCACCTTAAGAATTTGTCACTAAAATTAGATATCATTTTTATGAAGTTCGAAATATGGAAAAGGACTTGCGAAAGGAAATGGAGGAAGTTAGTGACAATCTTGTAAGTCTTGAATCTGGATTGGTAATCATTCAAGAAGATTATATTCCTTTGGGTTTCGAGAAAATCATTAATTTGCTTCTGGTGTATGAGATTAACTTTCGGTCCCTATTAACCTTAATATTTCGATCCATGTTGATTATCTCTTATGATTTTGTGAATTTTTAGTTTAGCAGATTTCAGATCTATCCTTTAGGGTTGATTTATCAAATGATCATAAGTAGATAATATTGATTAACTCATCTGTGAAGTCACGACTATACTATTGTCGATTTATTTTTCATAAGTTGTGTATTTAGTGTACATATGAGTTTCGGTTTTAGCTTTTTACTTTGGAAGGTAATAGCTAAGATCTTGTCAACCTTTTTTTTTGGTAAAGTTTGGTTTTTTGTTTATTCTTTTTTTTTTTTTTTTTTTTTGCAAGGAATAACAAACAATAGAGAAGAGTTATATATAGAAATTGTGCTTAAGCGTCATATGTTTGTGGGGTGAGTGGTTTTTGAAACCGAGGGAAAAAATATTCTTGATAATCTCTTTCCTGATGTGTGACTAGATCGATTCAGATCTTAGTTTGAAATATCGAAGTTAGGTTACGATTATTTTTTGTAACAGAAAAGCTGAGTTAGTTTAGATTTTTGCTTTTGCTTAACGAAATAAGGTATAATTGTTTTGGTACAACTGTTTCCTGTTAAAAAAAACTAAGTCAATTCTGATTTTTGTTTTTGCTTAACAAAAATAGATTCAATTGTTTTAAGTATACTTGATTTTAAGAGAAACTAAGTCAATTCTATTTTTGATTTTTGCTTAACAAAAAGAGGTTTAATTGATTCCTGATAAGAAAAACTAAGTTAACTCTGATCTTAGTTTAGCATTATCCAAACAAGGTACGATTATTCAAGTCTAATCGGTTCCTGATAAGAAAACTTGTCATTTAACCTAGTTTAAACTTATCAAAACAGGGGAAAATTACTTCAGATAATTGTTTCCTTGGTAAGATGCTAAAACAAACTAATTTGGTAGTTTTGGTTTTGGTGATGCTTATCAAAAGTGGTATGTTAAACCTTATTGCTTGACTCTTATAGGTTGTATCATGTTCTTATGAACTTGAAGGTCCTTTCGAAATATTTGTTGTATTTTTTTTTCGTTTCTTTGTCATTTTTGTGACAAAAGGGGGGAGACATATATGGAGTATTCGTTGACTCATAATCACTGAGAAAGGATATACATGTTGAAAAATATATATCCAAATGAAAAGTAAAGCATTGATTAAGGGGGAGAAATATATCATCATGATGTGTAGTATTACATACTACGAAAGTGAATATATAACAAATATGTTCGAATTTATATATACGTAGCTTTCCTTTGGGGGGGTGGGGGGGGTGGGGGGGTGGGGTAGAGCTTTTTGTTATTCAAATGCTTCAACATCTGTATTTATTTTTTGAATATTTGTAGGTCATTGTGTTATTGAAACTTGGAATCAAGCGTATGAAGAATAAGTTAAGAGACTGTTATGTAATGTCATATCTCTAACTTTTAATTTTTGTATTCTACATATATGTAATAGAGTTTTGTCATTAGAATTGACAAGGGGGTAGGGAATGTTAGATTATTGCTCGGTTGAACCCACCAAGCGTTGATATGTCAAGTTTTGTTGTCATACTTTAGTTCCAAAACTCAAGGATGCTTGATTAGATTACTAGATCAACTTCGTTAGGATAAACTAGAAAGTCTAGAAATGTTGAGACAAACTCGTGTTACTATGAATAACCTGAAGACATATCGACATCAACGAACACGTCATCCTTCTGTTTGAGGTTAATAATACAAGACTTGACTTGTTTCCATTTCTGTGTATGTTGCTTTCAAGTCGTTTATATTGAAAACATATGAATCTATAGTATTAGAGATTTGATCATTTCATTATGATCAAAGTGTCAAGGAAAAATATACAAGTTGTATTACAACTTTTGTATATAGAATTGCGAAGTATGACGTCTATGTTTTGAACTTCGTAATTGCGACATAAACACTATCTTTGTAACTTGTTACTAGATTGTGTATTTAACTTTGAGATGATTTCGTGCCTAGAAAACTATGTTTTACTGCATGAGTTTAAGGAAGTAAACTTGCGAAAAGGAATCACAGAGATCTGGTGGTCTGATTCCTATTGGGGATTTATAATAGGACAGATCCCTATTGGGGATCTCTTGGAGAACCGGTCCCTAATACCAAAACATATTTCCAGCTTCATGTACACTTTAGGGTTTGTGTGAATATTGGAATATGGTCTGATATTTAGAAAAGTTCAAGATATCAACATAATAAGTAATTTGAACACATGCTAAAATCTTATTATTTCATTGTTCAATATATTCCTTGATACTCAAGGTGACCAAACCGAAATATTTGAGAATCTTTTATTAAGGTTTTCGAATTTATATGTTTTATTTTCCCAGTAAGTAAACACATCCATGGAAGATATATTAGTAAAGTATACTTGTATGCTAGCTAATATCGAGTCTTCATCCATAAGATATTTCGGTATATTAGTTGGATATTATCTGGAATTAAACAAAAACAAAATTGGTATTTACTGCATATCTTTTGATATTTTCGATTATGGAAATTTCCTGGTGTCCAAACTACCCTGGTTTATAAATAGTGAAGTTTGTTCTTCTTATAAACTTATCCTGACACACACACTTTTATTTTGTAGTCAGTGTGATAGCCGACTAATAATATTATTCGTAATACTATTATGGAAAGGAGAGTAACCTAATTAGGCGAAATCTCTTACATTCGCGCTTTAAATACTTTTATAGGATCAAGAAGCGTCTAGAAGTAGTGTTCGTGGGAAACTAGAATCATATTGTTATTTTAGTTTTCAGCTACTAATTTGATTGATTAACGGTAGTTGAACCTTGATTATCACTAGTTTCTTTATTACGTGGTCCTTCTCTCTGATATAAGGTCACTCGAACCAGATCAAGGATTGATAACATTCAAATATGTTTTTAGATTTGAAGATAAGATTGTGATCATGCATTATTAACAGAATCCGTTGTGTGCGTGATTGATCATAAGGGAATCAAGTTATTTATGCAGGTACATTGAAGACTGAAGATTTTAAGACAATAAGATTTCTTATCGGTTTCTGATCATTGTGATATACATCGTGCACACTTGATTGGCTTAGATCCAACGAGTTTGATTATCTTTGATATGCATATCATGTTGTGTAGATCGACGATCTATCATTTGGCGGTTTTCTTCAGGATCCGAATTTGATAGATTGTAAACTAAAATTTGATTATCTCAATAATCTGGATCATGGTTGATCTAAACTGAATAAGGGAGTTTATTAGTTTAAATGGAAGAGCCTTTTTGTTTAACTTAATATATATCTTTGATTTATTTCTTGAGATTATTAGAGCGTTTATAAAATACAATTTAGTCCTTTACTGTTTCGAAATACGATTCAAAGGAGTTGAGTGCTTAAACTCTTCACAGCGGGTGGAGCAACTTAAGATAATGGGCTCTATCTTAGGATTCACGTGCATTGACCAGATTAGTAGTAGGCACAGGGGTACTGAAGGAACTAGGTAACTTGAAGTTAGTTTACTTGGTCTCAACTATACGAAGTTGGTAGTATTCTTTGTATAACTCCTTAATTATGAGAGTATTCAAAACTGGACTAGGTCTCAGGGTTTTTCTGCATTTGCGGTTCCCTCGTTTACAAAATCTTGTTGTGTGCTTTTATTTTATTTTCTGCATTATTGCTTAATTATCATAAATGGTTTGATCCCATAGTTCGTTCACCCTAAACTTATATTATATACCAAGTGAACATCTTGTAGTTGCTATCTTCTCGACAGTCTCTGTCTATATTAGATCATGCAAGGTGTGTGTCATATGGGTTGATGATTGTGGTGTAGTTGGTACTCTCGTCATTTCATTATCAAGTACAAATAATTTTAACAGCTTTGGTGTTGTACTCCATTTGAATTTTTACTTGACAATAATCGTCTACATTTTTTTCTTTTTCTTGTGAGATCAATTTTTTTTTGTTCCCGACGCATAAACTTTCATCCCATATTAGATAATTTAGATGGGATAAAGTCTTAATGGCCTATGAGTAACTCACTTTCCATAATTTAAAAAATCTTATAAACATCAGTTGCATCTCGACCAACACTTATAAAGTTTTAATTTATATCAATATTTGTTGGACGTAAATGTTGAAAACAAGTCTGAACCACCACTTACATGTGGAAGGTAATAACCAAAAAGTGGTCAATAAAATTAATGGGAAAATAGAGCAAGCAGATTGAGTAATCAAACATTATTCAAGATTGCGGCAGTCTTTTGTCTAATTTTATCACCTGGTATTATAATTTTTTCCAACGTGATGCAGTTACGGTACACTTTAAACGTATATTTAGTCAATATTTGAATTCCTATTGAGTCTTTGTCATGTTCATTGTTTGTGGGCTTTTGATAGAGCAATAGTTTAAGATGAGTAGAAGTTAGGATTAAGATGTGTTATGCTATATTAGCAGTGGGCAAGTTATTTATGTCTATCCAACAACAAATATATACATATATTATATATGCCCAATTAATGAAGGATATATATCGATTGTACTTTATATAAAAGGGATAATACTTGTGTTGTTTTGAGGGTTACCCTTATGTTAGCCTTTACTTTGAGGAAGGGTTCCTCTGTAAACCTATATATCTTGTTCCTTTTTAACTATCATCAAATCCTTCTTAACTACATCATATTCTGATCTTACCAAGAGGTATTAGAGGCAGGTTTCACCTCCGACGTAAACAAGAAAAAATATTTTACTCTATTTGCACCATCTTGCTACCAAAGTTTAAAGATGGATGTGAGACTTTAAAACTTGGAAGAAAAAAACTACACGCAGGTGTATAATTATATCGACTTCTCCGAAAAGTTTCATTTGAGCAAAGAACTGCCAAAATTCATGACTGTTTGTGATGGCATAAAACTTTTACTTCTAAACAAGGGGAAGCTCCTTTGCGTTATTCGTAATAATATGACCATTCTTGTGGTGGATGATCAAGATATGAATATGATGATGCAAGAAGAAGGCAGTTTAAAGCATATCATCTCTGGCAAGAAAATGAAACCCATAGCGTCACGTGGCAGCAATTCATGAGTCATGATTCTAATTTTTTATAGTTTCTCTTGAATGTAGCCCATGTATTTATTATTTATAGCCCGTATAAAATAAGTGATTTAATTAACCAAACAATTATTTATAATTGTCCATATATCCCATAAAATTATATACAAATATTATATATAGCCCATAAACAAACTATCAAAATTCCTAAAATTCATAATTAAGTTTATGTAAAACCCATATATAATTGATGAATTTGAAGAATAGTTAATACCCTCAATCAATATTAATACAACCATGATTGAGAAAAAAAAACACATCATTTTAAATGATAATATTCTTATAAATTATGTTTATGGAGTTTTATAAGAAGGATTATAGGAAAAGAACCACAACCGTATTTAATTCCACCTCGATTGGTGTTGTCGTGGAGATTTTCTAAGGGAATATATAATTAAAATTAGTTATTATAATTACAATTTTATATGGATTAAGAAAAATAGTTTGGGCTTAGTTTGATTTTTTGAAAGAAAAAAAAAAGACTCAGGATTTATAATTGGTAAATTTGTGAGAATAATGAGAGAAGAATTACAATTAGTTTGGATTTATAATTTAATATGGATTTAATTAAGAGGAAGGCGTTGACGAACTCAAATTTAACAAGATTTAACATCCATGTGTTAACCGTTAGATGGTAATATAGAGACGGTAGATATGATCCATCCACATTCGGGTTACACGATGCCCATTTAGTAAACTCAAATGTTTATTTGACAGTTATCCATTTTCTCTTTCTTCTCGCTCACAAATTTGTTCCTTTTTCCCTACCAAACCGGAAAAAAGAATCTAGATTTTCGACCATCAATCTCGGATTTGGAATAGTCATCAAGATAGATTATACATGTATTAGCAGTTTTTTAAAAATTATCAGCTGACTTTAGGATTATTAGCAGTTCTAATAAGATTATGGGGTGACCAATTAGTAATCCCAAGTTCTTGAAAACATTTCAATATCGAAGGAGGCTTTCGTTCGATATTGTTCTTCTACATATTAGCAAAGACTTTTCTTTTTGATGTCAATCACTAGAGTTTTGACCTTAGATCTTACATTATTCTCACTTGAAGAGATTGGTGAGACTATAATTTTGGTTTAAGAACAATAAGCTATTTATTTATTTATTTTGAAGTATAACAGTAGTTATTGTGATAGTAACATTTCAATTAATCTGCCTAAAAAATGATTAATCAAACGCTTTTTATCACATATGTTATTAGTGGGGAAGCTTTTAATTTCTTTTATCATCATCTAATTTTATATTCATTTTATTTTGTAGCAAATTGATTCATTTGAGCTAGAAAATTGATTAAGCCTTCTCTGATTTCTAAATTTGATTAAATCACATCGTGCTACAAAAATGATTAAATCACATCTTGCTACAAAAATTTCATTGAGAAAGGGATGAATGAGCAAAAATTCGTGTGAGAGCGGAGAGCGGAAACTAACAAAAGCATTAAGGAAGTGTTTGATTTCAATGTGGGTATCTGGCGACCCGGATTTAGTGAACATATCTAAATCGTCGATATTTCATCATCCAACGGATAACACGAGTTTGCCAAATCTTGTAAAGTAAGGGCCAGTGAAAGGGTCCTTTCTCTTTAAATAAAGAAGAGTTAGGTATTTTTTTTAATTTTGGGGAAGAAGTATGATTTAATTTCGGTTGATAATAAAGAATTAAAACTTGTTTGGTTTTTCATTTAATTTAAATTCATTATATTGTAGATAATAAAAAGTTGCGACTTTTGACACGATTCTTCTCCATGTTTTCCCCACTCTAATTGGTCTTATGCATCCCCATAGCCTCTGTTAATACCGGAATTCTCGTTGGGTTCTACCCGTCCTAGTGTACCAAGATGACCTCACTTTTCTTAGAATGGTATGAAAGAGAGTTGTCTTTCCATTGTACCTTGTCCTTCCTTATATAGACTTTCCAAAACCCCTTCTTTTTTTATGACATCTTGTCATGTGTCCTAAACCTCCTTAATTACCACTAATGTCATCCCTTTTCTAATGTAACCTCATTTTTCCTTATTAATTCCTCATTTGTCCCTTCCACCTCATGGGTACTTCTTTGGTGGACTTGGGCCTCAGTTCCCATGTCCCATATGTGGCCTTTTCCCTCTTTGGGGAACTCTAACCTGGTTAAGGGGAATTATTTTTCATGTATCAACATTAGTACCCCGACTATGAGGTTAGTCATAAGATAACCTTATAGTCATACTCATATGATCAAGTCAGCATACGCATGTCTTCGTGCATGGAGAAGATCGTCGGTTACTGCCTCGTGAATGGTGTCTCTCTCTCTCAAATATATATATATGTACAACCGGTACCTTCTCATCGTATTTCTTAATTTCTTCTTTTTTCCTCCTTTTGTGGGCTACTCGACTCACATGGCTGACTCTCTCCACGAGTATGTGCTAGTCTTAACGCCTATTCCTGCATTAAACTCTGTGGTGTTCAAACATGACGAACTGAAGCGCCTGCTGCTCATGAAGGCTGAAGTCGAAACACTACGGGAGCGGAGAATTGCTAATAGACATGACGCGAATACTAAGTTTAGGGAGGTGTTTGAAGCTTATCAAACCGAGTTATACACGGAGCCAGCGGGTCGGGTGTCGTCAGAGACTCAACTTGCTCTGAATGATGCCGCTACTACACACGGCGCGGCTAATCAGTTGTATGCAGATTCCCTGGCGATGGTGGCTACAATAGACCGAGTTATTTCAGATTGTCGCCTCTGGATTTCCAACCTAGTGATGCGGCCACTCCTTGGTCGCACTCTGGTCTTAACAACGACCACTTCACTTGTACCCCATCCTTACGTTGAGGAAGAACTAGCGCGTTTGCTTGTTCTAAGGGAGGAAGCGAGAATGTTGTGGACTCTTCGTTCGTTCCACCGAGACAAAACGCGTATAGAATATGATGAACACGAGGACACCTTTTCACTTTCCCAAGGGGCTGGTGCCGAGGACAAGATCATTCAGGCTATTACTAATCGAGTTCACGGGGCTGATCAAGATTTGCGCTTGGCTGGCGCACAAGTCAGCGACAATCGCATGATGGTGGAGTCTCTGGACGTATACATTGCTCGCTGCCGTTCGTTACTGGCAGACTAATTGTTTTTAGTATATATTTATTTTTTAGTATTTCTCGAAGTACGACCCCCTTTCAATATTGTCCACGTGTCAGTCGTGGTTTTGTGGTCGTTGTAATCGTTCATGCTTTCTTTATTCTCTATAAATATGAAACTTTAGCTTCTTTGAGCTCCGACTTGTCTGCTTCTTTCTTTTGTTATAAATGAAATATGTTCTTCATGGTTACGTACTTTCGCTGGCACCGACACCCTCGCTGGTTGACCCTCGGTATAAAGAGGAGGAACTCGCAAGGCTTTTGCTAGTAAAAGCGGTTGAAGCGCTCAAGGCGCGGAGGGAGATTGACAGGGATGCAAAACGGGCCCAATTTTCTGATCAATACGATACATTCCAGATGGCTGAAAGGGTTCAAGCGAATGGGCGCGTATACGTCCAAATCCGTTGTGCATTAGACGAGACGGTTAAGATCTGCCAAGCTGCCGATCAGCTCTTTGAAGAGTCCGTTGTGATGATGGCCAGTATAGATCAAGCCATAGATGACTGTCGTCTATCTATCTCTGAGCGGGCTTCCCCTCACTTGCACCGGTATACTTTAACCCTTGCAGCGGTCTCCGCGCTTGTTCGCTCCTTTGATATCCCTGGTGAACTGAGGCGTTTGCTCCTGTAGATGGTGGATTTTCGACAAGGGGCAAATTCGTAAAACCATAATTATACATACTTCGGATCCGACAATCGAATGAGTATTGAGACTCATGTCTCTCAATAAAGCGTGAAATCTCATGCCATAAAACCTCTGACTGAGAAGGTTGTCTCTCAGAGTATATGTAGATATGTAGTCTCCCAGTTGAGGCCACGACACATCTCATGAATACTGAGCAATTTCAATAATTATTTCTGTATATAATAGAAAGATTGGATGGCTCTTAGACAACATGTCTGCTAGTATAGAGCAACAACATCTTCAGGATGCAACCAGGTTTTCCCTGACTATACAGGAGAAATATGACACTCCAGCAAGTTCATATTGCTCAACTCTCAGATAATTAACGCTCCTAGATAGGAAGCCCTGCTAGTATAGAGCCCTCAATTAATTATCTCTAATCGTAGCTGAATATTCAACTATATTCTACGATTCTTCGAATGTTTCGTTACTTCAATTTATGGTATTCCCAGCAGAATTTCATGGGTTAGTAATAGATATTCAACGTACAGGCATCTGAGCATCGAATAAGCCCTGACTAAAATGTTGCAAGTGTACTTATTAATAATGCACAGACTAGCATTTGAATGCGCAAACGAGCATTTCAAAATACGAATGAACGATTAACCTATGCAAAATAGGAAGGAAAAATAATAATAATAAAATATTAGCAAAGGCGCCAGGGGATTGGGATCACCAGCAGGCCGGTCATGCCGTGACCAGTCCCACGCCCAATTTTATATTTTTATCATATTTTATTATTTTTCCCTGATCTCATGAAAATTCTCTCATTTGAGCAAATCTCCTTCATTTCAAGGAAATTCTCTAATCTCATGATATTTCTTTATGTCAAAGAGAATAATAAAATTAGGGAAAGGTGTCACGGGACCGAGCACCAGCCGGCCGGCCATGCCCTAGCCGTGGCCGGTCCCACACCTCACGGTTCCCCATTATTTTATTATTTCCCTTAATCCATGAAAATTCTCTGATTTCATGAATTTTCCCTAAACCCATGAAAAATATTATAAAATTAAGAAAAACTCGTGGGACCGGGCTCTAGCCGGCCGATCATGCCCTAGCCGGTCCCACACACCTCTTATTTTATTATTATTTGTTTTGTTTTCCTCATTCCACGAAAACTCCCTGATTTCAACAAAATACTTTGGTTTCAACAAATCTCTTTGATTTTATGAAAATTCCCTAAAATCATGAAAATTACATAAAATTGGGAAGAGTGCCCCGGGACCGTGCCCGTTGGCCGACCGGCCATGCCTTGGCCATTGACGGTCCCACACTCCATCATTCCCTATTTTATATTATTTTATTTCTCTCATCTCATGGAAGTTCCCTAATTTCATAAAACTCTCCAGTTTCATGGAATTTCCCTCAATTCAGAGAAAATACATAAAATTACATAAAACTGGGAAAGTGTGGGATCGTACTTGTCAGCCGGCCGGCCATGCCCTAGCCTTGGCCGGTCCCACACCTTGCAATTCACTGTTTTATTTATTATTTTTCATCATCTCATGTATTTTTCCTAGTTTCAGCAAAACCCTGGATTCAACATATTTTCTTAAAATGTTGCTCGAACGCACATCGAAAAATATTGAAACTCTCAGGACTGAGACATGGACACTATGGTGACACAGGCACATCCCCTTGACCGACCAAGGGTGGGCCTAAGGCTTGCAAACAGCCGGTCCCACACGTTTTAATGATTTTAACCTAATTTACTCAATTGCTCATATTAGGTTCAAACTCTTTTTAAACAATTGAGGGTTTGCTCAAACGACCATCAATTGGTCCCACGGCTACCAAGAGCCGGTCCCATGACCTCTTGGTCGGTCCCTCATCTTTTCACAGTTAGGTTTTATTATTTGTCGCTCACACGAGCATTATTTCAATAAATGATTAAACCAGCATTTAATCATTCTTTCACCAACTGGTCCTCAAGAAACTTTGGTATTTTGCTCATTCGAGCATCTGGGCGTTACATGGTGGACTTATCATCCCATGTAACCGGTCCCTGCGGTCCCTGCTTCGCTGATTTTCAATAAATCGTTAATTCATTAAAATTAGGGTTTTGAATCCAGAGCTTTGCAAAAACATAATTCTGAGCAGATTCAAATGCTGATAATTTTATGTTTATCCTACGATCAACACTTTTGTTTATCATACTCGACCTAGCATTCAATATCTTAAATTAATATTTTATTTGGTCCTGCTACCAACAATTCATCGAGCAATATTTGCTCAAACCGACAATATTTGCTCAGATTAAAGAATATTGGTCCAACTATCAATATTCAACAATTCAGCAACACTTGCTCGTCTTAGGTTATCAATATAATAATACCTCGTCTCAACAGATATTTAATTAATGAGTCTTAAAACGTTTGCAAATTATGTTCAACTCAGCAATACAAGGACTCATCGTCCCATAAAGTCAGCAACTGACTCCGCAATCACGAGATATCAATCGTGTCACATGGGGGGATATTAACTAGGGTTTTGGTATGGAGGTCTATGGCATGTGTGTTCATACACACGATGAGAATGTGATCAAGTCGTGCAATCAGTTGGAAGAGTCAGCAAAGTAGTGGATGGAAAATTAACCAAGTCTTTGCACGATGAGCAACTGGTTTTGACATGATTTCCCACTTCCCCACTCTCTGATTCCAGCAACTGTCACACTTCATGGGATCATGGTGTTTTCAACTCCGGTATTATAAGATGTCTCTCAATCCTGATTGAAAAGACAAGATTCGAATACTCGAACATTCGTCTAAAATAAGGAATTTCTCGGCAGGTTCATACAAACAATCTTTCGTCTACACGAACTCATCGTCTGAGAAATCACTCTCAATTGAGTAAAATTCAATCATTCAGAGCTCTTACGCTGACTTCACAACACACCTACAATCTCAGATCACCATTGATCCCACAGATTTCTCAGCTTCCCTCCTACAGATCAACCCATCCTCTCTTGTGACCGAATTGACTCTGGAACGACCATTATTATTGGTTTAGGCCGGGGTCTTACAGATTGATCTATCGAACTTAAAGCACTCCCTTCTTGCAGTACATCTGTGTGAGGTTCAACATTTCGCTCGGTTTAAGGAGTCTCCACAAGGACGTCTCCTCAATTCCGCAAAAACCAGCAAATCGTTTTCCCCAACTACAGCTCCTTTTGAAGTGGGAGATAGTTATGTTGTTGGCTTCTCGGGTGGTGCATGTGGACACGATGCGTGCGATTTATCATGGTCGAGAGGAAATGCTAGTTGCTGCTCGTAAATCAAAGGTTCCCAGCGAAATAAAGGTGCTCTCTGGATTGTCTAATGAGGCCAATTATGCATTGGTTACTGCTATTGATCAGCGTGAGGAAGCGCTCTTATTGGTGCAGTCCGTAGATGCGGACATTGCTCATTGTCGCGTGTTACTATCAGATGATGAATGAGTGACAGACGACTTGTTGCCGTTGGTTTTAAAAAAAATAGCTTTCCTTTGTACTCGGGTATATATTTTATGTAGTGTATTTCATTCCGCCTGCCTCCCTTCTCTCCCTCTTTTTGTGAGGGTTTAATTAAGGATATGGTTATTCCGTCCCTCATTTTAACAGAGTTGCTTGGTAGGAACTTATGATAAAGTGTATTGACCCTTTCCCCTTCCCCCCTTTCGTTTTTTTAGCGGGGGTAGGGGAGGGATATGCATGTTAGACGCGCCTAATCCCCCCATGTTTTTCTCAACAGAGAACTGGGAGGACGGGATGTGTGTGGAGTGTGCCTACTCCACCATTTGTTTTTTCTCAACAGGGAATTGGGAGGGAGGGATGTATGTTAGATGCGCTTACTCCCCCCCCCCCCCCCCCCTTGTTTTTTCTTGACAGAGAACTGGGAGGACGAGATGTATGTTAAACGCGCCTACTCCCCTACCTTGTTTTTCTCAAGAGGGAACTGGGGGCGAGATGTGTGTGGAACTCGGCTACTCTCCCTTCGTCTTTATCAATGGGGGTTGTGGGGCGGGATGTATGTTAGATGCGCCTACTCCCCCCCCCCCCTTGTTTTTTCTTGACTGAGAACTGGGATGGGGGGGGGGGGATGTGTGTGGAACACGACTACCCCTTCGTCGTTCTCAATGGGGGTTGTGGGGGGGTGTATGTTAGACGCGCCTAGTCCCCCCTTGTTTTTCTCAACAGAACTGGG
Organism: Papaver somniferum; assembly: GCF_003573695.1. NCBI lineage: Eukaryota > Viridiplantae > Streptophyta > Magnoliopsida > Ranunculales > Papaveraceae > Papaver > Papaver somniferum. The sequence continues at coordinate 145,713,239 of NC_039365.1, read as the reverse complement.
AGGACGGGATGTATGTTAGACGCGCCTACCCCCCCCCCCTTGTTTTTCGTAACAGAGAACTGGGAGGACGGGATGTATGTTAAACGCGCCTACCCCCTTTACATTCCTGTGTCTTTTAGTAAGTTTGCGTACCTGATCGGGTACCATTGGCGTTCCCGCATCCTTTAATAAATTTGTTAGTAAATCGGGCGCTATTGACATTCCTGCAATTCTTAGTAAATTTGTCAGCCGATCGGGCGCCATTGGCATTCTCGCGGCCTTTTGTCAGTCGATCGGGAGTCATTGGCATTCTCGCAACCTTTTGTCAGTTGATCAGGCGCCATTGGCATTTCTGCAACCTTTAGTAAATTTGTCAGCCGATCGGGCGCCATTGGCATTCCCGCGGCCTTTTGTCAGTCGATCGGGTGCCATTGGCGTTCCCGCAACCTTTTGTTAGTCGATCAGGCGCCATTGACGTTCCTGCAACCTTTAGTAAATTTGTCAGCCGATCGGGCGCCATTGGCATTCCCGCGGCCTTTTGTCAATCGATCGAGCGCCATTGGCATTCCCCCAACCTTTTGTCAGTTAATCAGGCGCCATTGCCATTCCTGCAACCTTTAGTAAATTTGTCAGCCGATCGGGCGCCATTGGCATTCCCGCGGCCTTTTGTCAGTCGATCGGGCGCCATTGGCATTCCCGCAACCTTTTGTCAGTCGATCAGGTGCCATTGGCATTCCTGCAACCTTTAGTAAATTTGTCAGCCGATCGGGCGCCATTGGCATTCCCACGGCCTTTTGTCAGTCGATCAGGTGCCATTGGCGTTCCTGCAACCTTTTGTCAGTCAATCAGGCGCCATTGGCATTCCTGCAACCTTTAGTAAATTTGTCAGCCGATCTGGCGCCATAGGCATTCCCGCGGCCTTTTTTCAGTCGATCAGGCGCCATTGGCATTTCCGCAACCTTTTGTTAGTCGATCAGGCACCATTAGAATTCCTGCAACCTTTAGTAAATTTGTCAGCCGATCGGGCGCCATTGGCATTCCCGCGGCCTTTTGTCAGTCGATCGGGTTCCATTGGCGTTCCCGCGATCTTTGTTATTCGTTACGAATCATATATAAAAATCGGCTTTTATTTGAAACAAGAGTTTTACATTGATCTGTTTATGCATAAAACTTCTTTAGCCATTTACCGTTGATGGGTGACTTGATTTTTGTGCCATTCATTCATCTGAGCTTGTAATTCCCGCTTTCTTATACCTTCCTTACTCTGAAGGGTCCTTCCCATTTCGCGGGGAATTTCCATGCACTAACATTTCTTTACACGTGAGGAGCGATCTTAAGGACCAAATCGTCTACCTCGAATCTCCTTTCCTTTACGTTCTGATTATAATAGTTCGTTGTGCGCTTCCTGTATGGCTTAGCGAACCGTTCAGCCCGGTCTCTCCTCTCTTCTATTGTATCTAAATGGGCAAAGTGGCTTACTTCGTCTGGTGTCGTATGACTAGCTATTGCTACTCTCGCAGATGGAATTGCAATCTCCGCCGGTAAAATTGCGTCCTCCCCATAGACCAGAGAATATGACGACGCCCCCACGGAACTCCGTTTAGAGATTCTGTATGCCCACACCGTGAGCGGGAGCTGCTCGTGCCACTCTCTGTTGTGGTCATCCACTATCCTTCTCAAGATCCAGATGAGCGTCTTATTGCTCGCCTCGGCTTTCCCGTTCCTTTGAGGATAGTAAGGGGTTGACGTATGAAACCTCACATTATATTGGCGTAGCAAATCTATTACGTCCTTGTTTACGAACGATTTTGCATTATCCGCCCTGATAATCATGGGCGCGCCAAATCTGCAAATAATATATTCTCTGATAAATGCTGCAATAGTTTCCCGGCATAGTCTTTGAGAGGTATCTCTTCGACCCATTTCGTGGTGTACTCGGTGGCGGTTATTATGTACTTGTGGCGCTTCGAGGACATCGGGTTGATCTGTCCTATAATGTCTAAAGCCCAACTGTGGAACGACCATGGTGTTACCACGCTGTGCAGTAGGGTGTGGGGTGTTCTGATTAGGTCTCCGTGTGTTTGGAAGTTGAAGCATTTTCTCACATGTTTTGCGGTATCGCTTTCCATAGTGGGCCAGTAGAACCCGCATTCATAGAGTTATAGAAACAACTTCTGCATTCCTTGATGTTCTGCATTATGGGACCGAGTCATTACTTCAGCGACCTCCTCATCCGATAAGCACCTTAACATAGCGTTACTATAGGTTCTGCAGTAGAGAATCCCCTCATGCATGAAAATGCGCCATTTTCTTTTGGATTTTTAGGGCCGCCTGCCTATCACTGGGTAATTTTCCATTTTGGATGAAATCCATGTATGGTTGTCTCCAATCTACCCCGTCGGTTGTAGAGACTTCGGCGGGTTGTGGCGGGGCTTGGCAATCGGAGCAACTGTCTTGGAGGGCCGCTGCTTGCGCTGACATACTAGGCCAGTAGACCCCTCTCCTCTGAAGCTTTCTGTATAGGTGGAATGCTGCAGTTTTCCCACCTGTCGTTGCGTGCATCTCTTGGGGTATTTTTTTCGCTTCTCTCTTATTTATGCACCTGGCGAGGGTTCCCCCTGTTGCTCGGTAGTAAAGAGATCCTTGGATCAGTACGAATTGTTTCAGAGTTCGAGTAGGTATTACACGATCCTCTTCCGTTTTGGTCAGATCGTCGATGTAAGTCCGCCTCCAATCGCCTGCCTCCTCGAAGGACATATCTTCTTTCCAGGTGCTGGGAAACTCCTTCCTCTTAACCGTTACCGTACCCTCTTCCTTATCATTCAATTGCATCTTGCTAGCTAGCGTTTCCAGGGCATCTGCGTGTTTATTCTTTCCTCTGCATGTATGATCTAGGTCGATCCTGTCTGTCTTATCAGGTTTTGAGCCTCTGCTCGATACAGAGCTAAATGTGGCTCCTTGACGTAGAAATCCCCGTTGAATTGATTAGTTACCAACCTTGAGTCACCTTTTATTTCGACGCCTCCCAAGCCAAGCTCCTTTGCCATTCTGAGCCCTAGGATCAAAGCTTCATATTCGGCTACATTATTACTGCAAGGAAAGTCCAACTTGAATGAATATGAGAGCAATTCTCCTTGTGGTGCTTCGAACACTACTCCCACTCCTCCGACAATATCATATGACGATCCATCGAAAAACATGGTCCAAGGCTTGTTAATATCAACGACAGCTACCTCTCCCGGCACCCGGTCATGAATCTTGTCATCCCCTTATCCCAGAAACATAGCCATTAAATCAGCGATGGCTTGCCCTCGTACTCTTTTAGGTCGCTGATAGTCGAGTTCGAATTCTGATAGCTGTAACAGCCATCGGGCCGTCCTCCCAGTCAAGACGGTCTTAGAGGCGAGGTAGGCTATGGAGTTTTCCGCGGCTACAAAGATCGTCTTATGTATCAGGAGGTATGGACTTAATTTTTGAGTTGCGTAGATGAGTGCTAGGAATTCTTGTTCTACTCATAGGTACCTCAGCTCCGCGTCTCTTAAAACCCGACTCACGTAGTAGATAGGTGATAATTCATTTCCTCTCATGTCTTGTGCCAGGACTGCCCCTATGGCTGAGCTTGTGAACGCCGTGTATAAGTAAAGAGGCACTCCCTTTATTGGTGGTTAGAGAACTTGGGGGCTGACGAGGCACTGCTTTAATTTTTCAAACACGACCGGTTGAGCTTCTTCCCATTTGAAGACGATTCATTTCCTTAGTAGGGTCAAGAACGCCGAGCCAACCCAGGGACGAAGCGTCGTATGTACGTGTTGATGGTGGTTTTTATCTTAGGGTTAAAATCATAAAAACTTACATCTGACATGAAGTCACTACGACCACTAGAGCATTTATTGAATCAATCAACATGCCTACGTAAGAATTACCATGATACCTTTTTTTTATACATGTGTCATGTTCCACGGCAGAACCCTTAGTATTGACTCACATCATCTTCGTACATACCAAACCCTAATTCTCACGCCACTGTGCCAATAAAAAACCATGCCAGCCACGTCTCCGTTCCAAGGCATGCCGACCATGCCAGCCGCACCACCGTGCCAATGGCAAACCATGCCAGCCACGTCTCCGCGCCAAGAGATGCCAACCATGCCAGCCGCACCACCGTGCCAATGTCAAACCATGCCAGCCACGTCTCTACGCCAAGGAATGCCAATCATGCCAGCTGCACCACCGTGCCAATGGCAAACCATGCCAGCCACGTTTCCGCGCCAAGGCATGCCAACCATGCCAGACACACCATCGTGCCAATGGAAAACCATGCCAGCCACGTCTCCGCGCAAAGGCATGCCAACCATGCTAGCCGCACCACCGTGCCAATGGCAAACCATGCCAGCCACGTCTCCGCGCCAAGGCATGCAAACCATGCCAGCCGCACCACCGTGCCAATGGCAAACCATGCCAACCACGTCTCCGCGCCAAGGCATGCCAACCATGCCAGCTGCACCACATGTGCCAATGGCATGTCGTGCCAGCCACATCTACGCGCCAAGGCATGCTAACCATGCCAGCTGCACCACATGTGCCAATGGCATGCCGTGCAACCTTTCCACGCCAAGGCATGCCAACCGTGCCACATGTGCCAATGGCATGCCGTGCCATCCGCACCTCCGCGCCGAGGCATGCCAGCCGTCCCAACATGTCATGCACGACGCTGGCTTCCAAAATGAAGGGTTGCAATAATCAACGACTGCCCTTCCTTCTGAGATGCAAATCTCAGCCACACAAGTTCTCCACCTAACGTATGGAAACTTGTGTCCCAAAGCCAAGCATCACGGTTCATGCAAACCCTAATTTTGGCCGCGCGTAACACATGCCAAAGCCATGCACGACGCTGGCTGCCAAAACGAAGGGTTGCAATAATCAACGGCTAGCCTTCCATCTGAGATGCAGATCTCAACCGTCCAAGTTTGCCACCTAACGCATGGAAAGACAAAAGGTTCTCGTAAGGCTCAGACAGACGTGTTTATAACTCGGAAAGAGATACCTATTTCCTCAAGACACTGACGGAGCGGCCACCATAAGAGTCACGTCAACCCAAGAGGGGGCTGACAAGGAATACTTTTAACATCCGGCGCAGGCATTTCAGCAGGACGTGCGTTTATAGATGAAGGGGCTCGCGTTGCTCTTGAACGCCTAGTAGAAGGGAATCAACAATCCAATTTTATCACACGTAAAGATCAGGAACGACTTCTCCAAAATCGAGGCAAAGGAAATCAGCAACCCTCTTGAATTCACAAAGACCCTCTTCCCGTCAGGAGATGCATGATTTCTGGGGACCTCTCCCACAAAATCGTGCAGTCTATGATGAAACAGTTATGTGAGATTCTATATTTATCCAAGGCGTAGCGTCAAGACATATTTGCGTCCCTCAAACGCACTACATCAGGAAAGTATCTGTTTTCATCCAGGGAAGCCGTTCCCAAACCCAAACCTATCTTGGAAAGCACGATCGATAGATGGAACTGGGGACTCCTAACCACTGTTCACTTGAAGGATGTCTAGTTTGACAGAACGTTGAGTGATGCAGTCTCCGGCTTCAACATTGTAACCGTCAAGGCTCTGAGAGTTTCAATGCGCCGTTTCGACGTTCTCTCCAGAAGTGGCTCCGCTTCAACGTTCTCCAGCAGCGTCTCCGCTTTAACGTTCGCTTCAGCAACGGCTCCGCTTCAACGTTCGCTCCAGCAGCCGCTCCGCTTCAGCGATATCTCCATAAGCTGCTCCAGGATCCGAAACAACATTTGTCTCCTTAAGTTTCAACGTCCTCTCCAAGAGCCGAAGCCGCTTTAACACCACTCCTTCCTGCAAAGGGTAGTGTCACCACACTCCCCATGTCAAGGATCATGATCGCAGCCAGCCAATCTTCATAGTCATGGCCACCTTTTGATCCATCCCGCCAAAACTCGTGACCATGGACAGTTTGCTCGCTTACGCATCCAGCCAATCCTTTTAATTCCATGGATGCCCATACAATTCTAGCCAACCTACTTTGTTCCCACAACAATGTAGTCTCTTATGATTACATCTGCTACCAAGAACTGTTGCCGCTCATTTTTTGATACCATCCAGAGCTTCACCGCAGCAACAATAACTACAAAGGTAACCCGTACTCCTCCATATTTTAGTTTCACGTCGAAGAAGTAAAAAAATCACCAGTACGAACGCACGATGGTGATGTCTTTATCATGGTCAACCCACTGACCATACAAGATGGAAACATGTAAGCCATACTTGGGGACTGAGGATCTACACGGAATCCTTTCACTGTCAAAGCTCAGAAGACACAGTCAACCAAAAGACCATAACCACAACAAGGTCATATACTCTTCAAGGGTGTAACGCAAGAATATCATCACCTCTCTGTCTAGAAGACGCTTTCAACACTTTACGAGGCCGCGGCGGATCCCAAGCCTGCTCAGAGGAAAACAACTTCAGAAACTAAAGAAAAATGCGACTGGGGACTGCTCATCGCAGTCCATCCCGACGACCATCAAAGACTCATGAGATAACTCCAGAGATGCGGCTGAAATATTTTCTTGAAGAAACATAGGGAGCCACGATAAACAACATAACTCTTTCATTCCTGCATTTTCGCTATCCAGAATATTTCGTCCATGTGCATCCCAGCGTCACATCTAGAAGAGTACAATAAGCTTGTATCAAATCCTGTGGACATGGATTCAAGGCGATGCGATAAAAGTAGGCTACACATGGGGACTACCAGCATGAGACGCTTTCACTCCCCTCAACCTGGTTATTTTTGATTTCAACATCATCACTGCCGAAGTTTTACGAGCCGCGGGAATTTCTCAACATGAAGCCGTACATTTGCATCGAAAACTCCAAAAGCACGACACAAAGATACATTCACGTATTCGGCCATGCCATCAGATCTAACAGAAATATAACTGGGGACTGATCACCGCATCCCGTGCCATACGATAGTTCAAGATTCAGAAGCTGGTTCGAAGGATGTCTCTTGGAACAAAGTCCTTGAAGACTTGATAGCAGCACATCGACAATAAAATGTCTCCCAACTCATCTATTTCATCTTGTTTCTTCGGAAGATTTCTACCATACAATCATCCACAACATATCAATCATCGTGGTCAGAAGGTCCAGACACTGAACAACCTAAAGTCAAGGATGGACCGACAACGCAACAAAAATCTCCAAGATTAGCCCTGGCATGATCGTTTCCGAGCATATATTTCATCCATCCATCCCAAGAATGCAGTGGAGTTTTGGTAAATTTTGGAATCCACTGGAAAGACACTGCAGACGAAAGCACATATCCAGACGAGCAACAGAAGAGGGTCGATACCTCTTTTCATGCGGACGGAGTTTCTAGAGTTTGAACAGAATGAAGATTCCTTCTTGCTCCATGAGCGGGAATAGGTGACTGGGCGCGACTATGCCACCTCGGGCACATAAAATTCCTCCCGAATTCTTCCTGAATTTTACTGTCGAGCTGTTTTCACCTTCCGAACGAGTTCAAAACCTAAATATTCCCGCGTAAGGAGATAGGAAATTCTTTTCCGTTTAGAATGGATTGGCGGACCGTCAAAATCCGAGTCCGTACGAGAATTCTACAGCGATTCTAGTAAAGGGCGCTAATTAGGGTTTCGGCATGCCAAACCCTTATTTAGACAAAGTTTTCATCATTCCACGGAACTGAAGCCGGTCGTCATCCTTCCACGGAACTGAAGCCAGTCGTCATACTTTCGAGGAACGTAAGATAGCTCCACTCCAAGCCGCGCAACGCAAGCGGCCCCATTCCAAGCCGACTAATGCTGACGGCTCCATTCCAAGCTAACCAATGCTGACGACTCCATTCCAAGCAGACCAATGCTGACGGCTCCATTCCTAGCCTACCAATGCTAATGACTCCCTTCCAAACCGATGCCAACAGTCATCATCCCGGCCAGCAATCGTCTCTACCACTCCGCGACCTAACCTGCAGTGCCACGAGCAGAATGTACGCAAAGCCACCAAATGCAAGGATCACGGATTCTCCTTATTTCTCGAAAAAGGTTAGACGAATCTTCCTGACCATCTTTCATGACTTTCGTTTCGTTTTTGTCCTTGCCTGTCACCATCTTATGCTTACCTCGGAACAATGCTCCTGTTCCGAGCTAAGCAGGGGACTTAATGTTGATGGTGGTTTTTAGCTTATGGTTAAAATCGTAAGACCTTACATCTGACATGACGTCACTAATACCACTAGCGCATTTATTGAATCAATCAACATCCTACGTAAGAATTACCAGGGTACCTTTTTTTTATACATGTGTCATGTTCCACGGCAGAACCCTTAGTATTGACCGACATCATCTTCGTACATACCAAACCCTAATTCTCACGCCACCGTGTCAAGGCATGCCGACCATGCCAGACGCACCACCGTGCCAATGGAAAACCATGCCAGCCACGTCTCCGCGCCGAGGCATGCCAACCATGCCTGCCGCACCACCGTGCCAATGGAAAACCATGCCATCCACGTCTCCGCGCCAAGGAATACCAACCATGCCAGCCGCACCACCGTGCCAATGACAAACCATGCCAGCCACGTCTTCGCGCCAAGGCATGCCAACCATGCCAGCCACACCACCGTGCCAATGGAAAACCATGCCAGCCACGTCTCTGCGCCAAGGCATGCCGTGCCAGCCACATCTCCGCGCTAAGGCATGCCAACCATGCCAGCCGCACCACATGTGCAAATGGCATGCCGTGCAACCTTTCCACGCCAAGGCATGCCAACCGTGTCACATGTGCCAATGGAATGTCGTTCCAGCCGCACCTCCGCGCCGAGGCATGCCGACCATGCCATCCGTCCCAACATGCCATACACGACGCTGGCTGCCAAAATAAAGGGTTGCAATAATCAACGTCTGCCCTTCCTTCTGAGATGCAAATCTCAGCCACACAAGTTCTCCATCTAACGTATGGAAACTTGTGTCCCAAAGCCAAACATCACGGTTCATGCAAACCCTAATTTTGGCCGCGCCTAACACATGCCAAAGCCATGCACGACGCTGGCTGCCAAAACGAAGGGTTGCAATAATCAACGGCTACCCTTCCATCTGAGATGCATATCTCAACCGTCCAAGTTTGCCACCTAACACATGGAAACTTCCGGCCCAAGGCCAAACATCACGGTTCGTACTAAATCCTAATTTTGGCCGCGCCTAACACATGCCAAAGCCATGGACGACGCTGGCTGCCAAAACGAAGGGTTGTAATAATCAACGACTACCCTTACATCTGAGATGCAGATCTCAACCGTCCAAGTTTTCCACCTAACGCATGGCAACTTCCGGCCCAAGGCCAAACATCATGGTTTGTACTAAACCCTAATTTTGGCCGCGCTTAAACTATGCCAAAGCCATGCCGGCCCTACCACATGCTGCTGGCTGCCAAAACAGAGGGTTGCAACAATCAGTGGCTACCCTTCCATCTTAGATGCAGATCTCAACCGTCCAAGTTCGTCACCCAAGGCATGCCAACCATGCCAGCCGCATCGCATGTGCCAATGGCATGCCGTTCCAGCCGCATCTCCGCGCCAAGGCATGCCAACCATGTCGCATGTGCCAATGTGCCAATGGCATGCCGTGCCACATCTCCGCGCTAAAGCATGCCAACCATGCCTCATGTGCCAATGGCATGTCGTGTCAGTTACATCTCCGCTCCAAGGCATGCCAACCATGCCGCATGTGTCAATGGCATGCCGTGCCACATCTCCGCGCTAAGGCTTGCCAACCATGTCGCATGTGCCGATGACATGTCGTGCCACATCTCCGCGCCAAGGCATGCTAACTATGACACATGTGCCAATGGCATGCCGTGCCAATGGCATGCCGTGCCAACCACATCTCCGCGCCAAGGCTTGCCAACCATGCCGCATGTGCCAATGGCATGTCGTGCCACATATCCGCGCCAAGGCATGCTAACCATGCCACATGTGCTAATGGCATGCCGTGCCAGCCGCATCTCCGCGCCAAGGCATGCCAACCATGCCACATGTGCCAATGACATTCCGTGACATCCACATCTCCGCGCCAAGTCATGCCAATCATGCCAGCCGCACCGCCCTGCCAAAACCATGCCAGCCTTTCCTTCACGTCATTGGCTGCCAAAATGAAGGGTTGCAACAATCAACAACCACCCTTCCATCTAAGATGCAGATCTTAGCCGTCCAAGGTCACCAGCTAACGCGTGGCAACCTTTGGCCGCGCCCAAACTATGCCAAAACCCTAGTTCTTAGCCGCGCCTAAACTATGCCAAAATCCTATCTTGGCCACGCCTAACCATGTCAAAGCCATGCCGGCCATGATTTCATACCGCTGGCTACCAAACGAAGGGTTGCAATAATCAACGGCTACCCTTCCTCTCGAGATGCAAATCTCGACCGTCGAGGGTCACCACCGAGCCGGCAAGTCTCCCAAGCTCAACTTTCCAAACAGCAGCAACATGCTACATTTTTTCCACGAAAACACTCGAGATATCAACACATGTCACAAACTGGGGGATGCTCATTAGGGTATTGGTTTGGTGGTTTACAGTGTGCGGTGTACATTACGCCCGTCGCTAGAAAGTGTCATAAGAATGAGGCGGTTAGTAAATACAAGGAATAATGGTGAAACGTTTCCTTCATTATGGAATATCAATTCCAGGAATTACCCATTACAGTTTCCTTCCATTTACTCAAACCGTTTCCAATTCTTACGAGACCAGGGTACGTTTCGTTGCGACTTGTATAAATAGGTCTCACCTATTTTCACCAAACAACAAGTTTTGGTCAGGAACATACAACACTCAGAAATCATCTGTTAGCTTTCCCATCTGTTAGCTTTCACTTTCTGATACAAGTCGTCGAACAGCTACTCTTCCAGAATCAACTATTCTGGTCTCAACACTCTCTTCGCTTCCCTCCCCAAAACCAACCCTTCTTCTTCACTTTGTGACCGAAGCAAGTCTGGAACGACCATTTCTTGGTTTAGGCCGGATTTATACAGATTGATCTCTCGAATCTAAAGTACTCCCGTGCAGTACATTGTTTAGGGTTTAGACTCGTTTCTCACCCACACACACGAAATTACCGAAATCAGCAGAAACCGTTTTCACCCTCAAACAATACGATGTCCGCCCTATAAACGCCTGGAGATCTTTGGCATTAGTCGGCGGTGTCATGGTCATGATCGCCTCGACCTTACTTGGATCCACCCGAATCCCTTCATCGGTTACAATGAATCCCAATAATTTTCTGGATGTAACCCCAAAGGCGCACTTGAGCGGGTTCATCTTGAGTTGGTATTTCCTACATCTTTTGAAGACCCTCTTTAGGTGAGATTCGTGGCTCTCAGTCTCTGAAGTCTTAACTACGATGTCATCCACATATACCTCTATCGTATGATGTAGTAGATCGTGAAATATGGATGTCATGGCGCACTGATACGTGGCACCGGCGTTCTTTAGCCCGAAGGGCATTACTACGTAGTAGAAGTTCCCATATGGAGTTTGGAAGGCAGTCTTCTTTGCATCCTCTTCGGACATCTTTATTTGGTTATATCAATTAAACCCATCCATGAAAGAGCAATACACCAAAATAGCCAATTTGTGACGGATATACGCGTTGCAATGAATTTAACCAACGCTTATATCTGTTGGTTATGGCGTAGCAAATTTGTGTGCAACGCCAAAATCCGTTGCACAAATTAACCTGTGCAACGTACGTTGTTCAAATTTTAAAGACGTTGTTGCTTAATATAGAATTAAAGCAACGCTTATCTTAATTTAAGTAGCTATTATATGCGTTGCAAATATGTAATAAAAATTTTAAAAAATATATATTAAAAACAAAATTTGTATTTCCAGAATATTACAAGACCATGAACTTGATATATCCAACCATAGAATTAATCCTTGCATCATTGTGTTTTTCCAATTACATATACATTATTAAGACCATTTTCCTTAGGAAAACAACTAAAAAATCACAATAGTAATACTAATAAATTACAATAAAGACAATTGACATTTACCTTGATCTCCATTCAGATATATTCTTCACATGAAGGATATTATCAAGGGTACTAGATCTTGAGTCATCGCCTATTAGTATGTTGCAATTGAGCCTTCACTGTCAACTGCATTGCTCGTCTGAAGGCGAGTGACCCTTATCTCCACTTTCAGTCACTTCTGCAGTTAGAGTTTCTAAGGGGACATTTATCCAAATTGAAACTCCATACCTCAACAGTGATTGAACTGCATTAGTTTGAACAAGGAGCATGATTAGTGCAAGTCGATTAATGTAACCGTTAATAAGATTTTTCAAATTCTTACAGATTAGTTGAGCTCTATACTGTACCTCCTCCAGCGCAAACCACCAAATGACCCATGGAGGATAATTGCTTGAGTACTTCAGTCTATCAGATTAGTCATGCCGTGGTAAGCTTTTAGAACTTCATGTATTATTAAAGAAAGACTGTCATGAAGGATATTCTCTTTGCCATCCCTTATAACATAACAAGCTCTCTTTCAATCCACTGAAAACAATTTGTAAATTAAGATAGGAAACAACCAGAATAGCATAAACAATAAAAAATAAAAGTTTCAAGAAAACGTTAAAATCAACAATGCGTTGCTATATATGAGAAATTTAAAAGTAGATACAGCCACAAACGGATTTTATGCATCAACAGTTAAAGACCTGTTACAAAACTTCTTTGTATTTAAAATGATACTCCTGTACAACAGGTTTTTCTTTTACGTTTTTATTTGGATTCTGCCGTTCAATTTAGGAATCCTCTAGTATACTACTGTCCCATATTATCAAGAAAAAAGGAAACCTCACACAATTGAGTCCTGACAACTGGATGGGCACAAACCAAAATGAAGAAACTTACCACCATACTTCAAATTTTTTACCAAGGTTAAAAAAATCTTACATGACATGTGATATCCTGGTGCAGAACTCTAGCCTTCCCTTCAACATACAACTGCCGAAAGGCAAATAGGGAAAAAACTGTAAGTATCTGATCAACAGACAATTAACAGAATACATGAAAACAGAAAGTTTTTTGATGCCCCAAATAAATTACCAGTTTCACGACGAGCACTATTTTTATACCACAGAATTATATGGCTCCCAATATGTAGCTCATGTATTAAATAATAGCAATCTGATGAAAATAATTAAGATATAATCTAGCCAAGGACGAGGATTTCTAAGGTAATCAATGGAGTTTCACACAACTGGTTTACTATTGTTTAGTTGCAACAATAACAGAGACAATATACTAATATGATTACTTCGTTAGGATCTGTTTAAGAAACCGTGACTTCATGATTAGGAGATTAGAATGATGAATTACTATTTTTGGAATTTCATATAACATTTGCAAGTAACTATAACAGGAGACAAAAGGAAAGTTAAAATTTACAGTAGTGAGCCTCTTCATCTGACCGTCTTTCACACGCTGGCGTAGGTCCTCACACTCTTCCTGCAAACAACACAAGAGCAGGTTGACATGAAAATTCAGATTGTTAGTGATGGGATCCCTTGCTGATTTTTTTATGTTGTTTCATTTTCAAAAATCTCAAGTTACTACTTCACATATGCAGTTAATATTAATTGCTGGTTGAGGATAGGAATACCGACCGGTTAGCATGGAATAGAACTGCAATCCTTCAATGCTCCACAAGTAATTGAGCTGCAATTGCTGCCACTCCAACAATACCTTGTGAAAAATTACCCCAAGTATAGAATTAGATGTGAACTTTCCCTTTTCATCAGAAATGGTATGACAATGAGAGCTTTTTTGAGTAGGAGTGTTACCAGAACCCTGTGGAAAGTCCACTTTATGGGTATAATCTGTATACAAAGAATTACCAAAATTGGATTACCCTTCCATGAAAGAAAGAAGAAAAATAAGCCCAGATGTTATCATAATGAGATACCGCTAGAAATTCAATTTTTGTTCAATAATTACGTGTGCAAGAGAGACATGGGAAGAGAAAGAGAGACTACTTGAGCAACAACAAACCCTTGGATATCAAGAAGATGCCTACCCCCGATGCAGCACCATTTGGGCCTCTAAAACCAAGGTACAGAACTACAGATGTCTGACCAACACATCATATACATAAGAAACATCGAATTAGTAGGTAATATGACCTGCATTCTGAAGTTAAATGTTGTACTATAAGACAGGAGCCACGGGACAAAGACTACAGTAAGCGGTGCAAACTCAAAAAAAAAAAAAGGAGAACATGATACAAGCTATAATAGTGGAGAAATTAAACATGGTACAAGCTATGGCCCATGAAAGAAATAACACACTCCTTAACTTCCTATGAGAAGAAATTCAGCACATCATAAAGAGAACTTTGATTGGGTAGCTTAGATAGTTAAGCGCTCAAAGATGACATAAAAAGGTTGCGGTTATAGATAGTTAAGCGCTCAAAGACGACCAATTGAAACACCAATCAAACTACGAACGGAATACACAACCCAAGGTTGCGGTTGTAGGAAATTTAGGACCTGGAAGACCACATAATAAGACATATAATTAAAATTTTCACCTCAATCATTGAAAACAATAAATTGATTGTTAAAACAAGAAGAGGTAGGCATATGACTGACCTTATGAGCAATAATGAAACAATACCAAGAAATCCCTTCTTCTCCACCCTTAAAACCAAGAAATTGAAGATCAAAGCAAAGCCCCAAGAGCTCAAACTGGGAGAGAAAAAAATAATCACCATAAACTATCTTCATCTCCTAATTAACAAACAAAGAAACAATTAGGACTTTTTTTTTTGTAAATCTAGGGATTTAAAGGATAATTATAAGAAAAAAAAACCTAAACCTATCAAGGGAAATAAATTTATAACTATAAAATTCATTAGTTCATCACTAGAGAAAAAAACTTCAGGCTGGATCATCCAAGCCCACCTTACAAATCATTCAACTTAAAAAGAAAAAATAAAAACGATTTCTAGGGTTTGTCTATTAAGATATTAGGTTTGATTTCCGGAGTGGTTTGATTCACGGGACTAGGATTTAGGAGAAATGGTTTTGATTTATGAAAACTTGGCTTGATTCGCAATCATTCAACTTAACAAAAAAACGATTTCTAGGGTTTGTTTGTTGAAATATTAGGTTTGATTTCAGGAGTAGTTTTGATTCACGAGTCTAGGGTTAAGAAGAAACGAATTTAATTGATGGAAACTTCGTTTGATTTGGAGGTCTTGTCTTAGGTTGTTTTTTTTTTTCTTTTTTTTTTTGGGTCAGAACTCAGATGAGAAGAAAAAATGGGGAGGAGAACTCGATGCTGGGAAAGAAGAAAATAAGAAGAAAAAAATAAAAAAGAAGATAATAAGAATCAGAGAGACATTTAAGTCCTCAACTATTTTAATAAAGACACCCATATCCTGGTTTCTATTTCTTTATTTCTTTCCTAGTAATTAAGATTAAGTGCAACGTATTTTCGTGTATGCAACGGATATAGTTGTTGCGAAGTATGCAACGTCTATATCCGTTGCGCACCTCCGAAATTGAGGTATTGCTAAAACCAGGAAATGGTGTAGTGGAGAAGTGCGTCTTGCCTCCCGTCGTGTCCAGCTTTAAATCGATGTTGGGCAGTGGGAAATCGTCTTTGGGACATGCCCGATTGAGATCCCTATAGTCCACGCAGCACCGGATCTTTCCATTCTTCTTCACTACGATGTTGGCTAACCAGGTCGGGTGCTGAATAGGTCTGATGAACTTGGATTTCAACAGGCGTTCCACCTCTTCCTTTATTGGGAAGGCGGTTGCCCTCGGTAACTCTCTACTTCTTTGTTTTATCGGCTGGAGTTCAGGAGACACTCCAAGGTTATGAGCTACGAGGCTGCTGTCTAGACCCGACATTTCATCATAATCGTAAGAGAAAACATCTCTGTATTCCCTGAGCAGGGCGATCAATGCTTCCCTTTCTTTCACGTCCAAACTTTTATTGATCATGATTGGCCTCTTGTCATTTTCTGTTCCGATGTTAATCTCTTCTACATCATCCATGGTGAGGTCTTTAGGAGCCCGTTCTTCTATAGACTGTGTATTCGCACCAAGTAGTTCCTGTAATTCTCCATCATCGATTGTATTGTAAGGCAGCTCGTTTAGGTTTTGATCATCTGAGGGGGCCTATACATTGAGTGAGTCGAAGTTTTGCGTGCTTGTAGACGCTCCCCCGGTTAATTGCTATAAGCGGTACACGTATCCCCCATCCGGTCTTGAGAAACGTTGGAACCTCGGTTGATCTTCATGCTTCCGCTTTCTTTCTTCTGGGAACGTCATCCTGGACGGGCTGAAAACCGACTTGGTTGGCTCCGTATTCTCTTCCTCACCCCATTTTGGTAGTGGGGTAAGTTTTACCTCGGGAATTTCGTCCGCTTCCTTAGCCAAATCATAGAAAACCGCGTCTGCCATATAAGCTTCTTCCGGGTCGAAGGGGTGGCTCGTGGCTGGTATCCGGAATTGCGTTCCTCCTATGTTAGTTTTGACGCACTGATGGTATGTTGACGCTACCACTTTATGGTTGAGTGACCACCCTCGTCCTAGCAGTACATGGAATGTCGTGTCGTCTTCTAGTACGGAGAAAGGGGTAAGCCCGCGAATGAGACCAATCTTCATAACCAAATGGACGATCCCGATGGCCTTCTGGGTATGTCCTCCGAATCCTTTCACCATTGTGGTTCGCATTTTGACTGCCGACTGCTGCACCCCGAGAATGTCTAGTGTGTATGTAGAGATTAAATTTAGAGATGCGCCCCCATCCACGAAGGCCCTCTTCAAAGGGATCTTATTGATATGCGCGGTCAGATACAATGGTCTAAGGTGCTCTCCCGGATAGCAAATATCCTCGTCCGTGAACACAATAGCTTCTTTGGGGAGGGAATCGTAAGGCTTTCCTGCCGCAATTGCTGCAATAGATTTGGCCGCATCCCTGCTTTGATCCTCACTAAAACCCAACGAGTCAAAAACTGTTGGGCCAACACTGTGCCCGCGAATTTTCTAGCGACGCCATCTGTGTTTGTAAATACGCAGCCCTCTATGGTGATCTCGCATGATTCTTCGTCCTTTTCTTCCCAGGGTTGCCATTCGTCTCCGCTGGGATCATGAGAAAGCATCATTACCTGATTTTGAGTTTCTTTTCCTCCCTCGAAATCTCCCATTTCGATTTCGCCCACTTCCAGTTTCTTCTGAAACATTATTCTTAGGTTATAGCAGTCGACCGTGGGGTGCTGTACTCTGCGACGGAAGTGACAGTTCCTGGCATTGCTCTTCTGGATATCGTTGGGGTCCGCCCTTGTTGAAGGCAGCTGAATTTCTTTATTCGCTATCCACTGCTCCAGGAGTCCGATGATCTTCTCTTTACTACAGGGCAATGGGGGAGGAAGCGCTTGGTCCCTGTATGACTGATTTATTTTCGCGCCCCAGCCTTCTTGGTTGTTGTTTGCACGGGTGTTCCTTGGTGTTGTTGATACAGTGTTGACTGCGTTGCGCCAGACATAATCCGAGTTGCTTTCTTCAACACAACCGGCGATTCTCGCTGCAGCTTCTTCTAGCTCGACGAAAGTTGGAAATCGGAAGTTCACTAGGCTTTTATTGAAACATGATATCAATCCTCGTACGCAGATCTCCACTAGTGCATCTTCTTTAACGTCCTCATGGCAATCCAGTGCGAAATGTCGAAACCGAGTGATATACTTCCCTATGTCTTCCCCTAACCACTGGTTACACTTAATCAAGTCGATGGTCGTGACTTTCCTTTTTACGGAGTAAAACTTTCTGAAGAAGTGTGTGGACATGTCCGTCCATAAGTTGATGCTTCCGGGTTTTAGGTTATCATACCAAGAGAAGGACGTCTCAGACAACGACTTCGGGAACTCCCTTAGGCATAACTTCCCATCAGAGGCTCGATCGTTCATAGAAGCGATGAATCGGCTAAGATGTTATCGCGAATTCCCTTTTCCGTCATACACTTTGAACTTTGGTGAGGTATAATATTCTGGGTATTGATAATCCACGATCTCAGGGGTATACGGGCTTGCCATAAAATCGTAGTTATTCTGTTTTACCACTTTGTAGTTCGTCTCGAAAAACTTGGCCATCTCTTCCTGCGTCATCATTCTGTGATCCTCTCCTTTATCCTCGGCGCTTTCTAAGGCTTCCTTGGCGCTTTTCTCGTTGCTAGCTTCTTTTAGCAATTTTCTCAACTCTCTTTCCCTGCGGATGTGTTCCTACAACTCTTTCTGCATTTATTTTAAAGTTGGTTGCTCGAGTGACGTGCTTCCACCCTCTAGTTGCTTATCCTTCTCCTGCGTCGCCTCAGGTCTTCTTGCTTGTAAGATTAGGTATGTCACTATCCCTATCCGCTCCCCTTCTAAGTTAGGGGGAGGATTATTCAACAGATCGTTAGTCGCGTTCGGGTTAGTATCGCTCGGCTGCATTATGATAGACTAGGCACGAGCCTCCAGGTGTGGTCGCCAAATGTTAATACCGGAATTCTCGTTGAGTGCTACTCGTCCTAGTGTACCAAGATGACCTCACTTTTCTTAGAATGGTATGAGAGAGAGTTGTCTTTCCATTGTACCTTGTCCTTCCTTATATAGACTTTCCAAAACCCCTTCCTTTTTATGACATCTTGCCATGTGTCCTAAACCTCCTTAATTACCACTAATAACATCCCTTTTCTAATGTAACCTCCTTCTTCCTTGTTAATTCCTCCTTTGTCCCTTCCACCTCATGGGTACTTCTTTGGTGGACTTGGGCCTTAGTCCCCAAGTCCCCATGTCCCATATGTGGCCTTTTCCCTCTTTGGGGCACTCTAACCTGGTTAAGGGGAATTATTTTTCATGTATCAACAGCCTCAATAAAGGAGTTAGTGAAGCACTCACTATATACTCATCTAGTGCTGAGGGGCAATTACCTGCAAGCCATAAATTGACCACACCAGTGATGGCAGATAAAAGCTCCTCGACTACAGCGGCACCACCACCACTCAATGCATCAAGAAGGTGTTGAGCTCACAAACCGTCTTTACCTGAAGATGTACTTGTAAGAAAAATTTTCAGGACCCATAAAACAGTCTCAGTTGTGAATAAAATAATAACAATAATAATAAATACGTAAGCTACATTTAAGAGAAGCCTATTTTATCAGGAATCAGAAACTGTAATATTCTTCATTTTCAGGTTTTTCGAGTTTAAGAAAGGAGTGAAGAAAAAGTTTTTCTGACAATCCATTAAGAAAACCAGTCAAGTGCACACATTTAATAGCCAGGAACGAAGATTTCAATGGCTTGGAATATATTTGGTAGAAATGAGTCCAACTTAGTTGTGGACGCCCTAACGGCACCTGAAAAACCTAATTGTACTAGTACCAAATTAGTTCTGAAGTGCTTCTTCTGTTTTTTAGTAATAATAAGTTTATAAATTATAATTGCTATAAAAGAAACCGATGTCCTAGTCACTATAACGAATGTGCAATTTAATATCAATTTTCAAAATTCCGAATTTTTAGTCATCATCACCAACTTTTTAAATTACTCTTTTCCTGTAATTATTTTCAGAGATTTTTTCGTTTCAGGAGAAAATATCATTATAGACAATATACACAAGTTTATGTATATTGTAACTATTGTTCAACCACTACAAATCTTATGTTCTTGCTTTTATTCTGGTTTGCTTTAATATACTTTTATATAAAGCCTGTGTATACATGTTTGTGATGGGGTAGATGATTCAGTACCAAGGTGAAACCCCAAACAAATATTTTAGCATAGGTTAGTGTAATTTTGATAACTTATAGTACAAACTCTTTTTTTAGTAAAAATAATTTATACAAACTCAAAGAACATAAGGAAAAGAATAATAAGTAATACAGTTACAATTTATCTCACCAGATATCAAATTTATGTAAAAAATGGAACCCTTTTCCGATCTCAAAACCCAGCATCATCTAAGAGACCACATGTGTTTCTTCTCGACCAGTCCTTCCAAAAGTGCTCTCTTCTTAAAGTCTTTTGAGTTGAAGCTTTTCGTAATATTGATTGTATTTGACCTTTTTCCTTCGATTTCCTTTATTATTTTTCCTCCCATCATTCTATAGTAATGAAGAAAATATAACCAAGCTGCAGTGTAGAATATAGCAGAAATCTTTCCCAACAGAAGCATCATTGCCATTATCACAACTAAAACTGACATACCTACTATCGGGCCAAATTTTCCAGTAGTTTTTTCACTAAATTTCCTACTCGGGCCTAGTGAATTTCGTAACTGTGCGGACATTGTGACCATTTCTCGACTAGACTTCTTTACCGGAGAATCACGTTGATAACCAACTGTCGTCTCAACCTTCATCACTTCCAATCTTTTAGACGTATCCGTCGGTAGTTTACCGGATCCGATGATGTTTTTCTTAGTGGTTCCTCCACACATTTCCTAATCAAAAGTACAAAACAAAGTTAAATTTTAAATTATATCTTTTGTCAAGGTTTACCGTTTACATGTAATTTATAAATTTTAAGTACAAAACAATTTGCGCGATTTGCTGAGTTGCTCATTAATTCTCTATCGAGAGAACAAACTTGATGATGTGATTACACGATACAATACATGAAACAGTCAAGACTGAGACCAAGTCAAAG
This sequence comes from Papaver somniferum, assembly GCF_003573695.1. Taxonomy (NCBI): domain Eukaryota; kingdom Viridiplantae; phylum Streptophyta; class Magnoliopsida; order Ranunculales; family Papaveraceae; genus Papaver; species Papaver somniferum. Next base: position 145,692,513 of record NC_039365.1, on the reverse strand, counting down.
TCAAGTGTTGATCAAAGAATTATTTTTATTTTTGTTTTCATTTTACGTTGTGCAATCGGCCAGTATTAATCCATCTACCTACAGATATCATTCGATGAACGTGCTTAACATATATTTGTCCTCCTACCTTAACTAGGTAAGGGGACAACACTGTCACCGGGGAATGTCAAGAAGACAGTTGTGATATAGATTTGGTTGACAAAGTTACACAGATATGAACCAATTACTTACATGCGAGTCACTACCTGATTAGTACAAGGGAACTAATTAACTGATGACAGTCCGGTAAGTTGACAATCCGGAACGTCATCCTCCAAAAGAAAATTTCAAAGAAATCCGAAAGGAACAATATCGTAATATTAAGGCTGTCGGGTGCATCAGGTGCACAATGGCGAGTTAGGACTTGAAGCTAATTCAGAATGACTTTCAGTTGATGAATAGTACGAAGCAAACGTTGTATTTTATAGAGGAATGAATTCATGAATGTAGACCTAAAATCATGTAAAATCCTGATTTCAAAGCAAAATTCCGGATGTCCAGTATAAGTTTGGAATTTTTCAAAAATCATGAGTTATATAATTTCTACCGGATGGCGCTTAAAATGAATATATGAACTTTAAATGATTAACTGAGGTCAAATTCATCGAAGACATACCTTTCCTGGTTTCCCATCAGAGTTCAGCGTTTGGTCAAATGACAATAGAGTTTCAATCGCGGCAAACTTCACTGTTTTACGATCTAGACTCGCCGGACTCCGGCCTTTCCCCGTGAAGTTGTCATACCTCACTTCTTTAATCTGCTTCTTGCCATCAATTTTCTTAAAGATTGGTGGGTTATAAACTGCAATAGTTTCTTTGACGGAGTTCTTCAGACGAAGTTTCGCACTAGAAAACCAGCGACGTGTCTTTTTTTGGTCATCACAGACATTTAGTTCCGGCAAATATTTGTCATCTCGGTGTGGAAAACCGAAACAAGATAGAAAACGGGAGTTTTTTCTTTTGCGTTTGATGTTGAGGTTCCCTCTTGTACCAGTTTCCTCCGCCATGGGAGTAACACTGATCTAGAGGGGATTGGTTAGAAGGATAGAGAGTAAACAAAGAAATTGCGTGAAGTGTATATATCTTGGTGAAGTGTTAATAACGCGTGGAGAAATGGAGTTGTAGACATGTAATATCAAACGTGGGATGAAGAGAAATTATAAGTTTGAAATTGTGGACGGGAAAATCATATTCGTATCTGGGAAAATATAAGTTAGAAATTGTCGACACAAAGATCATACGCGTATCTGGGAAATTCTATTTAACCTGGTTTATTAATTAGATATGATTTCATTGAAGAGTTCAAAACAAAAAAAATAATCAAAGAGTTCTGGACATCTAATTTTTTGTTCATGACCAAGTAGTTTGGACAGCTTGAAAGATAAGTTGATGAAACAAATTCAGAGAGATAAAAGTTAGTATTAGAATACTAAATACGTTCATACACAGGGAGCAACAATAGAAATAGAATGGGATTTAGTAGGGGTATCCAGAGAGAGAGAAAGTCAAGGGTGTGAGAGGCGATTTTTCTTGCGATGTTGACTCTGGTCAAGCTCTTCATTTCTTCAAGATCTCAGTGGATTTCTTCTGAGATTTGTTTCTTCTTTACTTTTCTGGGTTTCAATGATTGGTGTAGTGTTGTTTTCTGGCTTTCTTTCTCCGTGATTTCAGTTATTATGGGTGGTTCGACGGATCTGAGTTTTGAATCTCATTTACATGGTAGCACTGGTAATTCCCCAAAGTTGAGGCTATTTGGTTCTTCTGCAAATAGGGTTTTTGGTACTCTGCGATGGGCTGATATGTTTAGCTCTGAAAAGGAGGAGATTCTTCATGACCCTCTCCCTTATGAACCTCCAGGGTTAATTGAGGGGGCGAAACTAACAGTTTTCTCGGAGACTGAATTGGAGGATGATGTTCATCGTTGTGAGAAATTGGTGGTATGATGTTTTGTGGGTAAGAGATTACCATTTCTGATGGTCAGGAATTTTGTTAAAAGAGTATAGAAGATTAAAGGAGAATTGAAGATGACTCTTCATGGAGATGGAGTTTTTGTCTTTGAATTTGATTATGTTGAAGATAGAGCTATGGCATTGGAGTATGGATGCTTATTTATCTCTGGACAACCATTTGAGGTTAGACCTTGGTCATTAATGATTGAGAAGGAGTTGGCTGAACTGAAGACTATTCCCATCTAGGTTAATCTAAGAAATGTGCCTCTCCATCTCTGGAATGCTAAAGGTCTAAGTAAGTTGGCTAGTTTCATTGGTGTTCCTCTCTTATTAGATAAACAAACTGCCACTAGATCTAGAATGACTTATGCTAGTGTGTGTGGAAGTCAACATTGATTCTGAAACCATTAGAATGTTCTCATTGTTCTGTTTTTGGCCATTCCACTGAGAAATGTGACATTGCTTTTGCAGCTAAAATTGTTGTTGATGCTTCTATTGCAAAGAAAATAGCTGAGGCAAACAAGGAAAAGGATAAGCAAGTTGGAGGAAGTGAAGTATGGGTTGCTAAAAGTTTAAAGAGAGGAAGGAAGAACTCAGTTCTCAATAAGAATGGAATTGCAGGGAATGAAGGGGCTTCTGGAAGTGGTGTTGCTCTTATGGTAGAAGTTCCTATTACTATTAATAATAAATTTCATCAGCTGACTAAGACAGGGACTGGTGAGTTTATGGAAGTAAGTATTGGTAGATGTTCCTATGGGTTCTCATAATTTGAGATCTAGTGGTAATACTAGGGCTACTGTAGGTCCAAATGATTGTTCTCTACCTCTTGGTTCTGTGCCTGAAGCTTCTGTGGGTAATCAAGGTGTTGTAGATTCTTTGCCTGGATATCTGTTAACTCAGGTGGAGAAATTGGATGAGGGTCAAAAGGAAAATGAGGGAGCCAGAGCCCATTTTTTGCCTAAATCTTCTACTCAAGGTAAGAGTTTGTTAAATGTTAAAGCTGCAGATAAAAAGACTGCAAAGGTTAAGAAAACTAACCATCCTCCCCCTCCTCTTTTATCATGATTAAGGTTGGGAACTGAAATATAAGGGGTCTAAATGATCCCCTAAAAAAAAGAAATTAGTAATTATATTAGTACTAATAAGTTAGCCATGGTGGGTGTTGTAGAGACTCATGTCTAGGCAGTCAATAAAGATACAATAAGGAATAGAATAAGTTATTCTTGGAATATTGTTGATAATTATTCACATGATTCTTCTGGGAGAATTTGGATTGGGTGGAATGAGGAAATTTTTTCTGTGAATGTTCTTCATACTTCTGCTCAAGCTATTTTTCTTGATGTTACTTCTTTTCAGAATAAAAATTTTGTAGTTACTTTTGTGTATGGAAGCAATGATATTGTTCAGAGAAGGAGTCTTTGGAATGATTTGAAAGCTTTTGGTAGAATTAATAGTAAATCTTGGATGGTGTTGGGAGATTTTAATTCCATTCTGGAGATCAAAGATAAGATTGGTGGTGCTGATGTTATTCCTGCAAATTTTTCTGATTTTTGGGATTGTACTCAGGAGGTCCACCTTTTTGACTTAAGATACAATGGATGTTTTTATACCTGGAGCAATAAACATGAAGATGATACTAAACTTTCTTCAAAGATTGATAGGGTGCTTGTGAATTTGGAATGGATTGAGGAGTTTGCTGAATCTAGTGCTGAGTTTCTTGTCCCTGGAATTTCAGATAATAGCTCCTCTGTTGTAAGCATTTTTGAAGGTAGATTTCATGGTCCTCATCCATTCAGATTTTGCAGTTTTTGGGCAGAAGAACCAGATTTTTTGGATGTTGTTAGAAGTGTTTGGGAGCTTCCTGTGCATGGTAATCCTATGATGGTCATTGTGACTAAACTTAAGAAACTTAGAAAGGTCTTGGGAGAGTGGAAGATTTCTAGATTTGAAAAAATTTCTGACCAGGTTATTGCTGCTCAAGGACTCGTGCATAATCTCCAAGAACAACTTCAAGTTTCTCCTTTAAATGGAGATATTGTTAGGAGGGAAAAGGAAGCAGTTAGATATTATGCTAAGCTTGTCAGATACGAGGAGTCTTTTGTTAAAGAAAAGTCTAAAGTTAAGTGGATGGAAGGAGGGGATACTAATATTAAATTCTTCCATTCCATTTTGAGGGAAAGAAGGTCTGGAAATAATATTCTCATTCTTAATTCAAGGGACCAAGTTAGATTGGAAGATGATAAATCTATTAGAGCTGAGTGTGTTGATTTTTTTCAGTTCCTTATTCAATGTTGATCCTTTAGGTAATTCTTTGGATGTTCTTGAAGAGTTGCAGTTTGAAAAATTTGTTTCTCGTGAAGATGCTTGTAACTTAACTAGACCTGTGACTAGAGATGAAATTGTGGAGGCTCTTGCTTCTATTCATTCTTCAAAGGCTCCTGGTCCTGATGGCTATAACAGCTACTTCTTCAAAGTTGCTTGGTTTGTAGTTGGTGATGATTTTCTGGCTGCTATCATGAATTTTTTCAAGTCTGGCAAACTGCTCAAAGAGGTAAATAGCACTTTCATCACCCTTGTTGCCAAATGTGAGAATCCCTCTTCCATTGTTGATTTTAGGCCTATATCTTGTTGCAGTGTCTTATATAAGTGTATCACAAAGATTATCTCCTCTAGAATGAAATTTGTTTTGAAGGGGTTAGTAAGCTCAAATCAATCTGCCTTTATCTCAGGAAGATCCATTCAAGATAATATCCTTCTTGCACATGAAATAGTTAGAAATTATCATAATACTGTAGGTACTCCTAGATGCTCCTTGAAAATTGATCTCCAAAAAGCCAATGATACAGTTAGTTGGGAGTCAATAAGTGTTGTCATGATAAAATTTGGTTTTCCTTAGCTTTTTATTCAATAGATTCTTGCGTGCATTTCTTCTACAAAGTTTTCTGTGCTTGTGAATGGTTCACCTTATGGATTTTTTGGAGGTAAGAGGGGTATTAGACAAGGTTGTCCAATGTCTCCCTATTTGTTGTTATGGTTATGGAGGTCTTAAGTTCCTTAGTGAAGAAACAGGTCAACTCTGGCTTCTTTGGTCTTCATCCTAAATGTAAGCACACTCAGCTCACCCATCTCTGCTTTGCAGATGATGTTTTAATGTTCCTCAAAGGTAATATTAATTCTGCTCAAGTGCTTGGCAAAGTGTTATTGGACTTTAGCCTGTTTTCAGGTTTAGTGATCTATCTTAAAAAGACTTCTCTTTATTCCTCTGCTGTTGGGGAGGATATTCTTCAGGGAATTATTGCCAGCTTAAACTGCTCAAAGGGTTCTTTACTTTTTAGATATTTAGGAGTCCCTCTGATTTCTACAAATCTCTCCTATAATGATTGCTTATCCCTCATTGAAATGGTAACTAAAAGGGTTACGTCTTGGAAAGGTAGGCATTTGTCTTTTGCTGGAAGACTTATGTTAATTCAACATGTGCTTAGTGGCATGGTTTATTTTTGGTTTTCATGTTTTATTATTCCTAAGAGGGTGATAAAAGAACTCAATACTATCTTCAAGAGATTTCTGTGGTCAGGCTCTGACTTGGATAAAAGGCATAATCCTGTTGGTTGGAATAAAGTCCGCACCCCTGAAAAAGTTGGTGGTCTTGGGATTTGGAGATTACTAATGTTACTGCCAATTTAAGGCATATTTGGGACATATCCTCTGGGAAGGAGACCATTTGGACTCAATGGATCCATGGTAACTTGATTAAAGGCAGAGATTTTTGGTCACTATCAGTACCCAAGGATTGTTCTTGGAGATGGAGAAGAATTCTTGATTGCAGAAGATTTGCTCAGCAATTTATGGGAGTTTGTCTTGGTAATGGTGAAAATACTAGTTGTCTTTATGGGTTTTGGCATCCTAATGGTAGAATTTGTGATTGGGTCCCTGAAGATTGTTGCAATAATATTTGTCATAATCCACAAATGCACGTGGATAGTTATATGAAGGATGAAAGGTGAAATTTTCCTATGTGCTCTCACAATGACAATTGTACCGCACATCTTCCCTCCTGCAGGTAGTGGAATTTGATACTAGAGATAAGGACCAACTCATTTGGAAATCTAGTGTTACTGGGGAATTCAATATGAAAATGCCTTACAATGATCTGATTGGGACTAGAAAGGAATTTCCTTGGTATAAGATCACTTGGTTTAAACATAGAATTCCAAGACATTCCTTCATTTTTGGGTGGCATGCTTGAGAAGACTTAAAAATAAAACAAAATTGAAGAAGTGGGGACTTACTGATAGTAATGCTTGTTTATTCTGTGAAAATGGGTCTGAGGATGAAGACCCCTTATTTTTGAGTTGTCCTTATTCTAAGTCTATTTGCCAGGGTCTCTTACTCAAACTAGGCTGCTTAAGGAATCCTTGCAACACTTGGGATGCTAAACTTCAGTGGTGCTTATCCGATTTTAGAGGTGATGGTGTTGTTGCTACTCTGAAGAAAATCTGTCTGACTAGTTTTGTCTATCATATCTGGAAGAAAAGGAACAGAAGGGTCTTCTCAAACCAAAGCATGAGTGAATATGGAGTCAGCCTCATGATTATTAATGATGTTAGATTGAAGTGTGTCTCTTCAAAATTTTATGAGCTGGATAGCCCTCAAATTAGAAGATTGGTAGCTGGGTGGGGTTTTGAATGTTGTTTTAAAGTTCCACATGTGATTCCTTGTACCTGGATCTTTCCTATGGAGGAAGAAGTCATGATAAATATTGATGGTTCTAGAAGGGATGACTCTCGAGGGTGTGGTGCCATTATTAGAGATCACTTGGGGACTGTATTGTCTGCTGCTTGTGGGGGCTCCATTCCTGCTACTATTGAGGCTCATGAACTGCAAGGAGTAGAACTGGGGTTGAATGTAGCAAAGTTCAAAAGACACAAAATATTGCATATCAGTACTGATTCTTTGGTGGTTTATAACCTTCTCTCTGACAGTAAGGCCATTCCATCTTGGAGTGTTCTTCATGTCTGGCGAAGAATTGTTCATCTCAGGCAAATTTTTGACAGCATCAGATACTCAAAGGTTTATAGGGAGACTAATAGAGCTGCTGATTATCTTGCAAGTTGTCATCCTAGAGGAAATTTTGTAGAAGTAGATCCCTTCAGTTTTGATAATAAGTTGAAAAAGATTGTTGAAGAGGATAGTAGTCGTAAGATCTACTATAGAAAGTAGGTTGTTTTTTCTTTTTTGGTTTTCTTTTCTTTGGCTTAGTTTGTAAGGTTCTGGGTTCTCCTTAAACCCTGCGGATTGTGTAAAAAAAAAAAAAAAAAGAAATAGAGTTAATGTGTCTGAAACCAAACGAAAGCTAAAGACACCCGAAACAAGAAACACCCGACATAAGTAAAAAACATAAAAGGAAAATTACATCTTTCTTACACTCATGTACACTAACATCCCCCCTCAAACTGATGGATCTGTAAGTACATAAGTTTGTTAGCTAAGAAAATGAACAAAGTAACTCCCAAGCCCTTTGTCATAAGATCAACAACTTGATATTGAGAAGGAACATATGAGACTTGCAGAAATCCACTCTCTACGAGATTGCGAATGCAATGATAATCTATCTCAATGTGTTTTGTTCTGGCGTGAAAAACAGGGTTTGCAGCCAAACTACCAGCACTACTGTTGTCGCAAAACAAAATAAAAGGAGATGATAAAGAGACACCCAACTCTGTAAGTAAATAGTAAATCCACAGCATCTATGCACTGGTTACATCCAAAGCCTTGTATTTTTTCTCAGCAAAATATCGAGAGATAGTAGGTTGTTTCTTTGAGCTCCATGAGACCAAAGAGTTTCCAAGAAAAATACAATATCCTGCAGTGGACTTGCGAGTATCAGGGTAGCTTGCCCAGTCAGAGTCCGAGTAAGCTTGAAGAACATCACAAGGCCCTGCAGAGAGAGTCACACCAGAACTAACAATACCTTTCACATAACGCAATATTCTTTTAACTAACTGAAGATGAACAGAAGTTGGTATGTACATAAACTGGCAAACATAGTTCACAACAAAGCACAAATCGGGTCTAGTTAATGTTAAGTATTGTAACCCACAAACAATTCTTCTATAAAAGGTAACATCAGCATCATCCAACACAATACCATGGTGGACTGAAACCCTTGGACCAGAAGTAACTGGTGTAGTTGCAGGCCCACAAAGGAGCATATCATCTTTCTGAAGTAAGTGAAGAACATACTTTTGCTGAGACAATAAGAGTGTGTCAGATGTTCTGTGCATTCAGTACCAAGAAATAAATGCAAATCCCCTAAGTCTTTCATAGAAAATTCTTTGCTCAATACATAAATAAAAGAATGAAGCAACTCAAGGGAAGAGCCTGTTAAGATAATTTCATCCACATACAATAACAGAACAATCATTCTTGAACCAGATCTGTAGATGAACACAGAAGTAAAAACAGATTTAATAAAACAATGCTGAGTAAGAAAAGCACAAAATTTCTCAAACCAAGCTCTAAGAGCTTGTTTGACGCTATATATTTCTCGAGGTGACATACATAATCAGGATGAACAGAATCTTCAAACCCTTTAGGCTGTCTCATAAACACATCTTCAGTCAAGTTTCCATGCAAGAATGCATTAGAAATATCTAGCTGTTGAATAGGCCAGTTCCTAGATAGAGCTAGAGTAAGAACACTTCTAATAGTTGAGGTATTAACCACCGGGCTGAAAGATTCAAAACAATCAATACCATCATGTTGACCACAACCTTGAGCAACTAAGCGAGACTTATATCTTTCAATAGTACCATCTGATTTGTATTTAATCTTGTATGCCCACTTGCTGCCTAGAACATTCGTACCATCAACAAAAGGAACCAAGTCCCTTGTATCATTATCTTTTAAAGATGTATTTAGCAAATATTTACTCTTTACCACTTGTATTTACTTCTATCATTCAATCTGAAATTGAACTTAAAAATTATAAGGCTGCTGCTAAAGATGTCAAATGGGTAAAATCTATGAAGTCTGAGAATAATGCTTTAAAAGAGAATGATACATGGGACTTGGTTCCTTTTGTTGATGGTATGAATGTTCTACGCAGCAAGTGGGTATACAAGATTAAATACAAATCAGATGGTACTATTGAAAGATATAAGTCTCGCTTAGTTGCTCAAGGTTGTAGTCAACATGATGGTATTGATTTTTTTGAAACTTTCAGCCCTATGGTTAAGACCTCAACTATTAGATTTGTTCTTACTATAACTCTATCTAGGAACTGGCCTATTCAACAGCTAGATATTTCTAATGCATTCTTGCATGGAAACTTGACTGAAGATGTGTTTATGAGACAGCCTAAAGGGTTTGAAGATTCCGTTCATCCTGATTATGTCTGTCACCTCAAGAAATATATAGCGTCAAACAAGCTCCTAGAGCTTGGTTTCAGAAATTTTGTGGTTTTCTTACTCAACATGGTTTTATTAAATCTGTTTTTGATACTTATGTGTTCATCTACAAATATGGTTCAAGAATGATTGTTCTGTTATTGTATGTGGATGACATTATCTTAACAGGCTTTTCCCTTGAGTTGCTTCATTCTTTTATTTCTGTATTAAGCAAAGAATTTTCTATGAAAGACTTAGGGGATTTGCATTTATTTATTGGTACTGAATGCACAGAACATCTGACACACTCTTATTGTCTCAGCAAAAGTATGTTCTTCACTTACTTCAGAAAGATGATATGCTCCTTTGTGGGCCTGCAACTACACCAGTTACTTCTGGTCCAAGGGTTTCAGTCCACCATGGTATTGTGTTGGATGATGATGATGTTACCTTTTATAGAAGAATTGTTTGTGGGTTACAATACTTAACATTAACTAGAACCGATTTGTGCTTTGTTGTGTACTATGTTTGCCAGTTTATGTACATACCAACTTCTGTTCATCTTCAGTTAGTTAAAAGAATATTGCGTTATGTGAAAGGTATTGTTAGTTCTGGTGTGACTCTCTCTACAGGGCCTTGTGATGTTCTTCAAGCTTACTCGGACTCTGACTGGGCAAGCTGCCCTGATACTCGCAAGTCCACTGCAGGATATTGTATTTTTCTTGGAAACTCTTTGGTCTCATGGAGCTCAAAGAAACAACCTACTATCTCTCGATCTTTTGCTGAGGAAAAATACAAGGCTTTGGCTGTAACTAGTGCATAGATGCTGTGGATTTCCTATTTACTTACAGAGTTGGGTATAACCGTTTGCAACTGACCACGAAGAAGACTATGACGAGCAGTAAATTGATCAGTAAATTCAGATCTAAGATAATCCCAATACTGTTTTGAAGTAGTCAAGCCAAAAGTACTAGAAGAGACAGATTTGGAGAAGGTAGCATTGAAACACGAGATGATAAACCGATCCATCTGATGCCAGAACAAGTTCTCAGGATTGACAAATTCAACTCCATTAACTGTTATTCTAGCAGGTGGTTCAACATAAGTACCATCAACAAAACAGAGAAGATTTGTGCTCATTAAGATAGATTCAAATTGATGTCGCCAGGGAAAGAAATTAGTTGAGTCGAGTTTGAAGGATACATAATTATAGATGTTTTGAAAGGGTAGGGTAAAGCTTATATTCTGGTGTTGAAATTGATTAACCAGATTGTTTATATCTTGAGAATTGGGTGTAACCACGGCGGCGACTGGATCACCATCTAACAATAGAAGAAGTTAGATTAATTGATATGTGTTTTGAGGCCAACATGATCGAATAGCAATGGTTACTGGTAATCTGATACCATGAAAGATAAGTTGATGAAACAGATTCAAAGAGATAAAAGTTATTAGAATACTGAATAAGTTCATACATAGGGAGCAACCCTAGAAATAGAGTTAATATGTCTTAAACCAAAGGAAAGATAAAGACACCCAACATAAGTAAAAAACATAAAATGAAAATTACATCTCTCTTACACTCATGTACACTAACACAGCTAAGAGACAGTATATCGGAAAACAAACATACAAGCAAAATGCTATCAACCAATACCTTAAATTATCTAATTCATCTCTCCTCTATGTTGATAGTTACGATTACCTTTTTCTCCGTTGGGCAGTCAACGAAACCGTGACATATGACTGTTTAAATCTGTTTATACCCCTCCGTGTTGGTCGAATCAATACCCTAAACACTCTGATTCATCTCTTAATCTCTGTTGAGAGTTACGCTTGCCCTTTGAAACGGCGAGGGTACTAAGTATGCCATAATTTTTTCGATATCAACCTATACGAGAGACACTTTGTGTAATCTAATGCAGACACGAACTGTAAAGGAATTTACTTAAACAAGATGTACACTTGGTACATAGAATAAGTTCGAAACCCAAACCGATCCATGGGATCAAACTAGTGGTGATTCATGTACAAGTGTATTTAATTACTTTGATTATAAAGACAAAGAAATATAACGTGGAAGTAAATTAAATCACAGGACACACAAGATTTAATTTTTTAGCAAGACAAAATGCAAGGCAGAAAAACCCGGGAATTAGTTCAGTTTTGAATACTCTCAGAATTAAGCCATTATATATACAAATTGACTACAACAACTTTATATAGTTGAGACCAAGTAAATTAAAACTGCTTCGTTGCTCAGTTCCTTCAGTATACCTGCGCCTACAACCAATCTGGTTTACGCACGTGAATCCCAAGATAAAGTCCATTATCTCAAGTTGATTCACCTGCTGTGAAGGCTTCCGCTAATCAACTTCTTTGGATCGTCATCCTGAACAATAAATGACTAACCTATTTCAGTAACCTCTCTATTCAATATCCTAGATCAACAAGTTAATCAGAGATATGGTAAATATAAAAGTTTTTCCCTTTAATCAATATAAACTTCTTTGTCAGACACAGATCAACTAAATAAGGAATTATCAATCTTAGTTCAAAAACTATCAAAGTAGATCTCAAAGATAAACAACTAGATAGATTGTTGATGTATACAACAAGCTTGGTGTCTGTCAAGATAAAAAACTTGTAGGATCCCAGTTAATCAAGTATGCATGAAGTATATATCACAAAGATCGGAATACCAAAAACAAAATCTTATACTTTTCAATATTCAGTCATCAAAGTACTTACACAAACAACTTGATTCCGCTAGTGACCAATCGCGTATAGAAAGAAGTCTTTTAACAATGGATGATCAATAGTCATATCTTTAGATCTTGAATCAATAAAGCAGATCTGAAATCGCCGATCCTTGAACTAGCTTGAGTGACCTGATATCAGACCGAAGGCTCACGGAATAAACAAACTATCAATGTTCAACTTTATTGTTAGTCAATCAAATCAATAATCAAAAACTAAAATAACAATACTTATTTAGTTTCCCACCAATGGTACTACTACAGATTCTTGATCCCATAAAAGATTTTAAACGAAGGCTGCATAAGAGATTTCACCTAATTAGGATACTCACCTCTCCAATGAGTATTACGAGAATATACCTAGTGGGATTCCCACACAAACAGTTAAGCAATATGTCTAATGGATAAGTTTGTGAGAATACAAGCTTCTACTATTTATTATGACCAAGACAGTTTGGACAACAAGGATTACCAAATTCGAAAATACTAAAGATATTCAATAAAATGTTTATTTTCAGTTTTCTCAAAATTCCAACTGTAATCCAACTCATGTACCAAAACCATTCTTGGAGGACAACTAATATTAACTAGCATATAACATATACTTTATTAATATAAAAACAAGAGATATGCTAATCCTCTGGGATATGGAAAGCATGTAATTCTGAATATCAAAAGATATTTAGAATATTTCGGTTTCAGGATCTCACCTTGAGTATCAAGGAAAATACTTGAACATTAAGTAATAAGAGTTTAGCACATGTTATGTTAAAATTTTATGAACTTTCCATTTTATCCAAACTATATTTATGATAGCTATGCAAACCCTAAGATAATATCCAAACGGAAAATGCCTACTTTGGCAGTCGGAGCAAGTATTTCTTCGAAGATATAGAATTCAACCAATCGCGACGAAGGGGGTTGAAAACACCGGGGGTACCAAAATACACCACCAACTTTTTCGTAGGAAATCTGTATGAACAAACTAAACACAACTCCGAAAGTAAAAACTCAATCAAGGAAAGTGTCTAGAGTTATATATCTCTCTCTCTCTCTCTTGTGATTAGAACGTTTACAGAATTGAATCCGTGAACCTAATCTCAAATAGAGTTCTTAGACGGTACCAAAGGCCAATATCCAAGGATCAAATAAGTCTTATCTAACAAACTAGGTCGGACCTATCTATTGTGATTAATCAACGCACAACCTGTGATATTTCAATTATAAAGATAAACAATATAATGTGGAAAAAGAAAGGTATATTTTGACTTTGGGTCCCAAAAAAGTGACAAATATTCCGTTTGGGTCCCAGAAAGTTTTAAATTAGAGTTTGGGTCTCAAGACGGTCAATTATAATTTAGGGTCAAGACGGTCAAATGCAACACTTGTCACTTTATTTGAAACTTTTTGGGACCCAAATGCAACACCGGTCACTTTATTGGGACCCAAAATCAAAATATCCAAAAAATAAATAACACAGACACCAAGAATTTTGTCAACAAGGAAACCGCAAATGCAGAAAAAACCCAGGACCTAGTCCAGATTGAACACCAAACTGTATTAAGCTGCTACAGACACTAGCCTACTACCAATTAATTTCGGTCTGGAATGTAGTTGAGCCCGAACTCAGTTACCCACTGATTCAAGTACAATTGCTCTCCTTACGCCTCTTGAATCTTAGTACGACTCCGCGCAATTTAATTCCCTTAGAAGGAGTCCCACCAACTAAGAGTTGCTTCAACTCAATTGAAGACTTTAAACCAAATCTGCCTCTCATAGATTAGGCCTATAATTGATTTCCTGATTTACGATCGAAACAGATGATCATATCAAACGTATGATTAAAGTGATGGAAAAATCGATAGCAACTTTATAAAAGTATGGCTATCCTCAAAATCCGGACTTATGCAACCGGACGTGCAGCCTAGATTATTATTCACCTCATAAGCATAAAACTTGCGGAATCACAAAGTTTGGGACGAAGAGAACTTTGTGATTTCTATCCATCTTGTTCAAGTGATAAATCGACAATTGAACAAGATCAGGATACTCAAGTTATCAAGATAAAATATAACTGGACCTGGCTTCACGAATCCCAATGAATTCTTTGATAGTCGCTAAACCCTAAAAAGTTCTATGGAGAGGACGACTCTAGATATAACTAGGACACACCAAAAAGTAGTGTCAAGATTCCAAGATCCCAGTTGCGAAGAGTTCCCCTTATATAGACTTCAAAGCTTAGGTTGCTTTAGGTTTAAGCTAAGATGGCTTTGGAACCAAGCAAACAATATTCACCGTTAGATGAAATCTTTGAATCTTATTCACATAAACAAGATATAACTCTGGTTAGGTAAACCGTAACTGAACCGTGTATAAAGACTATATCCAACATGGTTAGCCGAAACTAGCGGATTTGAACTAAAAATCTTAACACTCATTTTCATGTACACAAAGACATTAATCTTGAGTCACAATCATGTGATCAAATGAGTCTAGTGTTAAGAATTGATCAAATGCAAATCATCTCATAGAAATAATTTAATGGCAATTGAATTATAATCGACATGGTTGGTAAATGCACAAAGTACAAATACTTGAGTCGTTGGTGAGTCGGTTGAGTCACAGTATGCGGACCGGTTTGCAAACTTATAAGCAAAACCGAGTTCCGGAGTTGACAGAAAATTTTCAGTTCACGTACTGATTTGCAAACTTAAAACTTTTCCCTATTCCGGAGTTCACAAAACTTTTTCAATTTGTGTACCGGTTTGGGTACTAAACTGGTTCTAAAACATAGAACTGTATTGGCTCGCATACCGATTTGAATGCTTTTTAACTCGGTTCCCTTACCAAAATGGTCCGCATAACAATATACATACCTATCCGGATCACGAAACAAATAAATTTTCCCATGATGTGCATACGAGTATGCGTATCACACAAATCTGAAAGTTGGTATATAGCTACTCCGCTACGTGTACAAGAACATGTAATACGGCTTCATACATAATACAGTTTTCTCAGTTTGTAAGACTGATAACACTGTCTTGTATTCTGAATATAGTAGTTCTATATTTCTCTAGATCAATTCAAAACATTCCTAAATAACATCAATGACACATATCATTGTTCCAGGCTATTTTTGAATGATAAACTTGAATCATGATTTGGTTCCGAACAATAAATTATTCTGCACCGAAATTGATCAAGTATGAACAAATGTTCATTAAGCTTAGTCATTATATTTCGATAAATTCGTAAACTAAATAATTAGTTCTCCATTCAAAATTCTTGTCTACGCAAGCTGGTCTAATTACTTATGCGACAAACATCTCAAGGATAGAAAAGTGAATATAACTTGAGAAATAGGAGGTCAGTTGTGACGCCCAACCTAATTACCTGCTTAGCTAATAGGATTACAACCTAATTGAAGCATCAAACCTAGATTACCTATTTTAAAAATCATATTTACATAAAGTGCTAGTAACAAAACCCAAACTCTCTGATATTATACAAATGACAAATCTCTTAAGTAATATGAATATATTAATGTGTTGTTTTACAGAAAAATAATACATATATAAAAGATAAATAAACATCTTCAGTTCGCTAAAACTTTAAGCTACGAAAACGGAAACCTTCACATGCACAATTTCTTGTGTAACTGAAACTGAAGTGGGACCGAGTGAGCACATCATCCCAAAGGGGTTCCCAACGGAAACAAATAACTTTCAAGTAATCACTAACATGCTACTAAAGGGTAAACAATTTATGAGTAACAATATGAGAAAAAAATTAACACCTTTTACACCAAGCACCGAGCATAACATCGAAATATAACATTTTAGAAAAAGAAATGCAGATTTTGCACCCCATACTACAAACTCTGCGATCAAACAGCTATGATATGCAAACGGCCGTTTTCCCCAAATACCTCGTAGATAATAGTTACACTTCCCGTGCTGAATAAAACGTAAATTTACCATACAAAATAAAAAGTAATAATATTTACACCCTTGTGCTGAAATAGTTGTATTGCACTTCCCGTGCTATATAACATTTACACTTCCCATGCTGAATAAGACTTAGCAAGGAGCCATGGGGAAACCATGGACACTCCCTGCGGGGATACTAGGTAACAAATATTGAAAATACGAGGGTACCCAAATATACCTCAATCTAAAATTTTTCCTACCTATAATTTGTTTCTCCGAAAGTGATTGTCTATGGACTGAGTCGAGACAATACAACTAATCGGTTCACATTTATTGTGATCGTCTATGGATACGAGATCGAGACAATACAACAACGAAGTATGTTTACTTGATAAAAAGGTTCGGACTTAACCAAACACAATAGGATTCACTTATCAAGTAAATAGGAATTAACGTTTGTGTGATTTACTTAAATTATAATAAAACAATTATAATGCGAAAAATAAAAGTAAATGACACATCAAGATTTTGTTAACGAGGAAAACCTCAAATGCAGAAAAACCCCGGGACCTAGTCCAGAATTGAATACTCTCGGGATTAAGCTACTACACAAAATTACACCAACTTCGTATAGTTGAGACCAAGCGACTAAACCTATAGTCCACCTAGTTCCGTATGTATTCCCACGCCTCCAACTTATAAATAAGTCACGTACTTGGATGAATTCCTTTGGTTCGTATTCCAAACAGTAAAGGAACAACAAATCTGTTTGGTATCAACTCTCTTCAACCAAGTGATATGAGTCGGACAAAGGATTTTCTGTTTATCTTAACATAAACTCCTTCGTCAGATCCTTAGATCTATCTTATGTTCAATTACCAAAGTAATCGTTAAGATTTTTCAATCAACACTCTTAATCCAAAGAATTGAGTTGATGCCTATCTACTCAATTAACCAATCCAATTCTATCACAAGGATAAAACCGATTATTAATTGGATCATCTTTTTACCAAAAAAAAGTATTGTGCACACCAAATATTATGAACTCACAAATCAGAAATCTTCACAATCTTATTCGTCTTCAAATCTTCTTATATCTTCAATAAACACCTGCACACAATCACTTGAATCTCTTGTGATCAATCAAGCACAGAATGGAGTCTGTTAACAATGAATTATCACAAGATCGTCTTTAGAACTAACAACTGTCTAAAGATCCCCGTCGAAACTCTAAACTAGTTTGAGTGAATCTTATATCAGAAGAGAAGATTCTCAAGCATAAACAAACTAGGTGCAATCAAAGTTCAACCACCGTTAGTCAATCAAATCAATGAAAACAAAAGATAAACCGCAATTATCTAGCTTCCCACCAACGGTACTGACTAGAGATTTTCAATCCCAAAGAAGACTTTAAACTGAGCGGCCTTAATATATTTCGCCTAATTAGGTTACTCTCCTCTTCGAATAGGCGGCTTCACCAGTAGCAGCACAACAAGAGGTAGTTTGCTGTTACGAAGGATTAGTTTGCTAGAAATGCAAACTTCAGTATTTATAGACTAGGAAGTTTGGACACCAAGGAATTTCCAAAACAGAAAATATTCTCAAGATATTCATTAAAGCACAAATTCGGTTTCCATAATTCCTGGAAATGCTCTGTCCAAAAATAATGATCGAAATCTCTCAGAAAATTTTTAATTAGTAAATGCACATTACTAATTATGATTTTCCTAAAAATGAGATTAATAACCTTAATTAAAAGATTCTTAACTTATTTATGTTTCGATCCTGGGATTCTCTTCCCTTAGCAATTAAGGAATAACTTTGAACAATTAAATAATAAACATTCACAACATGTGTTCAAAGTATGTCGACATCCTAACTTTGTAAGTTCTCTTTCATACTTACAACCTTGAAACTGATTTGCCAAACTTCCAAACAAGTTTAGAATTGGTTCATCTGACTTTCAAGAACTATGCGATTGATCAAATAACATTCAATCACAATCATGGGTTTAACGATTCTACCAAAACAAGTTTCGGTTCTACCTCCATGTGAGTACTATGCATAGTCACACTAGGTTTCCAAAATTCGGTTCACTAGGTACTAGGATCGGTTCCCCACATATATATGGTATCTAACTTGAATGTGTTACACATGTCCATAGGACCGGTTCCCCTTTGCCTAAAAACGTGTTGCACATGTCCATAGGATAGGTTCCCCTTTCTGCTATAAACCTTGATGCACCTCATACAAGGATCGATTCCCCTTTGTGATTTATTGCACCTCTTACTAGGATCAGTTCCCCTTTTTCCAGTTTTGGTCAGACATAAAATCACAAACCCGATCATACCATCTCAGGTGATTACTTAAGATCGGTTTCACTAATAAAAGTCATACCAATACATAAGTCAGGCCTTTGTGAATAGTTCTACCAAGAACACAAACAAGTTGTGAGTGGTTATACTCAATCACACATATTGGTTTTTCATAAGATAATCAATGAATAACAAAACCAATAACACCTGGCAATTTCCTTTTCAGTTCATGAAAAAACGGGGGTCTAACAACACCACCCAATATTTCTCTTAGCAATTTGTATGGACTAACTCCGAATTACTTTCTAGAGAATCAACTAGACTGTCAGACTCAATCTAGGTAAAAGTATCTCAAGGAGTTAATATATATCTCTTGTTTTGATTTACTCGAGCTAATAGAAATCATCGAGTCTTTAATCAAACACAAGGAATAACTTGGATGGTCCCAAAGACCAATATCCAAGGATCAATCAATATCAATCAACAACCCAAGGTCGGATTTCCAATTGATTGATTCAAACGTACAACATGTATTATTTCAATTATATAAACAAATATAATGCGGAAATGGAAATAACACAGACACCAGAAATTTTGTTAACGAGGAAACCGCAAATGCGGAAAATCCCCGGGACCTAGTCCATATTGAACACACACTGTATTAAGCCGCTACAGACACTAGCCTACTCCAAGTTAACTTAGGAATGGACTGTAGTTGAACCCCAATCAGTCTCCCACTGATCCAAGGTATTGTTGTACTCCCTACGCCTCTGATCCCAGGATACTGCGCACTTGATTCCCTTAGCTGATCTCACCCGCAACTAAGAGTTGCTACGACCCAAAGTCGAAGACTTAAAAATAAACAAATATGTCTCACACAGAAAAGTCTATCAAAGGATCAATCTGTCTCCCACAGATAAACCCTAAAAGGTTTTGTTCCGTCTTTTGATAATAATCAAGGTGAACAGGAACCAACTGATAATCCGGTCTTATATTCCCGAAGAACAGCCTAGAGTTATCAATCACCTCACAACAATCTTAATCGTATGGTAGCGAAACAAGATGTTGCGGAATCACAAACAATGAGACGAAGATGTTTGTGATTACTTTTTATATCTTGCCTATCAGAGATATCAATCTCAAGCCAATCAACCTGATTGTACTCGTATGATAGAAGATGTAATATCAGATCACAAAACTACGATAAAAGTAGTATCACACGTAAGGTGTGGGGATTAGTTTTACACAATGCTAGATGTCTCCTTTATATAGTCTTTCAAATCAGGGTTTGCAATTAAGTTACCTTGGTAAAAAAGCAATCAATATCCACCGTTAGATGAAAACCTGATTTAGATTCAAGCTAATATTTCTCAACCGTTAGATCTAAAACTTAGCTTGTTACACACACTTGACAATGCACGCTTCTAGGTTTGTTAAACTTACCCAAACGTATGCACTTGTTGGGTCAACAATAGTTAACCAAAAGGTTAGCCATATGAGCATTTCATATCAACCGCGTTCTTCTTCACCATAAATAGTTCAAATGACTTCAAATGAACTAGTTAGAGAGTTGTTCAATTGCAAGGAAATCTCATGTACTACACAAGACACAATTGAAGCAAAGATGATTTGATTGACTTGAATCGGTTCATGAACTTTTATAGCCACGGTTTGCAAACTGCATTCCTTAGTCTTTTTAAGTTTAAGTTCAGAAATCATCTTCATATATATAACCTTCTCAAGTTCGCAGACTAGGTTCGCGGACTTAAGTTACTGTCCAGAGTTTACAAACTCCAGCAGAAATTCTCGGGTATGAGAACTTCGCCGATTCGCGGACTGAGTTCGCGGACTTGGCTCACGCCATTCTTCCGGTTCTCTTGATCAACAAAGTTCGCAAACTTTGGTTCAAGGAATATGACATATACATAAGTGTGTTTCCACAAAAATGCTTATGTCCACCATTGCTTATGTAATCTAAACTCTCATTTCAATCATTGAAACATTCTTAGAGGGCGTTATACAGTTGTTACACCATTTATCGTCAAAGAAATTTTCAAGATGATTGAAACATATCATGACTTTCGTCACATGGTAAAGATAAACTTGGTTAAAGCGAAAAGCTTACCAACTCATATTTCGAGATATAGATAGGCGAAATATACTCAGCTTGAAATACCAAATGTGTATAATCAAAGTCTATATATATAGCATACGACTTCTTGTCTCAAAGAGTGTGATATAGAGTAGATAGGCTTTTGAGTGATAGATAAGTTCAAGTATTCACATACCTTTTTGTAGATAAGTTCCACCGGTTCCTTGAGCAGTTCTTCTTCTTGTATGATGAATCTCCATGAAGTCCTTGAGCTCAACTACACTTTCTATCCTAGTCCGAGACTTAGCTATAATAGACTAGAAATCAAGACTTATAGTTTTGATC
Organism: Papaver somniferum; assembly: GCF_003573695.1. Classification (NCBI taxonomy): domain Eukaryota; kingdom Viridiplantae; phylum Streptophyta; class Magnoliopsida; order Ranunculales; family Papaveraceae; genus Papaver; species Papaver somniferum. The sequence continues at coordinate 145,671,695 of NC_039365.1, read as the reverse complement.
ACTAACATTGAAAAACATGCTTGAGATAGAAACGCATGCGATTTCGACCGAGCAATGCTCTAACAATCTCCCCCTTTGTCAATTTTAGTTACAAAACTATCAATACATATGGAATACAAAAAAGATAAAGAAACTTTAGTAGCTCCTATTCCACATGTCTAATCTTCAACATTCCTTGAAATCTTCGTCACTTCCAAGTACTCCAATGATCCCAAAGGTTGCAAGTTTAACATCACCATTTTTGAAGATCCGTAGCTATAATAATGAGAAAGCATCGGTCTCGATCATTGTTATACAATGTCATAGTATTATTACACAGCGTCAAAGTTCAATTGTATCATAACTTCAACAATAGTACTATGGTGATATGTATCACTCCCCCTTAGTCAATACTCCATCTCACATGGAAACCACTTCCCCTTGCACAATGATCCGAAAACCATATGTATTTGTAGTGTGAACTACATATTAATTCTCCCCCTTTTTGTCAATAAAATTGGCAAATGTACAAGAACGGGATCATAATAAAATTTCCGAAAGAGACATTTCATGACTAAAAGAAAAAATACATACCAACTAATTTAGATGTAATCATAAAGCCGAAGCTAAATGCATTCATCAAGGAGTTTAAAGATACAAGATAACCCCTTTAAAATTCCGCAGCGGCACACCCCTCAAGATATGACCATTAACCACAAGTTCAAAAGAACTCTCCCATTTGGTGTCATTCCCGAAAGAACAACAAGAGCGACCTTAATTTCAAAAGAAAAGAAGGATTTTGAAACAAAAATGACACTAACAAGACAAAGACGACTCTACGGAAACTGAACTGGAGTAAACCTACTGGAGTTTCAAACTCAATTGCCCAAAAGATAGAGATAAGCATAGGGGGAATAGTTATAGAAACGTTTTAATGAACCAAAACAACACCAATAGACTGCCGCAAGTGTTGAAACGTAGCAGTGTTTAACGGTTTGGTAAGAATATCAGCCAATTGTTGTTTGGAAGGCATAAATTCCATACTTATGATACCATTTTCATAGAGATCACGAATAAAATGGTACCTTATGTCAATGTGCTTTGTTCTTTAGTTATTAACGAGATTCTCAGTGATTCGAATCGCACCAGAGTTATCACAAAATATCTTCATTATTCCAGTATCAACTCCATAATCAGCTAGCATTTGTTTCATCCATAAGAGTTGAGTACAGCATGATCCAACAACAATATATTTTGCCTCACATGTAGACAGGGATTGAGAATTTTGCTTCTTGCTATGACAAGCTACAAGATTTAGTCCTACATAGTATAAATCCCCTGAAGTACTTTTTTTGTCTTCTACACATCTTGCCCAATCAGCATCTGAATAAGCAGATAGATCAGTGTTAGCATCAAAAGTGTAAGATAAACCAAACCCGACAGTGTGATTAATAAATCGAATGATCCTTTTTGCAGCTGCAAGATGAGATTCCTTTGGATTTTCCTGAAACCTGTTACAACAACCAACACTGAAAGAAATATCAGGTCTAGTAGCTGTAAGATACAAAAGGCTACCAATAATAGATCGATACAACTTTTGATCCACTTTTGCTCCTTTCTCATGTCTATGTAGTTTACCAGTAGTGGGCATAGGTGTTAATTTTGGGGAAGACTTATCCAGATCGAACCTTGTCACAAGGTCTCGAGCATACTTCTCTTGGGATAAGTAAATTCCATCCTTATGTTGTTGAATTTGTAATCCTAAGAAGAATTTTAATTCACCAACATTGCTCATTTCAAATTTCTTATCAAGAGAGACTTGGAAGTCCTTTGCAAATTTTTCAGAAGTTGATCCATAGATGATATCATCTACATAGATTTGAGAAGTAACCACATATTTCCCACTCCATTTGGTAAACAAGGTTTTATCAGCTCCGCCTCTTGAAAAACCTTTTCTAATAAGAGAAGTGGTAAGTTTTTCAAACCAGGCTCTAGGTGCTTGTTTCAACCCATACAATGCCTTTTTGAGTTTTAGCACATCATCTGGGAAATCAGGGTTTTCAAACCCCTTAGGTTGAGCGACATAGACTTCCTCCTTTAAAATTCCGTTTAGGAACGCGGATTTTATATCCATTTGAAACAACTTAATCTTAAGAAAACAAGCATGAGCTAACAAAAGACGAATGGACTCAAGGCGTGCCACAGGAGCAAAGGTCTCGTCAAACTCAATCCCTTCAATATGTGAATATCCTTTAGCGACAAATCTAGCTTTATTTCTGACAATCGTGCCAAATTCATCAGACTTATTCTTGAATATCCATTTGGTACCAACAATATTGATATTGGAGGGACAAGGTACAAGTTTCCACACATCTTGTCTTTGAAATTGATTTAACTCTTCATGCATTGAATTCACCCAAAATGGATCGTTCAGATCTTCATCAATATTCCTTGGTTCTACTTGTGAAAGATAACAACCAAAATTGCACATATATTGAAGTTGTCCTCTTGTTTTGGATGTAGAATCTCTTCCTCCAATAATATAGTTGGCATCATGATTCCTTTGAACCCAGAGATTCGTGGAGGGACACGTTCTTGTTCGTCAGGAATGGCTTGATCAGTGTTATTCTCCTCGTCACTAGAAATGTCAGGATCAGTAACTGTTGGGATAACTTCAACTGATTATGGAATTTCTTTGACTTTATCAATTGTCTCGGTTGGAGGAAATTCAGCAGGAGGATTATCATGACGAAAGTTATAAATGTTGTCGATGATAACATTAGTAGATTCCACCATGACTTGTGTTCTGATATTAAACACTCGAAAACCACGACTATAAGAAGCATAGCCAAGAAAGATAACTTCATCACTTTTGGTGTCGAATTTCCCTTTCTGTTCTCGATCTTTCAAAATATAACACTTAATTCCAAACACCTTGAGATAGTGTAGGTTGGGTTTCCTTCCGTACCACAACTCATAAGGAGTGTTAATGGTTTTAGACCGTAATTACACACGGTTGATCAAGTAACATGCTGTAAAAATAGCTTCTCCCCAAAATCTTAATGGTAAGTTTTTGTTATGGAGCACTACCCTTGCCATTTCATGAATATTCCTATTCTTTCTTTCAGCAACTCCATTAGCTTGAGGAGTGATAGGTGGTGAGTATTGTTGAATGATCCCCAGTTCGTCACAGAATTTAAATACCTTGGTGTCTTTGAATTCAGTTCCACGATCGCTTTTAATTTTCTTTAGTTTACGACCTTGTTCGTTCTGGATCCTTTTAAAAATAATCTTGAATTCACTAAGAGTTTCATTTTTATGAGATAGAAATGCAACCCAAGTGAATCTGGTGTAATCATCTACCATAACTAAAGCATACTTCTTACCAGCAAAAGTGGGTTGTTGAATTGGTCCGAAGAGATCCATATGAATTAAATCAAGTGGAGATTTAGTGAGAATATCTCGAGATGATTTGTGGTGAACTTTCTTTTGCTTACCCTTTTGACAGGCACCACATACACCTTCAATCTTTGCATTAATTTTGGGAATTCCTCTAACAAGTTCTTTATTAATGATCTTAGTTAGAAGACGATAATTGATGTGACCAAAACGCTCATGCCAAAGATGTGTAGATTCCACCTTAGTCAAATTGCAACGGTAGCTAAACCGAGTATCAAGTAGATAACAATTGTTTTTACCACGAGTTCCTTGAAAAATTACTTTCCCAGTTTTGTCTACTATGTCACATCCATTTGAATTGAATACAACTCGATGGCCTTTGTCATAAATTTGACTAATAGAAAGAAGATTAGCAGTCATACCTTTTACGTATACTACATCATAGATTTCTGGAACACCGGGCAGTTTGATCGTTCCCTTCTTGCTGATGTAGAAACAACTCCCATCTCCAAACGTTACAGGACCTCCTTCATAGTCAATAGACGAAACAAACCATGTGAGATCACCTATCATATGTCTACTACATCCACTATCAAGAAACCATTGAAAAGGAGACGTAGATGTTAAAGCAAAGGCACCCATACTATTAGTACTTCTTTGTTTAGAGTTTCCTGATAGTTTTGTATGTCCTTTCAGAGTATCAAAAAGTTGTTTAGTTTTCTTACAAAGATTACTTGCAACATTCAGACTCTTTTGAAACGACATACAAACCTGTTGAAGGTGATTGGAAGAATCACAACAACAATACGATCCAAAACCTTGAAGTTTGTCTGAGTGGTTCCTAGTCATATCAGTTTTCACAACAACCGGTCGTTGATTACTATCTCATTTACGACTATTCTTTTAAGAGGAACAACTGGAGTTTCTCAGATTCACCAAGGGATTATTACCAGATATCAAATCCTTAAGAATTGCAATTTCTGCAACAAGACCAGAGTTGATCCGGATTTGTTCATCCAACACTTTTTGAAGAGTAACCAGTTTATCAGACTTTTTTCTACGGTTGGTTTTTAAACCTGGTGAAGCGTCAATTGAGACTTTATGTTCCACATAGTCAGATCGCTACAAACACAGACTTTTGAGGTCTTGAACGTGTTTGCCTGCTCTGATACCAATCAAAAAAACGGGGGTCTAACAAAACCACCCAATATTTCACCTAAAAATTTGTATGGACTAACTCCGAAATACTTTCTAGAGAATCAACTAGACAGTCAGACTCAATCTAGGTAAAAGTATCTCAAGGAGTTAATATCTCTCTCTTGTTTTGATTTAATCGAGCTAATAGAAATCAGCGAGTCTTTAATCAAACACAAGGAATAACTTGGATGGTACCAAAGACCAATATCCAAGGATCAATCAACAACCGAAGGTCGGATTTCCAATTGATTGATTCAAACGCACAACCTGTATTATTTCAATTATATAAACAAATATAATGCGGAAATGGAAATAACACAGACACCAGAAATTTTGTTAACGAGGAAAGCAAATGCAGAAAAACCCCGGGACCTAGTCCAGATTGAACACACACTGTATTAAGCCGCTACAGACACTAGCCTACTCCAAGCTAACTTCGGACTGGACATTAGTTGAACCCGAATAAGTCTCCCACTGATCCAAGGTACAGTTGTACTCCCTACGCCTCTGATCCCAGCAGGATACTGCGCACTTGATTCTCTTAGCTGATCTCACCCACAACTAAGAGTTGCTACGACCCGAAGACTTAACAATAAAAAAATATGTCTCACACAGACAAGTCTATCAAAGGATCAATCTGTCTCCCACAGATAAACCTTAAAAGGTTTTGTTCCGTATTTTGATAATAATCAAGGTGAACAGGAGCCAATTGATAATCCGGTCTTATATTCCCGAAGAACAGCCTAGAGTTATCAATCACCTCACAAAAATCTTAATCGTATGGTAGTGAAACAAGATGTTGCCGAATCACAAACAATGAGACGAAGATGTTTGTGATTACTTTTTATATCTTGCCTATCGGAGATATCAATCTCAAACCAATCAATCTGATTGTACTCGTACGATAGAAGATGTAAGATCAGATCACACAACTACAATAAAAGTAGTATCGGTCTGGCTTCACAATCCCAATGAAGTATTTAAGTCATTAACCTGGTTTTAGAAGAAGAAAACCAAAGGTTAAAGGAGAACCGACTCTGGCGCGCAAACTAGTATCACATGTAAGGTGTGGGGATTATTTTTGCACAATACTAGATATCTCCTTTATATAGACTTTCAAATCAGGGTTTGCAATTAAGTTTCCTTGGTAACAAAAAAATCAACATCCACCGTTAGATGAAAATCTGATTTAGATTCAAGCTAATATTTCTCAACCGCTAGACGAAAATTTAGCTTGTTACACACACTTGACAATGCACGCTTCTAGGTTTGTTAACCGTACCCAAACATATGCACTTGTTGGTTCAACAATAGTTAACCAAAAGGTTAGCCATTTGAGCATTTCATATCAACCACGTTCTTCTTCACCATAACTAGTTCAAATGACTTCAAATGAACTAGTTAGAGAATTGTGATCAGTCACGCACAGAACGGAGTCTGTTAACAATGGATTATCACAAGATCGTCTTTAGAACTAACAAAAGTCTAAATATCCTTGTCGAAACTCTGAACTAGTTTGAGTGAATCTTATATCAGAAGAGAATATCCTCAAGCATAAACAGACTAGGTGCAATCAAATTTCAACCATCGTTAGTCAATCAAATCAATAAAAAATAAAAAATAAACCGCAATTATCTAGTTTCCCACCAACGGTACACACTAGAGATTCTCAATCCCAAAGAAGACTTTAAACTGAGCGGCCGCAAGAGATTTCGCCTAATTAGGTTACTCTCCTCTCCGAATAGGCGGCTACACCAGTAGCAACCACAAAAGAGGAAGTTTGTTGTTACGAAGGATTAGTTTGCTAGAAAGGCAAACTTCAAGTATTTATATACAAGGAAGTTTGGACACCAAGGAATTTCCAAAACCGAAAATATTCTCAAGATATTCATTAAAGCACAAATTCGGTTTCCATAATTCCTGAAAATGCTCTGTCCAAAAATAATGATCGAAATCTCTCAGAAAATCTAATTAGTAAATGCACATTACTAATTCTTATATTTCCCTACAAAATGAAATTAATAACCTTAATTAAAAGATTCTTAACTTACTTATGTTTCGATCCTTGGATTTTCTTCCTTTAGATGTTAAGGAATAACTTTGAACAATTAAAGAATAAACATTCACAACACGTGTTCAAAGTATGTCGACATCCTTACTTTGTAAATTCTATTTCACACTTACAACCTTGAAACCGGTTTTCCACACTTCCAAACAAGTTTATAATTGGTTCATCTGACTTTCAAGAATTATGTAATTGATCAAACAAACATTCAATCACAATCATGGGTTTAACGGTTTTACCAAAACAAGTTTCGGTTCTACCTCCATGTGAGTACTATGCATAGTCACACTAGCTTTCCAAAAATTCGGTTGACTAGGTACTAGGATCGGTTCCCCACATATTTATGGTATCTAACTTATATGTGTTGCACATGTCCATAGGATTGATTCCCCTTTGCCTAAAAACCTGTTGCACATGTCCATAGGATCGGTTCCCCTTTCTGCTATAAACCTTGTTGCACCTCATACAAGGATCGGTTCCCCTTTGTGATGTACTGCACCTCTTACTAGGATCGGTTCCCTTTTCCAAAATTTGGTTAGACATAACACAAACCCGATCATACCATCTCAGGTGATTACTTAAGATTGGTTTCACTAATAAAAGTCATACCAATACATAAGTCAGGCCTTTGTGAATAGTTCTACCAAGAACACAAACAATTTGTGAGCGATTATACTCAATCACACATATTGGTTGTTCATAAGATATGCAATGAATAACAAAACCAATAACATCTGGAAATTTCCTTTTCGGTTCACAAACAAGTTTATGAACTTACTTCCTTAGAACATATGTAAAACATTGTTCCCTATGATAAAATCCTCACCTCATACCCATACATAATCACAATAGCATTAAAATGATTATGGCGATGTCTTATCTACAAAGTTTAATGGTTAAGCAATAAACCTCGTATTGTATTCCTTAATACTATGTCTATCTAGAGTTCAAATATGCTTCGCAATTATGTTTTCAACATGCACGACTTGAAAGATACGTTAGGGAATGAAACATTTCAAGTCAAATATCACTAACCTCGAGTGGAAGGATGATTGTTGTCGTTGTAGCTCCTTGCTTCTTCACATCTTCAAGTCTTCACAATACTTGTAATGTCTCATATCCTAATACTTTCAAGCTAACCTATACGAAGTTGACTCTAGTACATAATCAAGCGACTCTTAACATGAGTTTCGGTTCACTAAAATATGATAACCAAACTAGACATACCTGCGCTTGGTGGGTTCAACTGAGAAATGCTCTAACAATCTCCCCCTTTGTAAATTTTAGTGACAAAACTCTTACATCATATGGATAAACAAATTACAAGAATTCATTACACATACGATTGATTCCCGAATCCAACAACACAGTAAAACTGCTTACATTCAATCCTTGAAAATGTCGATGTTGACATTATAATAACAAAGCTAACACTCCCCCTAAGGAAGATAGGTATATATTCAATCCGCACGTCTTTGTTATACCAATTCATATGACATGTTACTCCCCCTTAGTCTGTGCTTTCACTCTTTCGTTAGATAAACGTTCAAGCACCACTGTTTTTTTCCTTAGCGATACCAATCAATATAAAATCAATGCCAGTATCACCTGTTTACTCCATATATTTATCCCCCTTTTTGTCACAAAAATGACAAAGAAACGAAAAAATAAAGGATAACACGAAAAGAATCTTACAAATCTTAATAGACTTGCAACCTGTAGAGTTAGGAACGAGGGTTCCACACATCATGTTCTGATAACCAATATCAAAACCGAAACTACAAGTAGTTTTATTTTGATATGTTACCAAGGAAACAATTGTTCGAAACAATTTTTCCACTTTAGTTTAGCAAAACACAAATCAACTAAGCACCTTAGTACCTTTGCTAAACCGATTGTTCAAAAACAACTGCTTAATTCGATAAGACCAAAATAGAGATAACTCTATTTTTCTCATCAGGTTCTAATTATCCATAAACTTAGACCTTTCAATTCTAAACAAGACAAGTACTAGGTTAGTTAACTAGCATTTCTTTTAGACTTGAATAACCGAAACCTCACTTCGATAAGTCTAACTAAGATCAAAATTAACTTAGTTTCTCTTATCCGGAATCGAATTGGACTAAACAACTCATCTCGTACACTTTTTATTTCGTTAAGCCATAAATAATTCATACAAACTAACATAAATAGACTTGCGTAATCATTCACCTCAACCGGAAGCAATTGAAACAACATAGACATTAAAAGCATCGCAATTGCACCAATTTTGTAAGCCTAAACAATTGATACCATACAAACGCAAGATAACAATAGTTTTTCTTAACTGGAACCAATTGAATCACACACAACATCAATTGTACCGAAATTTTGTAAGCCTAAACAATTGATACCACACAATAAAGCAAGATAACAATAGTTTTTCTTAACCGGAACCAATTAAATCACACACATCCACACACACACATCATGGAATAAATATCAATTGTACCGAAATTTTGTTAAGCAAAAGCAATAAATATATGGGATATTTTGACTTTGGGTCACACAAAAGTGACCAGAGATGCATTTAGGTCACGAAGAAATTTTAATTAGAGTTTGGGTCACAAGACCGTCGTTGACTATCTTGACAGTTAAGAAATATATTTTTTTAATTATTTATAATTTATTTAACTTCGTTAGTTGATGTTAACAGATATCTTCCAAAGGCAATTCAGAAGGCCAAAATCAACATCAATCCATTCTTCCACACTTCTCATTCTCTGAGCTGCAGACTCCATTACCTCCACTGCATCTATTTCATCCGCAGCACCATCTGCTTTACAAATTACAACTAAGACCACCACCATTACCATTTTTTTCAGTTTTCTTACCTTATCTTCATGTGAATAACCAAATTTCATTTATCTCGAACCCATTCTTCAATTTTTTTCAATTTCAGAGAAACCCTAACTTCAGCTTCAAATCCTCAACCAGCTTCTCTTGTTTCTAATTCAAGCTGACACAATGAACTTCCTTAATTCATTTCAGACAAACCCTAATTTCATTATTATTCAACACAGATTCGTGATTTCTTCATAAAGTTCTCTTAGAAGTAAATTCATCAGAACCCCATCTCTGCTATCCTTTACAAACCCTAAATTTCCATTAATCTTCACAAATTCTTCCATTCATCCTCAATCGACATCAGCGGAAAACACTGAACAACAACCCTAACCTAACACCATCAGATTCTTCCAACTCACGTAATCCAAACACAAGCAGATCCCCGTTCTTCCAACTCTTAAAATCCCTTCTTCTTCACGATTCTCTGATTCCTTCGATCAAACAAACAGAAACCCTACTCAGCCGCGATCTGTGTTCTTCTAAGTCTCTCAAAACAAAATCAAACACAAAATTTCTCTCGATCTCTGCTTAAATACCCTAGTCAATAGAATTACCATTTGCAGGGAAGGAGAAACGAGAAAGAGAGATTTTCAAAAAATTGAATGCATTCACCGAAGCCTAGACATGAAGAAAAGAGAAAGAGAGAGTTACAGGGAAGGAGAAACGACTGGAAGAGAATGATTTAGGTTTTGGTGGATAGTGTGCTTATCTCAACCCTTTGTTCATGGACAATTTTAACCACACGTGTGACAAACGGAAACGGTAGGTAGAGTTAGTAAATAAATTAAAAACTTAATACTATTTTGTCATTTCAAATTTTAACTAGTTTTTTAACTGTCAACACGGTCAACCACGGTCCTGTGACCTTAACTCTAATTAAAATTCTCTCGTGACCCAAACGCAACTCTGGTCACTTTTATGTGACCCAAAGTCAAAATATCCCCAAATATATTGATATAAACTCAGACTTTTCTTAAACATGAAAACAATTAACTAACAAGATTGTTACCTCAAATTTCGCATCTACTTCTCCAATATGTTTGCATCTTCGTCCAAGGTGAATTGATATCGAAATATCATGATGTTGTCATCCTTATGCAAAAACAAAAGAATAACAACAACCAACCTTTACCAGAGAAAGGCTGAAAATCGGTTTTAACAATTGCAAGCAAAAGTTGAAAACCGTCGAAACACATATGCTTTTATGCTAAACCAAATCCGATTCAACATATTGTGTCTTTTTCACATATTGTTTCTACCAGAACCCCTCATGATTCTTTGAAAAGCCTACCAACATGGGCTAGAACATAATTCTGCTAAATCAAAAAGTCACCCAAACCACAAGGGTTCACAATATATGAGATCGAATATTAAGGTAGTAAAACCGAAATCAAACATCTCATCGACAATGGTATTTTTACCGATCGACGGCCATATACATTTCCACACATAAAGAAGGGCCAGGATTTATCTACGAAATTGACAAAAATTGTAGTTTTTTCTCTTAGCGTGCCAAACGTTATAACTATAAGCACGGCACAGCCTAAAGATGGGAAGAGTAATAAATGAATGTCATTATTGCATAGCATACCTGTTGACAAACCTATGCATGAGTTGTAATGGCATCAGTTACAATTACAATTGAATATAAAAGTGCGGTTGCTTCTGGGAATTGATTTAGTTGAAGCTATCGTTTCTTCTTCTCTATCTTTTCTATTCCACGTTGTAATTGATCGTTTTCTTCTTATTGAACCCCAAGTATCAATCTCTCTCTCATTTGGTTTTATGGAATTAGGCTAAAGTGTTTTTCTTGGGTATATAAATCATGATATCATAGATTTCATTTATCGAATGCTAATGTGGATGAAACCCCATATCCTCTGCTTGATGTGCTGCGTTAGTGCTTTAAATACTTTTTTTAGGGTTTTTTTTTCTGGCAATTCCGAAACTGATGTGTGCTCTCGGACAGTGGCTGTGAATTGTGAAAAAAATTCGTAGGGAAAAGGCCCCATTTTTTTTGTTATCAATTCTCAGTTTTTTTTTTTTTTTTTGGATCTGAAATTAGTATTAACTAATACTTTTTGATATGATGTTGATCTTCATTTCAATACAACGTTTGGTTCATTTTATGATATTGTAGGTTTTTATATCAATATCATATGATTCCCCCTGGCTACGAATTCTACGTAACCAAAGGCGAGCTAGGTGCTCGCCTAGGCGCGCGAGTCGTCCAAGGGGAGCCTAACAATAAAACTCCCGAAGGCGAAACACTATGATCAATTTTTTTCTTTTCTTTTCTGGGCGCCTTAGGCGCTAGGCGAAGGGAGGCTAAAGCTGCGATTAGGTGTTGTTGGGTTTAACGATGTGTGGTTCGATTAGGGTCCGCTGGGTATTTGGTTCACCAAGTATTTGCAAAACCTACATATGCTAAAAAAGTTTTTTTTCTATCATTGCAGGAATGTAAGGGCCTCCCCTCAATTGCAGGCGAAGAACACTGATAAAAGGCAAACAGACGCGGAAGACTGTCTGTGTGCGAGATTCATTCGTAAAAGTAAAATGTCCACTAATCATTATGCATCTAACCATTTGTACATATTAATTCACAGAGAGTTGGACGTTATTAGACTGCAACGGTTCCTAAAAGTGTATTAATCTTCTTTGTCTTACTAGGTTAACAATTGAGATTCTGATTTTGTTCACAGGTGTTTCCCGTATGAATGAAATTACATCATACTGATCCATCATCATGAATCATTTTGAAATACTAATAATATGAATGAAATTACGTTTTACAGATCCACTAAAATGAACACATTTTTAAATACTAATCATTTGTTTCTTAGATGACTAATACACACGGTAGGTAACTATTCTGAATGTTGAAATATGTAAAGTAGTTAAACTGTTTCAGCCACCCCCACCAGCAATAGAAATTAGAAACCAACCAAAGTTTTTTTTTTTTTTTTTGATTTCAAAAGTAGAACAACACTTGATAAGTTTAACATTGCTAAGAAAACAATGGGAAAGTCTCATCTGATCCACGATCTGAAGATTTGGATTTAAAAATCATGGATAATCATTGTTTGTATATTGTTTTAATATGTATTGATGGTTATTGCTCTTTCTATTGGAGAAGCAGCCAGTACCATTGTTCAATTTCTTTTCAAATTTGGATGGGTTTTGATTAAATGTTGTTATTTGTTTTATACAGCAAAATCCACCAGATTGGCAGGACTTTGATGGATTCACCATTCTTTGTATGATTAAAATCAACGACCGGTCCATCAAGGGGAAATGCGTTTGCTATTCTTATGGGTCGGTTCACACATTTTGGCGTTAGTCTGGGATATGAAATAACATCTACGAAGAAGTAAACAAGTAGCATCTATATGAGGTTTTTGGAGGCTGTTAAGTCACCTAATCTGTATTGGAAAATTTTGTTGTATCATTTACATATCCCAAGATCCCGTCCATCCTGTTTGGGTAGTAAAATTGGTTGTAGTGTGTTTCTTTAGGGGTGAAGTATGCACTAGCAGCAGCAGGAGTCTGAATGGTTGTAGTACATAATAGACTCCTTTTGTTAAATTTCTTAAAAATATGTACACAACGTTTATTTAACCCGAAATATTTTCAGGAATGTACTCCCAGAGGCGACAGATTAAAGATGCAATTGGTGCATCAACAATTGTCAAACAAAACAGGTTCTATCATGATGCTCACTCCTAATCCTGAATCTATTTTTTTATTTTATTTGAGGGAACGGAAAGTTTCAGAGTGTTAATGAATATACCATGAATTATAAGAATTTGCTTTTGTTTACACTTTGCCTCAACTAACTACTAGCTAAGACAATTAAGATTTAACTCATATCCTGGAATTTGCATTTAATTTACTATTTAATCTTCTGAAAAACTGATATTATGGATTATAGAATTGTATATTCAGATTTAGTTTTATTCCATGGGTAAATGGGTGATTTATTTGTGGCAAAGAAAGTGTTTGGTATAGTGCGTGAAAAAAAATAGTTGCTTTGAATTCAATGATATCTGGCTATGGGAAGTATTTTGGTGTTTGCATCTCACTTGGTTTCCTAATTCACCTATTTTGTTTGTAAATGTATCACTTTTTTTTTTGATGCCTGTAAGTGTATCACTCGAGACTCCTTCATGTTTTTTTTTTGTATGCAGTCATTTTGGCAAGTTTGTTGAGATTCACTTCAAAGGGAGTGGTGAGATATCAGGTACTGCAGTTAGGAGCATACCTATTGGAATAGTCAAGTGTAGCTGGAAAGGTATATGATTATTGTTCTAGGTAAAAGAAAGCTTGGAGTTGTTGTAGACATGTGGAAGATTGCACCGATGAACTCCAATATAGACATTGCTCGAAAGTTCATACAAGATAAGGAAAAACTTCCGGAATATGAATTTGTGTCTCGAATAAGCAGGTATCCTTCATCGCTCAGTTTCCACAGTTGTTATCTTATATAGGAAGATAACACCCTGTATAAAATCTTTTTTTGGTTGGACCAGTAGTTGATAAATTTTGAATTCGGTCTTCTCTTGCTTGCAAATAAGTAATTATCTGGTGTTTCTGCATTGTTTTATCATGAGCACAGTTGATGCCTTGCTAATACTATCATATATAAGAAAACATTAAGTGCCATTCTTTTGATCAAATTTAATTGATTTGTTGGTTTTGCATATGCTTAAACAGAAAGCCTTATGGAGAAAAAAATATACAGCTAGAGGCTACTGCTTTGACGAATATTTTTGAAGATCAGACAGAAAATACGACAGGAAAGACTTTCCAGGATGAGCTGAATTACAGCAACACAACAGGAGCTACAACAATTAAAGGCATCTAAAATTGGACCCTCGGTACATCTTTCTACAGGGATATCAAAATGTAAATTTTAACGTGGTACACAACCATACATTACAAGTAGCATATCGAAATGAAAGATAGATCTTATGGTATGTCGGTTTATCCCGCAAATATTTTATAGAGTTTGCCAGGACTGATACATATTTTTGTTCTAGAGTTGTAGAAGATTGTGATAAATAATGTGCCATTTAAAGAAGTTTTTGGCTATATGTAATAGAAGCAATAAATCATGGACCGATTTTTAGTAAGGTAATTGGTTGTTCAACCTTTTTTTTTATATTTATCTAAAATCCATTTTTCTGTCTTGAATTATGATTAAAACTACTCAAACTTGCTCAGTGTAAACAATATGTTGGTGATTTTTTTTTCAAGTGAAGGGATAATTTAATATGAGTTACCAGACAAGGGCAGAGCTAAATCATACTAATTTCGAAATTTTATGGCTACCAGTTTAATTCGAAATTTTATGCCCACCAGTTTAAATTACCGACATAAAAACGGGTTAGTTTCACCAATTTCAATTCAACTTTGGCATTTTGAAATTGCATCTCTATGTTCAAGAATAAATCAAATCAGCACGGGTTAAATCCTAGTAAACATACATAGCAATAAGATAAAAGCATTCAAGTACAGCTATGTAAACCGAAAACTATCACAAGAAAAATTATCAATTAAATAATTTTATTCATAATAGATCAATACAATCAATGAAGGAAATCAAAAATTGATGTCTATTACTCTTGAAACCTAGTCCTTCATGTCAGAGCTGAATGAAGGTGGATTACTACTCTTCAGCTTTTGAATTTCTTCAAGTAGAAAACCTTGTTGCTTGACCAGAATCTCTTGCAGATGAGAAATTTTTGTGAAGGATTCTGCAAGAGCATGTAATTCTGTCTTAGATTGAACACAAAAATGTGTCAATGCCTCAATACACTGATCTTTCTTCAGGGTATTCTCTCTTTCCTTCTTGCTAAGCCAATCTCCCTTTCTGATTTTACCCTTAATATCAAGAGACAATCCAGACTTAGACTTAAGATGATCTTTCTAATCTTGCAACTTCTCTAGAGAAACCATTTGATCCAGACCCAAAGTTCGGACAAGGAATGATCAAAGTAGGAGAAGAATCTTTTTATATTTTTCATACTGCCGAAAATATAATATTCTAAAAATATGAATATATCAAATATTTTCAAATAATAGATGTTATTTCCATAATTTACACAACAGTGCCTTGATTTTTCTTCTTCCCCACTCAAAGATTTGGCACACGTGGTGAGAAAAGAATTCTAATACCGATCATTATGGAATTTTGAACAACCAGAGTGTTCTTGATCTAGTATAGTATGAAAATATCTCATTTTGTTACCCCGAACTAATGAAGTATCTTGAGATTGACTGGAATTGCATATGCAACTTTTAGCAATTCTGTTTTTAAGACAATTTTTGCATCTTGTCTTATTTTCCTTTTTCCATTAGATGATTTAATAACATCGGAAGACATGCCCATTTTTAAAATCGGTAAATCACTAATAGAGGAGGAAGAAATAAGATTGAAAACTAATGCAATATTAGATGTTTCCTCTTCTTCATAATCGTATGAACCAGAGGTCTCATCTAGAGTTACAGCCAATGCCTTGCTTCCAGTGTATGTCTTACGATTGGGACAGTCTTTAGCAATATGACCAAACCCTTTACACTTGAAGCACTGCGGCTGATATTCATCATCATCTTCATGATCCTTTTTGACAGGAACTCGATCATGTGGGCGAGATGATCGATGAGTATCTTTAATGAATCTCTTATTTCGCTTCTTTAAGAGATCTCGAAACTTTCTAGTATTCAATGATAATGATTGTTCAATTTCATCATCAGAGTTTTCTGTAATCTGTTCATCTGAATCATTCATCTGTCTATTCCTTTCCATTAGAGCTTTCGGAATTCTTGCAACTTTAAAAGAAATTCCTTTACCTTGAATAGACTGTGATTCATGATCAAAGATCTTTAACTTACCAACGAGTGTGCTTCGTGAGAGAGTTGAAAGATCGTTTGCTTTTATGATTGCATGTTTCTTAGAGTCGTATCTAGATGGCAACGATCTGAGAATTTTGCATATTATATCTTTTTCAGAAATAGTCTTTCCTAACGAGAAAGAAGCACTGATTATCTCAGAGAGTTTAATATGAAACTCTTCAAAAGTGTCGTTGTCATCCATTCGAAGGTTTTCCCTATTGGAAGTGAGAGTTTGAAGTCTAGCTTCTTTCTCTGATGAATTTCCTTCGAATACGATCTGAAGATTATCCCAAGCTTCTTTCAAAGTTTGACATCACATGATGTTGTCTATCGCGACTTACATCATGAATAATAACATTCAAACCATCTGAATTATGCTTTGTAAGTGTCTTTTCTTCGTTCAAAAAATCTACTAAGCGTTTAAACTCAGTTTCTGAATTTTCTATCTTTGGACGAATATAACCATCGACGACTAATAGACAAGTATTAAAATCTTGTGATTGAAGAAAAGATCTCATAGTAGATTTCCACCATAGATAGTTTGTTCCGTCAAATCTTGGTGGTACATTAATTGAAGTCGATTCATGAGAACTCGAGTTCATTCTTATAGGTAGGATCGCACCAAACACATATTGTTAGATCTTTTCGTGTTTTCCTGCTCTGATACCGTTTGAAAAGGCGAGGGAACCCAAATATACCATAAGCTAAACTTTTCCTATCTATAAGTCCTTCTGAAAGTGATTGTCTATGGACTGACTCGAGATAATACAACTAATCGGTTCACACTTCGTGTGATTGTCTATGGATACGAGATCGAGACAATGCAACAACGAAGTATGTTTACTTGATACAAAGGTTCAGACTTAACCAAACACAATAGGATTGCTTATCAAGTAAATAGGAATTAACATTTGTGTAATTTACTTTAATATAATAAAACAATTATAATGCGGAAATATAAAGTAAATGACACAGCAAATGCATAAAAACCCCGGGACCTTGTCAAGAATTGAATACTCTCAGGATTAAGCTGTTACACAAAATCACACCTAACTTCGTATAGTTGAGACCAAGCAAATAAACCTATATTTCACCTAGTTCCGTCTGTATTCCCACGCCTCCAACTTATAAATAAGTCACGTACTTGGAACAATTCCTTTGGTTCGTATTCCAAACAGTAAAGCAACAACAAATCTGTTTGGCATCTGAAAAAATGGGGGTCTAACAACACTACCCAGTATTTCTCTTAGCAATCTGTATGGACAAGCTCGAATATAATTTTAAGAGAATCAACAAGACTCAATCAATTAAAAGTATATCAACGAGTTTATATCTCTATCTCTTGATTTGATTTCCTCAAACAGAAACTAGGAGTACTAATCAAATACAAGGAATAACTTGGATGGTACCAAAGACCAATATCCAAGGATCAATCAATGATAATCAACAACCAAAGGTTGGATTACTCTAATTGATGATCTAACGCACAAACTGCATTATTTCAATTATAAAGATAAAACAATGTAATGCAGAAACTGAGATAACACAGACACCACAAATTTTGTTAACGAGGAAACCGCAAATGCAGAAAACCCCCGGGACCTAGTCCAGATTGAACACACACTTTATTAAGCCGCTACAGACACTACCCTACTCCAGGATAACTTCGGAATGGACTGTAGTTGAACCCCAATCAGTCTCCCAATAATCCAAGGTACAGTTGTACTCCCTACGCCTCTGATTCCAGCAAGATACTGCGCACTTGATTCCCTTAGCTGATCTCACCCACAACTAATAGTTTCTATGACCCAAAATCGCAGGCTTTGACAATAAGCAAATCTGTCTCACACAGACAAGTCTATCAAAGGATCAATCTGTCTCCCACAGAAAAACCCTAAAGTTTTTGTTCCATCTTTTGATAATAATAAAGGTGAACAGGAACCAATTGATAATCCGGTCTTATATTCCTGAAGAACAGCCTTGATAAATCAATCACCTCAGAACAATCTTAATCGTATGGTAGCGAAACAAGATGTTGCGGAATCACAAAGAATGAGACGAAGATGTTTGTGACTACTTTTTATATCTTGCCTATCGGAGATATTAGTCTCAAGCCAATCAATCTGATTGTACTCGTACGATAGAAGATGCAAGATCAGATCACACAACTACGATAAAAGTAGTATCGGCCTGGCTTCACAATCCCAATGAAGTCTTTAAGTCGTTAACCTGGTTTTAGAAGAAGAAAACCAGAGGTAAAAGGAGAAACGAATCTAGCACGCAAACTAGTATCACACGTAAAGTGTGGGGATTAGTTTTGCAGAGTTTCTAGATGTCCCCTTATATAGTCTTTCAAATCAGGGTTTCTCCTTGGTCACAAAGAAAACAATATCCACTGTTAGATGAAAACCTGATTTAGATTCAAGCTAATATTTCTCAACCGTTAGATCGAAAACTTATCTTGTTATACACAAATGAAATGCACGCTTCTAGGTTTGTTAACCGTACCCAAACATGTACATTGTTGGTTCAACAATAGTTAACCAAAAGGTTAGCCATATGAGCATTTCATACCAACCATATTCTTCTTCACCATAACTAGTACAAATGACTCAAATGAACTATTTAGAGAGTTTTTCAATTGCAAGGAAATCTTATGTACTACACAAGACACAATTGAAGCAAAGATGATTTGATTCACCCGAATCGATTCATGAACTTTAAAGACACGATTTACAAATTGCATTCCTTAGTCTTTATAAGTTTAAGTTCAGAAATAATCTTCAGATATATTACCTTCTTAAGTTCGCACACTAGGTTCGCGGACTTAAGCAACCGGGCAGAGTTTACAAACTCCAGCAGAAAATCTCGGCAAAGACTTTCCACCGGTTCGCGGACTGGGTTCGCGGACTGGTACTCATGCAACAAGTTTGTCAACTCCAGCAGAATTTCTCGGGATGAGAAATTCGGCAGTTCGCGGACTTGGAAACAAGCAATTTTTCCGGTTTCTCTTGATCAACAAAGTTCACAAACTTTGGTTCAAGGAATAGGATTTATGCACATATGTGTTTCCACAACAATACTTATGTCCATCATTGGTTATGTAATCTAAATTCTCATTCCAACCATTGAAACATTCTTATAGGACGTTATATAGTTGCTGCACCATTTCTCGTCAAAGAAATTTTCAAAGTGATTGAAACATATCATGACTTTCGTCATTAGGTAAAGATAAACATGGTCGAAGCGAAACGCTTACCAACACATATTTCGAGATATAGATAGGCGAGGTATACTCGGCTCGAAATACTGAATGTGTATAATCTAAGTCTATATATAGCATACGAATTTTTGTCTCAATAAGTAGGAGATAGAGTATATAGACTTTTGAGTGACAGATAAGTTCAAGTTTTCACATACCTTTTTGTCGAGAAGTTCCACCGGTTCATTGAGTAGTTCTTATTCGTGTATGATGAATCGCCATGAAGTCCTTGAGCTCAATTACACTTGCTATCCTAGTCCGAGACTTAGCTATAATAGACTATAAATCAAGACTTATAGTTTTGATCACTAACATTGACAAACATGCTTGAGATAGCAACGCATGCGAGTTCGACCGAGAAATGCTCTAACAATCTCCCCCTTTGTCAATTTTAGTGACTATCAATACATATGGAATACAAAAAAGATAAAGAAACTTTAGTAGCTCCTATTCCACATGTCTAATCTTCAACATTCCTCAAAATCTTCGTCACTTCCAAGTACTCCAATGATCCCAAAGGTTGTAAGTTTAGCATCACCGTTGTTGAAGATTCATAGATATAACAATGAAAAAGCATCGGTCTCGACCATTGTTATACAGTTTCATAGTATTATTATACAGTGTCAAAGTCCAATTGTATCACAACTTCAACAATAATACTATGGTGATATGTCTCACTCGCCCTTAGTCAATACTCCATCTCACATGGAAACCACTCCCCCTTACACAATGATCCGAAAACCATATGTATTTGTAGTGTGAACTACTTATTAATTCTCCTCCTTTTTGTCAATAAAATTGGCAAAGATACAAGAACGGGATCATAATGAAATTTTCTTAAGAGACATTTTCATGACTAAAAGAAAATACATACCATCTAATTTAGATGCAATCATATAGCCGAAGCTAATAACATTTATTAAGGAGTTTAAAGATACAAGACAACCCCATTAAAATTCCACAGACGCACACCCCTCAAGATATGACCATTAAGCACAAGTTCAAAAGAACTCCCCCATTTGATGTCATTCCCAAGGGAACAACAAGATCGACCTTAATTTCAAAAGAAAAGAAGGATTTTTATTGGACACCAAAAACCATGAGAATGATTTTCTATATCCAAAAACTCAATCAAATTAATCACAAGTAAACCCATGATTAATTTAATCAGAATTCACAATCAAATTAAACACAAAAGTGATCAACTTAATTGATTATGCTCGACATAAGAGAACTTACGAAGCATACGACTAACATAACCATTAGAAAATGAATAGGATAGTCGTTCATATACTCAACATAAGAGGAATCTTACGGAGTATGAAAATACTCAACTAGATTAATTATAAGAGAACCCATAATTAATCTAATTGGAATACACAACCAAACTAATTACAAAAGTAATCAATTTAATTGTCATTTTTTTCGCTCGACATAAAAAGACTTATGGAGCAATAACTAAATAACCAAACAAGATGATTAATTTATTTCAAGAATGCTCAACATAAAGTAACTTATAGAACAACCAACAGAGCTAATCAAAAATTAATCAACTTGGTTGTATCGTGCTCAACATAAAACACATTACGGAGCCTCACAGTATTACATAAAATATGGATCAGTGAAGATCAATACTGTGGAATACACAAGGATTCATTCTATCTTCCATCACTATTTGCATAATGATATTTAATAGACATAATCCTTGAACAAAAAATATTTTAACCTATCTTCCATCAAAGAATTGACAATATAGGCTTAACTTTTGTATTTGTCAAAAGTCCGTTCATTCTTACATCAATACATGAATACCGATCATGAACGACTTTACTTTTGAAAAAATATGGGACAACATAGTTCACAGACGTAAACACCAATATCCCATAACAAATTTCAATATAACAAATCGCAAAGATTAAATACTGCACACCATCATCCTCCAAATATTTTTAGAATTTAATCCAAATAAACCTAAAAAGGAACAAGAAGATGAAAAATAATAGCTATGTGTAGTCACAATCATTAATATTCAAAGCACTAGTTATTCTTCCAACTAAACCAAAAAGAAGATATACTAGGCAACTAAAACAAGAAACATGATTAAAACACTCTAAACTCTGTCAGCAACTAGATATTGAGCATGGACGAGCTCATCAGTTGCCTTCTTCAGTTTGTTTTTCAGAAATTCAAGATTCCTTGTTACAATTCCGAGTTGTTCACGTACTACTTCAAAGTATCAAAGAAGATTTCCTACCAGTTGTGATGACATCTGAACTGGTAGTTTGTTTTTATGATCAACAACATGAAAGCATGTTATAGAAACAAGATTCAACTCAAGAATATTATCCTTCTCAACTTCATCAACCTTGTTGCTTCCATCCATTGTGTACAAAAAGAGTCCATTGGAATTTTTTGACCTTATGGAACACAGTATTTATAATGTGTTCCAAGAAACCCTAGGAACAATGACGTTCGTGTGGGTTCGGTATGTGTACTTGGTCAATCACACATGTGATACCCGGGGAAAGAAGAATCACAATTATTCGAGGAATTTCCGAGAGACAGACACTCGGAGAAGGGATGAAGGAACACAAGGACCAAAAAAAAAAAATTAAAAAAAACTCAGCAACGAATTTAATACAACCCCGACAAATTTCCCAAGATGAGTCATCTTGAGAACAAAGAGCATCCACCTTTTACATAAAAGAGGGATGCAGCTTCAAACAGTCATGGTGTATTAAGATGAGAATCTTGCTCATCAATATTCACTTCTTCTTTTCCTTTATCAAGGGTTTTTAGAGAGACATTAATCGTCATAGCTGAAGAAGTTTTATCAAGAAAAGGGTTAGGAGTACCTGAGTCAACTGTTTTTTATGTTTTCTTGATGCTCCGTTTGAGTCTGTTTACACTGATTTTTAGATCTGAGACTCGACTGTTGATATGTAAGAAATCTGGAGCGGAAGTCTTGGATTTGCAGCTTTCTTCAGGGAGAGATGAGGAACTCAACTTTTCTTTATTTCTCCTATGCCTTTTTCTCTTTACATGGCCAGTCACCCTTTCGCCATTCTTCCTTCTTCTATTGTAGGAATTTTTTGTTTTGAACACACAACTAAGAAAGGACTTATCACAGTACATTCCTTGAGTGTTTAAAGTGCCTTTTCCAACAATTTGTGAAACCGGTTTAATGACTTATTTAGACATCCAAGTAAGAAGGTTATGAAGCTTTTCATTCCTCAACCGATAACGACATCTTTGCTCAGAATGTCCTTTATTCCCGCAGTAATAGCAGTTAAAGGAATTATTTTTAACTGTTCTCTTGTTAGCAGAATTAGAAGGAGCATAATCCTTGTTTTTGGGACCATTGCAAGCTGCTAAAGGTTTTTCACATGGAGAATTATCACTAGCTTTAACAAAGTTGATCTTACTAGTTTTTGGAGCGTCTATTCCTTTATAGCCCAGACCACGTGTATCACGATGTTCTTTACATGCTCCAACCATAAAAGATAATTTTGTAGAGCTAGAATTGAATCTACTCAGACTCTCTTCCAGTGATTTTACTTTATTAAGAGCAGCTGCAAGCTCAGTCTCCAAGGATTTTTCTTTGTCGAGAAGACTACGCTCTTTGTCGCAAAAACGTTTTTGTTGAGAGTCATATCTTGCTTCAGTTTCTGCAACTCTTTATTTCAACACGAAGATATTTCGAAAAAGATTATCACATTTAGATTTTTTTGTGCGTACATCTTCTTCACGATCTTTAACGATAGATTGTAAGAGTTTATATCCACCATCGTATCCTTTAAAGAGTTTTCTCAACTTTCTGTTTTCTTGACAAAGAGGACCTATGTATTTACTCAAGCAGGTTGTTGACTTCTTTTCTTTCAAGGCACGATCAAACAGCTTGATATATTGAAAGACTTTCTCATCAATACTTTGTCCTTCTTCTGAATCACTATCATCTGAAAGATCATCTAACTGTTCCTCAAGAGATTTTTTTCCAGTCGAAAGTATATTCAGTCAATGGACAAGTTCTTGAGTTTTTCTCTGAAGTTTCAACCCTTTGAGACTCACGTGAGTGGCTCTGAACTGGTGTTGCGTTATCAGAGATGTACTTATCTTCCATATAGTCAGATCGCTACAAACACAGACTTGTAATGTCTTAAATGTGTTTGCCTGCTCTGATACCAATTGAAAAAGCGGGGGTCTAACAACACCGCCCAATATTTCGCTTAGAAATCTATATGGACAAGCTCGAATATACTTTTAAGAGAATCAAGAAGACTCAATCAATTAAAATTATATCAACGAGTTTATATCTCTCTCTCTTGATTTGATTTCCTCAAACAGAAACTGCGAGTACTAATCAAATACAAGGAATAACTTGGATGGTACCAAAGACCAATATCCAAGGATCAATCAATGAAAATCAACAACCAAAGGTTGGATTACTCTAATTGATGATCTAACGCACAACCTGCATTATTTCAATTATAAAGATAAAACAATATAATGCGGAAACTGAAATAAAACAAAAACCAGAAATATTGTTAACGAGGAAACCGCAAATGCAGAAAAACCCCGGGACCTAGTCCATATTGAACACACAATGTATTAAGATGCTACAGACACTAGCCTACTCCAATCTAACTTCGGACTGGCTGTAGTTGTACCCCATTCAGTCTCCCACTGATCCAAGGTACAATTTTACTCCCTACGCCTATGATCCCAGCAGGATACTGCGCACTTGATTCCCTTAGCTGATCTCACCCACAACTAAGAGTTGCTACGACCCAAAATCGCAGTCTTTGACAATAAACAAATCTGTCTCACACAGAAAAGTCTATCAAAGGATCAATATGTCTCCCACACAAAAACCCTAAAGTTTTTGTTCCGTCTTTTGATAATAATCAAGGTGAACAGGAACCAATTGATAATCCGGTCTTATATTCCCGAAGAACATCCTAGATAAATCAATCATCTCACAACAATCTTAATCATATGGTAGCGAAACAAGATGTTGCGGAATCACAAACAATGAGACGAAGATGTTTGTGACTACTTTTTATATCTTGCCTATCGGAGATATTAATCTCAAGCCAATCAATATGATTGTACTCGTACGATAGAAGATGCAAGATCAGACCATACAACTACGATAAAAGTAGTATCGGTCTGGCTTCACAATCCCAATGAAGTCTTTAAGCCGTTAACCTGGTTTTAGAAGAAGAAAACCAAAGGTTAAAGGAGAAACGACTCTAGCACGCAAACTAGTATCACACGTGAAGTGTGGGGATTAGTTTTGCAGATTTGCTAGATGTCCCCTTATATAGTCTTTCAAATCAGGGTTTCGCCTTGGTCACAAAGCAAACAATATCCACCGTTAGATGAAAACCTGATTTAGATTCAAGCTAATATTTCTCAACCGTTAGATCGAAAACTTAGCTTGTTATACACAAATGAAATGCACACTTCTAGGTTTGTTAATCGTACCCAAACGTGTACATTGTTGGGTCAACAATAGTTAACCAAAAGGGTTAGCCATATGAGCATTTCATACCAACCATATTCTTCTTCACCATAACTAGTTCAAATGACTCAAATGAACTAGTTAGAGAGTTTTTCCATTGCAAGGAAATCTTATGTACTACACAAGACACAATTGAAGCAAAGATGATTTGGTTCACTCGAATCGGTTCATGAACTTTATATCCACGGTTTACAAATTGCATTCCTTATTCTTTGTAAGTTTAAGTTCAGAAATCATCTTCAGATATATAACCTTATTAAGTTCACACACTAGGTTCGCGGACTTAAGCAACCGGGCAGAGTTTACAAACTTCAGCAGAAAATCTCGGAGAATACTTTCCGCCGGTTCGCGAACTGGTACTCACGCAACAAGTTTGTCAACTCCAACAAAATTTCTCGGGATGAGAAGTTCGGCAGTTCGCGGACTGATTTCGCGGACTTGGCAACAAGCCATTCTTCCGGTTTCTCTTGATCAACGAAGTTCGCAAACTTTGGTTCAAGGGATAGGACTTATGCACATATGTGTTTCCACAAAAATACTTATGTCCATAATTTCTTATGTAATCTAAACTCTCATTCCAACCATTGAAACATTCTTAGAGGACGTTATATAGTTGTTACACCATTTCTCGTCAGAGCAATTTTCAAAGTGATTGAAACATATCATGACTTTCGTCACTAGGTAAAGATAAACATGTTCGAAACGAAACGCTTACCAATACATATTTCGAGATATATATAGGCGAGGTATACTCGGCTCGAAATACCAAATGTGTATAATCTAAGTCTATATATAGCATACGACTTTTTGTCTCAAGAAGTAGGAGATAGAGTAGATAGACTTTTGAGTGACAGATAAGTTCAAGTCTTCACATACCTTTTTGTCGAGAAGTTCCACCGGTTCCTTGAGTAGTTCTTCTTATTGTATAATGAATCTCCATGAAGTCCTTGAGCTCAACTACACTTTTTATCCTAGTCCGAGACTTAGCTATAGTAGACTAGAAATCAAGAATTATAGTTTTGATCACTAACATTGATAACATGCTTGAGATAGCAAAGCATGCAAGTTCGAGCGATCAATGCTCTAACAGTATCGAATCTATTCAACCAAGTTATATGAGTCGGA
Source organism: Papaver somniferum (assembly GCF_003573695.1). Lineage (NCBI taxonomy): Eukaryota > Viridiplantae > Streptophyta > Magnoliopsida > Ranunculales > Papaveraceae > Papaver > Papaver somniferum. Next base: position 145,645,364 of record NC_039365.1, on the reverse strand, counting down.
CAAAGGCTCTTCCATTTATCTTAACATAAACTCCTTCGTCAGGTCCTTAGATCTATCTTATGTTCTATTACCGAAGTAATCGTTTAAGATTAAGCCAACAACACTCTTAATCCAAAGAATTGTGTTTATGCCGATCCACTCAATTAATCAATCCAATCTACCACAAGGATAAACCAATTATTAATTGGATCCTCTTTTACCAATACAAGTATTGTGCACACCAAAGATTATAAACCCAAGTCAGATCTATAATATCTTCTTTGTCTTCAAATCTTCTTAAATCTTCAATAAAACCCTGCACACAATCACTTGAATTTCTTGTGATCAATCACGCACAGAACGGAGTATGTTAACAATGGATTATCACAAGATCGTCTTTAGAACTAACAACAGTCTACAGATCCCTGTCGAAACTCAGAACTAGTTTGAGTTAATCTTATATCAGAATAGAAGATCCTCAAGCATAAACAAACTAGGTGCAATCAGATTTCAACCAGCGTTAGTCAATCAAATCAATCGAAAACAAAAGATAAACATGAATTATCTAGTTTCCCACCAACGGTACACGCTAGAGCTTCTCAATCCCAAAGAAGACTTTAAACTGAGCGGCTGTAAGAGATTTCGCATAATTAGGTTACTCTCCTCTCCGAATAGGCGGCTACACCAGTAACAACAACAAAAGAGGAAGTCTGTTGTTACGAAGGATTAGCTTGCTAGAAAGGAAAACTTCAAGAATTTATAGACAAGGAAGTTTGGACACCAAGGAATTTCCAAAACCGAAAATATTCTCCAGATATTCATTAAAGCACAAATTCGGTTTCCATAATTCCTGGAAATGCTCTGTCCAAAAATAATGATCGAAATCTCTCGGAAAATGTAATTAGTAAATCCACATTACCAATTCTTATATTTCCCTACAAAATGAAATTAATAACCTTAATTAAAATATTCTTAACTTACTTATGTTTCGATCCTGGGATTTTCTTCCTTTAGCTATTAACGAATAACTTTGAACAATTAAAGAAATAAACATTCACAGCACGTGTTCAAAGTATGTCGACATCCTTACTTTGTAAGTTCTCTTTCACACTTACAACCTTGAAACCGATTTTCCACACTTCCAAACAAGTTTAGAATTGGTTCATCTGACTTTCAAGAACTATGTGATTGATCAAAGAAAAATTCAATCACAATCATGGGTTTAACGGTTTTACCAAAACAAGTTTCGGTTCTACCTCCATGTGAGTACTGTGCATAGTCACACTAGCTTTCCAAAAATTCGGTTGATTAGGTGCTAGGATCGGTTCCCCACATATTTATGGTATCTAACTTATATGTGTTGCACATGTCCATAGGATCGGTTCCGCTTTCTGCTATAAACCTTGTTGTACCTCATACAAGGATGGGTTCCCCTTTGTGATGTACTGCACCTCTTACTAGGATCGGTTCCCTTTTCCCAAATTTGGTCAGACATAACACAAACCCGATCATACCATCTCAGGTGATTACTAAAGATCAGTTTCACTAATAAAAGTCATACCGATACATAAGTCAGGCCTTTGTGGATAGTTCTACCAAGAACACAAACAAGTTGTGAGCGGTTATACTCAATCACACATATTGGTTGTTCATAAGATATGCAATGAATAAAAAAACCAATAACACCTGGAAATTTCCTTTTCGGTTCACAAACAAGTTTATGAACTTACTTCCTTAGAACACATGTAAAACATTGTTCCCCAGGATGAAATCCTCACCTCATACCCATACATAATCACAATAGCATTCAAATGATTATGGCGATGTCTTATCTACAAAGTTTAATGGTTAAGCAATAAACCTCGTATTGTATTCCTTAATACTATGTCTATCTAGAGTTCAAATATGCTTCGCAGTTATGTTTTCAATATGCACGACTTGAAAGATACGTTAGGGAATGAAACAGTTCAAGTCAAATATTGCTAACCTCAAGTGGAAGGATGATTTTTGTCGTTGTAGCTCCTTGCTTCTTCACATCTTCAAGTCTTCGCAATACTTGTAATGTCTCATATCCTAATACTTTCAAGCTAACCTATACGAAGTTGACTCTAGTATATAATCAAGCGACTCTTAACATGAGTTTTGATTCACTAAAATATGACAATTAAACTTGACATACCAACGCTTGGTGGGTTCAACCGAGCAATACTCTAATAAAGCTAACTTATACGAAGTTGACTCTAGTACATAATCAAGCGACTCTTAACATGAGTTTTGATTCACTAAAATATGACAACCAAACTTGACATACCAACGGTTGGTGGGTTCAACCGAGCTATGCTCTAACAATCTCCCCCTTTGTCAATTTTAGTGACAAAACTCTCATATCATATGGATAAACAAATTACAAGAATTCATTACACATAAGCTTGATTCCCGAATTCAACAACACAATAAACTGCACACATTCAATCCTCAAAAATTTCGTTGTTGACATTATAATAACTAAGATAATACTCCCCCTAAGGAAGATAGGTAGATATTCAATCCGCACGTCTTTGTTATGCTACTTAATATGATATGTTACTGCCCCTTAGTTCTTGCTTTCACTCTTTCGTTTAGATAAACGTTGAAGCACCAATGTTCTTTTTCTTAGTGATCCCAATCAATATACAATCAATGCCAGTATCACTTGTTTAGTCCATATATTTCTTCCCTTTTTTGTCACAAAATGACAAAGAAACGAAAAAATAAAGGACAACACGAAAAGAATCTTACAAATCTCAAAATAGACTTGCAACCTGTAGAGTTAGGCACAAGGGTTCCACAAATCATGTTCTGATAACCAATATCAAAACCGAAAATACAAGTAGTTTTATTTTGATATGTTATCAAGGAAACAATTGTCTGAAGCAATTTTTCCACTTTAGTTTAGCAAACCAAAAATCAACTAAGCACCTTAGTTCATTTGCTAAACCGATTGTTGATAGACACATTTTTGTGTCTGATATAATCTCAATTGTATATATTGTTAGTGCTCGATTTTGTATTTATTTTGGCCTTTTATGACTTTTTGCATTAATTTAATCGTTTTATGATTTTTCTTAATTAGTTGTGAAGTCGTATGATGATGTATGCTTGGTCTAAGTGCTTTTGATGCATCATGCTAGTGATTTACAGTTAATCTTTCTAAAATCTACCCTGGCAAAGAATTAGAGTCAATAAACAAGAGCTATAATTGTCTAAGAATAGATTTTTGAACCACATGGTATGAGGTTTGGTGGAATCCCGAGTCTCAGTAATCTCTCGACATTGTGACAAACCTTGTGTATATATTTTCTTTATTTTTATTATTTTCTATTATTAAGTCTGAAATTGAGTCTACACAAGTCCGAGTTGAACGAACTTTATTTACCACTTAAAAAACTACATCAATTTTTGGAGCCGCTGACGCGGATTTGTATTTAGATTTGTTTTAGGTTTATTTTTATTTTTATTATTATTTTTGTTCTTTTTTACGCGTTTTGGTATTTTTCGATTCTTTTCAGATTTGGAGCGAAGCTACAAGGAAAGAAAAGTACTATAAAAGGATAGCATCGCCAAAGAAGGAAAGAAAAGAGGAATCTGAAAGGAGTGAAAAAGAAGATTTTGTATATAGTTATTTTGTTTTATTTTTTAGAAACTGTAAATAGGATTTTATTTTTGTAATTTTTCTTTTCCTTTTTGGACATTTTTATTTTTGGACTTGGACATTTTTATTTTTAAACCCTAAGGAAGGGTTAAAATTAAATATAAACTGTTTGCAGGGAAGGACGACAATTACGATATTGTCTCGGCCCCTCGGGTTCGTACACTGACATAGGAGTCGGTGGCCTGAGTGGACTTCAACGGTTCATCGCCCGTCTGATACGGGAGGTAAGACTCTATCCACCCACGAATCCCCTGTCAGCGGGTTTTATTTTGTGTGACAACTCACACCCCTGCAGTAGAATGTCGAAGTGGTATTACAATAGCCAATACAACGAATATCCGACTGAGTTTCAAAATGGACGTTACTACTTTGACCATAGTGTGAATAGTGGTTGGGAACATCAGCCTTTTGAAGATTATGGTCCATACCATGGTGAGCCCAATTACTATCCACATAAGTACCGATCATATGAGCAAAATTATTATATTTCTCCTTTAGAAGAGTCTCTCAGGAAATTAGAGGAGTCGACACGTAGAATAGCTGAGATGAATAACTTAGTTTATGACGAAAGAAAACTTTCTTTAGAGGAATCCCTCAAGCTGATAGCTGAGACGAACGAAAGAATTGCTCGAAATAATCTTAATTTTCAATACAGTGTCTCCAATAATACCCTTGAAAATGAGGATAGTTATTGCATAATCAAGATGACGAGGATATAATTGGTAACACTACTTGTTGTTTAGATGAGGTTCAACCATTTTCATGTTATTATAATGATTATGATGAGGATAGTGTTGATGAAGAATTTGAAATAAATAGGCATAGTTATTGGAATTTGCTACTCCAACTGAGCTTAATAATAATATTATTTCTAGTTCAAGTCCAAATAATTTTAATAATTATTCACCTATTCAAAAGGACGAGGATTTGACTAGAGATACCCCCGTTTTAGACGATGTAGTATTTCCTTTTGATTATGAAGCTAATAATGGTTTAGAGGAACGCGTATATTTTGAGTCTAGCGATTTAGAAACAATAGACTTAGAAAAAGAAAATGAACTCGTCGAGATGAGTGAGGATGTACCTGACTTAGAAGAATCAATTTACCATTTTCCTGAATTAGATGACCTTGAAATTAGGGAAGTTGTGACTAGTCTTTCTAGAGACACACAAAACTCTAAGTTTGGGGGTGATTATCATTCTCCTTGTGCCTTACCTTTATCTCTTACAGAGATCCCTCACTTGGGACTTGACATATGTGCCTCAACCATTTTACAAGATTATCTTCATACACGTTTTCCTGAACCTAGTGATGTCCACAAGAAATTTCGGTTATTAGAAACCCATCCTCTAGTTGATGTGGTTTACCCAGGCTATGATACCCAGACTGACTTTGTTTTCCCACCAAATATTTTTCTTCCAAATGTGGGAATGTTTGATTTTCAAATGTGTCGAATATTAAATTTTGAGACTAAACCTAATTACTTTAGGAGATTAGAGTCGACATACTTGATTAAGGAAGATCACCACTCTCATTGTGGTCAGTTGTGTAAGTCAAATATGATTGACTTAGAGGATCCTCAATTATTCAGGTTATTATTATGTGTTTCTAAGTTTTTATTTGAGTTTTTCCAGACTCTAGAACCTGAACATTTGGATCTAACTTATGAGGAGATGCAACCCATGAAAATATTTTATTTGGACCCAGTTATAGATCCTGAACCTGAACCACAACTAGATGTAGCTGTCTTAAACAGGAAACTAGACAAGGGTGTGCTTTATTTTTTCATTTTCTTGGCATGTTGCAGATTCCTTTTACTTGTGATAGATCTATTTGGTTTTGATGACCCACAGATATTTCAGCTATTACTTTATGATTTTATAAGGTGACTAATCCTTTCTTAGTCTGGCTGAAGACATTAAACTTAGCACTTCTTTGGAGGTAACCCATTCTCATGCAACACGGTAATAACTTTCCTTATCTCTTTTGTTTCAAATGGTAACAGTTTTTCCTTGTTCATGCTTTTAATTTGATCTTTAGAACATTGAGGACAATGTTAGATTTAAGTTTGGGGGTATAGGAGAAACTTTTTAGTTGCACAATTAAACTCCAGAGCCTAGAAATTTATGCTTATTAAGGATGTCACTAACCAATCTAAGTGGATGGAAGCATTTTGGATGTAGGAGTTGAGGAACCAATCTGACTAGATGGCAACATCTAAAGAGTCTATTCATAAAAGCACAGAGCTAAGGTGTTAGAAATAACATGATAGTTTCACCATATCTCGTTGAGTCCTTTTCACTTCTGTTTTTATTTTGTTTTGTTTTTAAACTATGTTTCTCTAAGTGATTAGGTGGGGCTCACGATTCAAGTTGTTACCAATGCTAGGGTGAATTAGACTGATTGAGATACAAAAAAAAAAAGAAAAAAGAAGAGAAATTGAGACCAGACCATCAGACCAACTGGAATAAATTCAATAAAGTAGACCACTGGAACCCTTGTATATGCCAGTTGTGTTGACCTAGAGTTAGGATTATCAATCATTGGTTCCCTTGTATATGCCAGTGTGTTGATATTAGTCAGATTAGTATCTCAGTCCATTAGGATAGGTTCATTTTGGCGGAGGCCTTCAGACAAATATGAGAAACACCATTCACCTAGTAAACATCAAATCCATATATGTTTTTCTATATCCATCTTCTTGATCTATCCATGTGATTAGTTTTGACTCCGGATATTGATGTCCATAGTGCGACTATCTGAGTAGAGCTCTGTCACTTCATATGAATTTTAGTATGCTTGAGTGCAAACTCGTGTACAACAATCGGAATTTCGCATCAGGGTACTTCCTCCTGTAGTCAATAAGTATGCCAACTAAGGAGATTCTTTAGTGCCTTCCAAGGTTCTGTGTAGATAGCTAGGGTCTGGAGTATAAAGGTTTTGTGAGTACACCTCTGGTAAGCCCTCCGGAGACAACACTCCGCCACTAGGGACACCTAGGGGTTTAAAGGCTTATTGCATACGCTAAATGCAATCGACGATGCCTGCGATAGTGAGTTAGGATTTTATTTCTATTTTATTTTTGCTCGAGGACTAGCAAATAATAGGTTTGGGGGTATTTGATAGACACATTTTTGTGTCTGAGATAATCTCAATTGTATATATTGTTAGTGCTCGATTTTGTATTTATTTTGGCATTTTATGTCTTTGTAGGTGTTTTTGGAAAAAATAAGATTTTGCGGCGAAATTGGCTCGAAAAGTGTTTTTTGCATTCATGGGAGGACATTTGCTATTCGGACCGTCACTTTAGATAAGGGGTAACCTAATTACTAAAGGGAATCTCATTTCCAAGCATCTGCTAATCGCACCCCTACTCTGGATAAGGGGCAATCATCTTCAACATTCAAAAATCAGGTTTTGGCGGGAAAAAAGTGTAGTTAAAGAGCAGTTTTGGCAATCGTGATTTGGAGGAGTTTGAGGTCGATTAAACCTGTGATTTTCATAGGATAGACTTCTTATGGGTCTAGGAATCTGATATGGGTGTTTAAATCGATTAGATTGGGCTCAAACGACGGATTTTTCTCACGACAAGAAAATATGGAAAGTCACGTGTGTGACCTGTTTTAGGGAATTTTAGAGTGATTAAAACGTTGTAAACCTTCCCAAAGATTTGTATCTATCTAAGGAAGAGCTTAGAATAAAAAGGAAAGCTCAGAAACGCGTAGAAATCCTAAAACAAGAAATTGTCGCAACTTGGCCATGAAGAGAAGGAAAGAGATTTTAGAAGATTTGAGAGAGATTTAATCGGTATTTTTTGATATAAATAGATGTCTTGGGTCATATAGAAGAGGTGTCGAGAGTTTGGGAACCTAAGGAGAGCCAGAGAAGAAGAAATAAGAGCTTTACCAAATTCTGTTTCTGCTGCTGCTGCTGTTGAAGAAGAAGAACAGCTGAAGAACATTGACCCTCGATAGACAGTCGCAGAAAAGTGTCACTGTTTAACAGCTGAAGAACATTAAGCTGTTCAGGGCAGTCTTAAATCAGCGACAAAGCAACAGTTTTTCTGTAACAGTTCCACTGTAACAGCTGTTTTGCAACACCAATACACTGTTGCAAACAGTCTGTGTTATTACTTTTCACTCTTTTAATCATCTTTTGAGCAACAAACACATATTTTGAGATCATGATTGATATGAGGAGCTAAACCCCAACACTGGGATGACGGAGGAAGCCATATTTCATACGTGTGGTAATTATATTTAATTCTTTTTATGACTTTTTGCATTAATTTAATCGTTTTATGATTTTTCTTAATTAGTTGTGAAGTCGTATGATGATGTATGCTTGGTCTAGGTGCTTTTGATACATCATGCTAGTGATTTACAATTAATCTTTTTAAAATCTACCCTGGCAAAGAATTAGAGTCAATAAACAAGAGCTATAATTGTCTAAGAAATGATTTTTGAACCACATGGTATGAGGTTTGGTGGAATCCTGAGTCTCAGTAATCTCTCGACATTGTGACAAACCTTATGTATATATTTTCTTTATTTTTATTGTTTTCTATTATTAAGTCTGAAATTGAGTCTACACAAGTCCGAGTTGAACGAACTTTATTTACCACTTAAAAAACTACATCAATTGTACAAAAACAATCTCTTATTCGATAAGACCAAAATAAAGATAACTCTATTTTTATCATCAGGTTCTAATTATCCATAAACTTAGACCTTTGAATTTTAAACAAGACAAGTAGTAGGTTAGTTAACTAGCATTTCTTGTTAAAGCATTCGATTAGACTTGAATAACTGAAACCTTACTTCGATAAGTCTAACTAAGATCAGAATTAACTTAGTTTCTCTTATCCGGAATCGAATTGGACTAAATAACTCATCCCGTAAACCTTTTATTTCATTAAGCCAAAAAGAATTCATACAAACCAAATAAATCAACTTGCATAATTACTCACCTCAACCGGAAGCAATTGAAACAATATAGACATTAAAGCAGTGCAATTGCACCGAAATTTTGTAAGCCTAAACAGTTGATACCACACAATAAAGCAAGATAAAAATAGTTTTTCTTAACCGGAACCAATTGAATCACACATACATGCATACACACATAATAGAATAAATATCAATTGTACCGAAATTTTGTTAAGCAAAAGCAATAAATATATATGAAATAAACTCAGGCTTTTCTTAAACACGTAAACAATTAACTAACAACATTGTTACCTCAAATTTCACATCCACTTCTCCAATAAGTTTGTGTCTTCGTCCAGGGAGAATTTATATCGAAATATCATCATGTTGTCATCCTTATGCAAAAAAAAAAGAATAACAAAAACCAACCTTTACCAGAGAAAGGTTGAAAACCAGTTTTAACAAATGCAAGCAAAAGTTGAAAACCGTCGAAACACATATGCTTTTATGCTAAATCAAAACCGATTCAACATATTGTGACTTTTTCACATATTGTTTCTATCAGAACCCCTCATGATTCTTTGAAAAAGCTCACCAACATGGGATAGAACTTAATCCTGCTAAATCAAAAAGTCACCCAAACCACAAGGGTTCATAACATTATGAGATCGAATATCACGGTCAGAAAATCGAAATCAAACATCCCATAAACTGAGTCAAAGCAAAGATATAAACATTCATTCATATGGATTTGCCTCTAGGAATCGGTCATACCACAAAAGCAATAGCTACACATATATGATCAGTAGATATCAACATCATCAACTCAAAATTACCGTTTCTATCAAAAGCTCAAAAATAGATAGAGAAGGTATGAGTATAAAAGAAAATAAATCTCCCTAAAGATGTTAATTAGTCATATAATAATCGAGAGATCATGTGCTTCCTCACCTTTCAAAAAATCGAGCACCAAGGTGAGTATGCACATTCTAACACAACTAGGTTGTGTTGAGTTGATCCTTGTCTTGTTCGTCACGAGTGACTAAGACAGAATCATCATTCTTGACCTCTTGCTTGGTTTGTTTTCTCTTGTTTTTCTTCTTTGACTTGTGATGAAGAGTGTCATTATCACAACCTTTACTAGTACAAGAGATTTCAGACATAATGTCTTTTTTAGCCTTTCAAGAAGACTCTTGTAATTATTGTCACCAGCAATTAACAACTGAGAGTCATTTTTGTGACTAACTTTTGGTCACTTCTTGGCTATGGAGGACTTCGGGACCCATTTAGAGATGGGTTTCGCAAGAGTGACTTTCTCCTTCATATCGTTAGGACGATTGTCCTTTTGAATATTTTGCGAAACATTCTTTCTTCAATTTGGAACATCAGATCTTGTCTTTGCATTTGAAACGTCATCTCTCTTTCTATAATTGGGTATTTTATGAGATGACCTTGTCGAGTGATATGAAAAATTTGAACTATCATTATAATAATTCTTTTGCCTAAACTTAAGACAATAACGATATGAGTTCTTATGAGGAGAAAACTTAGCCAATTCGTTTGATACAAAAGAAAGTCCATCTTGCATCTTACGAACTTTGCATCCTCATTGCAAGTGTCCTTTATTACCACTATAATAACAATGGTTAGTATAAATATACGAAGTATGAGTTTCAGTGTTACCTTTTTGTGGATCCTCTTGCATTGGAGATTGACGAGTTTTCTTCTTCTTCTTATCCTTGTTCAACGTTGTTGCTTTCTTGACATTAGCAGAAGTGCTCTCTTTGATTGCTGCTGGTTGAACACAATTCTTAGGCTTGACTGGATTTACTTCTTTACAAGAAATATGAGCATCTTTGTCATCAGTGGAATCCTCTGATTGAGAAGAATTTGTAGCTTTAACAAATTTTACCTTTTTGCTAATATTTGAAGCATCTATTCCCTTATAGCCCAATCCTCGTGTATCACGATGATTTCTACTTGCTTCTAACATTGAGGTTAACTTGTTTGAGCTTTCATTGTATTTTTTCAGTTCCAAATTTTCTTCTTCCAACGTCTTGATTTTATCAAGAGAACCGGCTAGATCAGCCTCAAGGTATTTTTCTCGAGAAAGATATACACCTTCTTTCTCTTCAAAACTCTTTTGTTGAGAGTTAATCCTTGCATCATATTCAACAAGTTTCTCTTCCAACAAGTGAATTTTTTTAAGAGCAACATCAAGCTCTTTCTCTAACAATTTTGTTTGAGAGAGACTAGCACTGGCTTTTTCTTCAAGAACCTGTACTTGTCGAGAATTAAACATTGCTTCTGATCCAGCATGTTTCTTTTCCGACAAAAATAGTTCTCTTCGAAGTTTTTCACATTCTAATTTCTTATAATTTAGGTCATTTGTACGATCTTTAAGAAGACAATCACTGGTTTAGTAACCAATATAATATCCTTGAAAAACCTTCCTCAATTTCTTGTTCTCGCGACAAAGATGATTCATAAAACCAAGAAAATCCGAAGTTCTCAGTTTTTCATTTTTCAAAGGATCCAGTAATTTAGAGTATTCTGAGATATCCTCTTCTACTTCTTGTTCAAAATCTGAGTCATCATCATCGGAGATTTCATCTAACCCTTCTTGTAGACGTATTTTCCAGTCGTCATTGGTTTCTACATCATTAACAAGAATAACTTGTCTCGTAGAATCTCTAGAGATGATTTCTTCAGATATTGAATCGTAGATGCCATCATCAAGTGTTAATTCGAAACTTTTGATGTCTTGCTTTACGTTAACTGAATCATTCATTAGATTCAATTCATATAGGTTGGATTGCACCAAACACAGATTGTTAGATCTTTTCGTGTTTGCCTGCTCTGATACCAAATGAAAAGACGAGGGTACCCAAGTATACCTCAATCTAAAACTTTTCCTACCTATAAGTCCTTTCTCCGAAAGTGATTGTTTATGAAATGATTCGAGACAATGATGAAAAAACGGGGGTCTAACAACACCACTCAATATTTCGCTTAGCAATCTGTATGGACAAACTCGAATATACTTTTAAGAGAATCAACAAGACTCAATCAATTAAAAGTATATCAACGAGTTTATATCTCTCTCTTGATTTGATTTACTTAAGCAGGAATTGCGAGTTCTAATCAAATACAAAGAACAACTTGGATGGTACCAAAGACCAATATCTAAGGATCAATCAATGACAATCAACAACCAAAGGTAGGATTCCTCTCATTGATGATCTAACGCACAACCTCTATTATTTAATTAATAAAGATAAAACAATATAATGCGAAAATTGAAATAACACAGACACCAGAAATTTTGTTAACAAAGAAACCGCAAATGCAGAAAAACCCCGGGACCTAGTCCAGATTGAACACACACTGTATTAAGCCGCTACAGACACTATCCTACTCCAAGCTAACTTCGTACTGGACTGTAGTTGAACCCCAATCAGTCTCTCACTGATCCAAGGTACAGTTTTACTCCCTACGCCTCTGATCCCAGCAGGATACTGCGCACTTGATTCCCTTAGCTGATCTCACCCACAACTAAGAGTTGCTACGACCCAAAGTCGAAGACTTGACAATAAACAAATCTGTCTCACACAGACAAGTCTATCAAAGGATCAATCTGTCTCCCACAGATAAACTCTAAAAGGTTTTGTTTCGTCTTTCGATAATAATCAAGGTAAACAGGAACCAATTGATAATACGGTCTTATATTCCGGAAGAACAGCCTAGAGTTATCAATCACCTCACAACAATCTTAATCGTATGGTAGCGAAAAAAGATGTTTCGGAATCATAAACAATGAGACGAAGATGTTTGTGATTACTTTTTATATCTTGCCTATCGGAGATATCAATCTCAAACCAATCAATCTGATTGTACTCGTACGATAGAAGATGCAATATCAGATCACACAAGTACGATAAAAGTAGTATCGGTCTGGCTTCACAATCCCAATGAAGTCTTTAAGTCGTTAACCTGGTTTTAGAAGAAGAAAAACAAATTCTAAAGGATAACCGACTCTAATATGCAAACTAGTATCACACGTGAGCTGTAGGGATTAGTTTTGCACAATACTAGATGTCTCCTTTATATAGTCTTTCAAATCAGGGTTTGCAATAAGTTACCTTGGTAATAAAGCAATCAATATCCACCGTTAGATGAAAACCTGATTTAGATTCAATCTAATATTTCTCAACCATTAGATCGAAAACTTAGCTTGTTACACACACTTGACAATGCACGCTTCTAGGTTTGTTAACCGTACCCAAACGTATGCACTTGTTGGTTCAACAATAGTTAACCAAAAGGTTACCCATATGAGCATTTCATATCAACCATTTTCTTCTTCACCATAACTAGTTCAAATGATTTCAAACGAACTAGTTAGAGAGTTGTTCAATTGCAAGGAAATCTCATGTACTACACAAGACACAATTGAAGCAAAGATGATTTGATTCACTTGAATCGGTTCATGAACTTTTATAGCGACGGTTTTCAAACTGCATTCCTTAGTCTTTTTAAGTTTAAGTTCAGAAATCATATTCAAATATGTAACCTTCTCAAGTTCGCAGACTAGGTTCGCGGACTTAAGTTACCGGGTAGAGTTTACAAACTCCAGCGGAAATTCTCGGGTATGAGAACTTCATCGGTTCGCGGACTTAGTTTCACGTAAGTAGTTTGTCAACTCCAGCATAAATTCTCGGGTTTGAGAACTTCGGCAGTTCTCGGACTTGGCTCACGCCATTCTTCCGGTTCTCTTGATCAACAAAGTTCGCAAACTTTGGTTCAAGGAATAGGACTTATACATAAATGTGTTTCCACAACAATGCTTATGTCCACCATTGGTTATGTAATCTAAACTCTCATTTCAATCATTGAGACATTCTTAGAGGACGGTATATAGTTGTTACACCATTTCTCGTCAAAGTAATTTTCAAGATGATTGAAACATATCATGACTTTCGTCACATGGTAAAGATAAACTTGGTTAAAGCGAAAAGCGTACCAACTCATATTTCGAGATATAGATAGGCGAGATATACTCGGCTCGAAATACCAAATGTGTATAATCAAAGTCTATATATATAGCATACGACTTCTTGTCTCAAAGTGTGGGAGATAGAGTAGATATACTTTTGAGTGATAGATAAGTTCAAGTCTTCACATACCTTTTTGTCGAGAAGTTCCACCGGTTCCTTGAGTAGTTCTTCCACTTGTATGATGAATCGCCATGAAGTCCTTGAGCTCAACTACACTTTCTATCCTAGTTCGATACTTAGCTATAATAGACTAGAAATCAAGACTTATAGTTTTGATCACTAACATTGACAAACATGCTTGGGATAGCAACGCATGCGAGTTCGACCGAGCAATGCTCTAACAATCTCCCCCTTTGTCAATTTTAGTGACAAAAATATCAATAGATATGGAAAACAAAAAAGATAAAGAAACTTTGGTAGATCCTATTCTACATGTATAATCTTCAACATTCCTCGAAATCTTCGTCACTTCCAAGTACTCCAATGATCCCAAAGGTTGTAAGTTTAGCATCACCGCTGTTGAAGATCCGTAGCTATAACAATGAGAAAACATAGTTCTCGATCATTGTTATATAGTGTCATAGTATTATTACACAGCGTCAAAGTTCAATTGTATAATAACTTTAACAATAATACTATGGTGATATGTATCACTCCCCCTTAGTTAATACTCCATCTCACATGGAAACCACTCCCCCTTACACAATGATCCGAAAACCATATGTATTTGTAGTGTGAACTACATATTAATTCTCCTCCTTTTTGTCAATAAAATTGTCAAAGGTACAAGAACGGGATCAGAATGAAATTTTCGTAAGAGACATTTCATGACTAAAAGAAAAAATACATACCAACTAATTTAGATGCAATCATAAAGCCGAAGCTAAATGCATTCATCAAGTAGTTTAAAGATAAAAGATAACCCCTCTAAAATTCCATATCCGCACACCCCTCAAGATATGACCATTAAGCACAAGTTCAAAAGAACTCTCCCCCATTTGATGTCATTCCCGAAAGAACAACAAGAGCGACCTTAATTTCAAAAGAAAAGAAGGATTTTTATTGGACACCAAAAACCATAAGAATGATTTCCTATATCCAAAAAATCAATCAAATTAATCACAAGTAAAACCATGATTAATTTAATCGGAATACGCAATCAAATTAAGCACAAAAAGTGATCAATTCAATTGATTATCTCAACATAAGAGAGCTTATGGAGACACAAAAATACTCAACTAGATTTATTACAAGTGAAACCATAATTAATCTAATTGGAATACACAACCAAAATAATCACAAAAGTAATCAATTTAATTGTCATTTGTTTTGCTCGACATAAGAAATTTACGGAGCAACAACTAAATAACCAACACAAGATGATTAATTTAGTTCAATATGCTCGACATAACATATCTCACGGAACACCAACTAAGCTAAAAAATCAACTTGGTTGTATAGTGATCAACATAAGATACATTGCGGAGCCTCACAGTAAAACACAAAATATGGATCAGGGATGATCAATACTGCGAAATACACAAGGATTCATTCTATTTTCCATCACTATTTGCATAACGATATTTAATAGACATAATCCTTGAAAAGAAAAGATTTTAACCTATCTTCCATCAAATAATTGACAATATAGGCTTAACTTTTGTATTTATCAATACGTGAATATCGACTTACGAAAGACTTTACTTTTGACAAAGTATGGGACAAACATAGTTCACGGACGTAAACCCAATATCCCATAAAAAATTTCAATATAACAAATCATAAAGATTAATATTGCAAAAACATCATCCTCCAAATATTTTTAGAATTTAATACCAATGAACCTAAAAAAAAGAAGATGAAAAATAATAGTTATGTGTAGTCACAATCATTGCTACTCCAAGCACTAGTTATTCTTCCAACTAAACCAAAAAGAAGACGTACTAGGCAACAATGAGTTTCCTCGAAGCCTCTTCAGAGAATTCCTTCTCATCGTTGAAGAACCCATTGATAACAGGATCGTTCAGTTCCTTCAACTCTCCAGAAATACTTGTTAATTCACTAAGTTCTCTTTGTAGTTCTCGTACGGAGTTTGTTTTAAGAGACAACATTCGTTCATAGTAAATTAAATCTTCCAAGGATGAAGTGATTCGAGATTTTAACTCGTTTCTTTTGCTGATAAAATCTTTTACCAGGCTCCTGAAGTTATCACCTCTTTGAAAAAAGGAAAAGAACCAGGTTGAGGAAGAACCTTTACCATTATTTGAAGTATTCACTTTCTTCATCCTTGTGGTAGAAATTCCTTTACACCGATATACGTTAGTTGCTTCCACTGCATCCTCTTCTTGTTGTGCCTCTAGTCACCGGCGCCATGACCCCGTATCTTCTTAGGAAATGAAAAGACTATAACAAATACACCTCGTGAACGACTAAAACCCTAGAAGAACAAGTCTTATGTAATTCAAAGATCCTTTATTTATATTGTTAGAGGAATATTTTCTTAACAAAAATAAATACAATATTTGAGCCACAAAGACGCAAAACCCCATTTTCTCAAGTTAAAGATGAGGATGCGAACGTCTCTGGTATTAGATAGAGACATTGTGAGCCAAACGCTCCCCTTATTTACCACATAATGGTTTACCAAGGTCTGTTGTATAAACAGATTTCCTACCTCTTCTGATTCTGGAAGCATTGGTTTTCTGAGACCCATGTTGATTATCCAGATTCATCTTTTGCATGTTCCTTTGCAGTCTGGAAATTCTTTTGTTTGTTCCTCTTGAATCTCCAACACGTGCTTTGAACATGATTTGCATTTCTACAGAACGAACAAATCAAGCATCCTTTGTCTTGTTGAGATCCCTTCTGTTTATCACAACTGTCGACCTTTATTCCATGATCAATAGAACAACAGGGTTGAACAAATCCATCATTTTGCCTTTAAATCCTAAACCATGTGTGTTTCCAAAGGACTTCTGACCAAATAACATGCTGAAATTTTGTCAGAGCTTCCAGAAATCTTTGTAGATCATCCTTAAGAGTGTTAATCTCTTTTCTTTTAGAGCAATGGTTCTGGTGAGTTCATCATTGAGACAGTCTATCTCAAGAGTTTTCACCTGGATTAATGATTCTAGTTTCTTCAATGAATCTTTTAATTGAAGATTTTCTTGAAGAACCTCTCTATTCAAGAATTCAAAAATCTTTGTGTCAGACTCAATTCTGGATTGGAACTTGAGAATGAGGATGTTTCTGTTGCATGAGCTGAGGGTTCATCACATCCTTCAGACGTATTCAAAACGTTGACACATGAGGATTTTTCTTTCTTACAATCATTAGCAGTAAAAGCTGACAGTGTATTTTTATCACATCTAATGCTGCCCTTTTTACAAATTCATTGATCCTTTCTGTTAATATGGTTTATCGAACCATTCACCATTTGAGCATCATTAGCCCAAGACAAGTTAAAGGTTTCACTTGTGTTGGAAACGGCATTGAAGGCAATGGTTTGAGTAGAATTTGATCAAGAATTTTTACCTTTCCAGAAGAAGCATTTTTGGAGAGGGTGTTGAGGTTATTTCCTCCATCGATGGCATCCTTCCTAGAAACGATCTATCTTCAAATACAGTCTCTAAGATATCCCAGGCATCTTTAGACTTAGTGCAGGTAGACACATTGCTGAAGATCTGGGATAATGGCATGTCTGATAGCATTCAATCCGTTAGAGTTTTTGCATTGCAGCAAGAGATTCTTCAGGACTGTAACTACCAACATCCTTAGGTAGAGATACATCGCCTTCTGCATTTACCGGAGGATCATAGCCCTTAAACAACACGTACCCAGGTTCGAAAATCACGTGCTTGAAGAACGCACACATAACAACTTTCCACCATGGTAGTTTGAGCCATCGAAAACTGGTGGTACGTTAATAGAGATAACACCTCTGTCCATAGAGTCAGATCGCTACACACACATACTTCTAAGGTCTTAAACGTGTTTTGCCTGTCTGATACCAATTGAAAAAGCGGGGTCTAACACACCACCCAATTTTCGCTTAATATTATGTATGGACAAACTCAAATATACTTTTAAGAGAATAAAGACGCAATCAATTAAAAGTAGATCAACGAGTTTATATCTCTCTCTTGATTTTATTTACTCAAGCAGAACTGCGAGTTCTAATCAAATATAAGGAATAACTTGGATGGTACCAAAGCCAATATCCAAGGATCAATCAATGACAAACAACAACCAAAGGTTGGATTACTCTATTGACGATCTAACACACACCTTTATTATTTCAATTATAATATAAAACATATAATGCGGAAATTGAAATAACACAGACACCAGAATTTTGTTAACGAGGAAACCGCAAATGCAGAAAACCCCGGGACCTAGTCCAGATTGAACACCCTGTATTAAGCCGCTACAGACACTAGCCTACTCCAAGCTAACTTCGAACTGGACTTTATTTGAACCCCAATAAGTCTCCCACTGATCCAAGGTACAGTTGTACTCCCTACGCCTATGATCCCAGCAGGATACTGCGCACTTGATTCCCTTAGCTGATCTCACACAACTAAGAGTTTCTACGACCCAAAGTCGAAGACTTGATAATAAACAAATCTGTCTCACACAGACAAGTCTATCAAAGGATCAATTTGTCTCCCACAGATAAACCTAAAAGGTTTTGTTCCGTCTTTTGATAATAATTAAGGTGAAAGGAACCAATTGACAATGCGGTCTATATTCTCGAAGAACATCCTAGAGTTATCAATCACCTCACAAAAATCTTAATCGTATGGTACGCAAAACAACATGTTGCGGAATCACAAACAATGAGACGAAGATGTTTGATTACTTTTTATATCTTGCCTATCGGAGATATCAATCTCAAGCCAATCAATCTGATTGTACTCGTACGATAGAAGATGCAAGATCAGATCACACAACTACGATAAAAGTAGTATCGGTATGTCTTCACAATCCCAATGAAGTTTTTAAGTCGTTAACCTGGTTTCAGAAGAAGAAAACCAAAGTTTAAAGGAGAACCGACTCCAGTATGCAAACTAGTATCACACGTGAGGTGTGGGGATTAGTTTTGAACAATACTAGATGTCTCCTTTATATAGTCTTTCAAATCAGGGTTTGCAATTAAGTTACCTTGGTAAAAAAGCAATCAATATCCATAGTTAAATGAAAACCTGATTTGGATTCAAGATAATATTTCTCAACCGTTAGATCGAAAACTTAGCTTGTTACACACACTTGACAATGCACGCTTCTAGGTTTGTTAACCGTACCCAAACTTATGCACTTGTTGGTTCAACAATAGTTAACCAAAAGGTTAGCCATATGAGAATTTCATATCAACCATGTTCTTCTTCACCATAACTAGTTCAAATGATTTCAAATGAACTAGTTAGAGAGTTGTTCAATTGCAAGGAAATATCATGTACTACACAAGACACAACTGAAGCAAAGATGATTTGATTCACTTGAATCGGTTCATGAACTTTTATAGCCACGGTTTGCAAACTGCATTCCTTAGTCTTTTTAAGTTTAAGTTCAGAAATCATCTTCAGATATATACCTTCTCAAGTTCGCAGACTAGGTTCGCGGACTTAAGTTACCGGGCAGAGTTTACAAACTCTAGCAGAAATTCTCGGGTATGAGAACTTCGCCGGTTCGCGGACTGGGTTCGCGGACTTATATTCACGCAAGTAGTTTGTCACCTCTAGCAGAAATTCTCGGGTTTGAGAACTTCGGCAGTTCGCGGACTTGGCTCACGCCATTCTTCCGGTTCTCTTGATCAACAAAGTTCGCAAACTTTGGTTCAAGGAATAATACTTATACATAAATGTGTTTCCACAACAATGCTTATGTACACCATTAGTTATGTAGTCTAAACTCTCATTTCAATCATTGAAACATTCTTAGAGGACGTTATATAGTTGTTACACCATTTCTCGTCAAAGCAATTCTCAAGATGATTGAAACATATCATGATTTTCGTCACATGGTAAAGATAAACTTGGTTAAAGCGAAAAGCGTACCAACTCATATTTCGAGATATAGATAGGCGAGATATACTCGGCTCGAAATACCAAATGTGTATAATCAAAGTCTATATATATAGCATACGACTTCTTGTCTCAAAGTGTGGGAGATAGAGTAGATATACTTTTGAGTGATAGATAAGTTCAAGTCTTCACATACCTTTTTGTCGAGAAGTTCCACCGGTTCCTTGAGTAGTTCTTCCACTTGTATGATGAATCGCCATGAAGTCCTTGAGCTCAACTACACTTTCTATCCTAGTTCGATACTTAGCTATAATAGACTAGAAATCAAGACTTATAGTTTTGATCACTAACATTGACAAACATGCTTGGGATAGCAACGCATGCGAGTTCGACCGAGCAATGCTCTAACAATCTCCCCCTTTGTCAATTTTAGTGACAAAAATATCAATAGATATGGAAAACAAAAAAGATAAAGAAACTTTGGTAGATCCTATTCTACATGTATAATCTTCAACATTCCTCGAAATCTTCGTCACTTCCAAGTACTCCAATGATCCCAAAGGTTGTAAGTTTAGCATCACCGCTGTTGAAGATCCGTAGCTATAACAATGAGAAAACATAGTTCTCGATCATTGTTATACAGTGTCATAGTATTATTACATCGTCAAAGTTCAATTGTATTATAACTTCAACCATAATACTATGGTGATATGTATCACTCCCCCTTAGTCAATACTCCATCTCACTTGGAAACCAGTCCCATTTACACAATGATCCGAAAACCATATGTATTTGTAGTGTGAACTACATATTAATTCTCACCGTTTTTGTCAATAAAATTGGCAAAGGTACAAGAACGGGATCATAATGAAATTTCCGAGAGAGACATTTCATGACTAAAAGAAAAAATACATACCAACTAACTTAGATGCAATCATAAAGTCGAAGCTAAATGCATTCATCAAGGAGTTTAAAGATATAAGATAACCCCTCTAAAATTCCACAGCCGCACACCCCTCAAGATATGACCATTAAGCACAAGTTCAAAAGAACTCTCCCCCATTTGATGTCATTCCCGAAAGAACAACAAGAGCGACCTTAATTTCAAAAGAAAAGAAGGATTTTTATTGGACACCAAAAACCATAAGAATGATTTCCTATATCCAAAAAATCAATCAAATTAATCACAAGTAAAACCATGATTAATTTAATCGGAATACGCAATCAAATTAAGCACAAAAAGTGATCAATTCAATTGATTATCTCAACATAAGAGAGCTTATGGAGACACAAAAATACTCAACTAGATTTATTACAAGTGAAACCATAATTAATCTAATTGGAATACACAACCAAAATAATCACAAAAGTAATCAATTTAATTGTCATTTGTTTTGCTCGACATAAGAAATTTACGGAGCAACAACTAAATAACCAACACAAGATGATTAATTTAGTTCAATATGCTCGACATAACATATCTCACGGAACACCAACTAAGCTAAAAAATCAACTTGGTTGTATAGTGATCAACATAAGATACATTGCGGAGCCTCACAGTAAAACACAAAATATGGATCAGGGATGATCAATACTGCGAAATACACAAGGATTCATTCTATTTTCCATCACTATTTGCATAACGATATTTAATAGACATAATCCTTGAAAAGAAAAGATTTTAACCTATCTTCCATCAAATAATTGACAATATAGGCTTAACTTTTGTATTTATCAATACGTGAATATCGACTTACGAAAGACTTTACTTTTGACAAAGTATGGGACAAACATAGTTCACGGACGTAAACCCAATATCCCATAAAAAATTTCAATATAACAAATCATAAAGATTAATATTGCAAAAACATCATCCTCCAAATATTTTTAGAATTTAATACCAATGAACCTAAAAAAAAGAAGATGAAAAATAATAGTTATGTGTAGTCACAATCATTGCTACTCCAAGCACTAGTTATTCTTCCAACTAAACCAAAAAGAAGACGTACTAGGCAACAATGAGTTTCCTCGAAGCCTCTTCAGAGAATTCCTTCTCATCGTTGAAGAACCCATTGATAACAGGATCGTTCAGTTCCTTCAACTCTCCAGAAATACTTGTTAATTCACTAAGTTCTCTTTGTAGTTCTCGTACGGAGTTTGTTTTAAGAGACAACATTCGTTCATAGTAAATTAAATCTTCCAAGGATGAAGTGATTCGAGATTTTAACTCGTTTCTTTTGCTGATAAAATCTTTTACCAGGCTCCTGAAGTTATCACCTCTTTGAAAAAAGGAAAAGAACCAGGTTGAGGAAGAACCTTTACCATTATTTGAAGTATTCACTTTCTTCATCCTTGTGGTAGAAATTCCTTTACACCGATATACGTTAGTTGCTTCCACTGCATCCCCTTCTTGTTGTGCCTCTAGTCACCGGCGCCATGACCCCGTATCTTCTTAGGAAATGAAAAGACTATAACAAATACACAGCTCGTGAACGACTAAAACCCTAGAAGAACAAGTCTTATGTAATTCAAAGATCCTTTATTTATATTGTTAGAGGAAATATTTTCTTAACAAAAATAAATACAATATTTGATCCACAAAGACGCAAAACCCCATTTTCTCAAGTTAAAGATGAGGATGCGAACGTCTCTGGTATTAGATAGAGACATTGTGAGCCAAACGCTCCCCTTATTTACCACATAATGGTTTACCAAGGTCTGTTGTATAAACAGATTTCCTACCTCTTCTGATTCTGGAAGCATTGGTTTTCTGAGACCCATGTTGATTATCCAGATTCATCTTTTGCATGTTCCTTTGCAGTCTGGAAATTCTTTTGTT
The DNA here is from genome assembly GCF_003573695.1 of Papaver somniferum. Lineage (NCBI taxonomy): Eukaryota > Viridiplantae > Streptophyta > Magnoliopsida > Ranunculales > Papaveraceae > Papaver > Papaver somniferum. The sequence continues at coordinate 145,622,846 of NC_039365.1, read as the reverse complement.
GTTCCTCTTGAATCTCCAACACGTGCTTTGAACATGATTTGCATTTCTACAGAACGAACAAATCAAGCATCCTTTGTCTTGTTGAGATCCCTTCTGTTTATCACAACAGTGAAACCATAATTAATCTAATTGGAATACACAACCAAAATAATCACAAAAGTAATCAATTTAATTGTCATTTGTTTTGCTCGACATAAGAAATTTACGGAGCAACAACTAAATAACCAACACAAGATGATTAATTTAGTTCAATATGCTCGACATAACATATCTCACGGAACACCAACTAAGCTAAAAAATCAACTTGGTTGTATAGTGATCAACATAAGATACATTGCGGAGCCTCACAGTAAAACACAAAATATGGATCAGGGATGATCAATACTGCGAAATACACAAGGATTCATTCTATTTTCCATCACTATTTGCATAACGATATTTAATAGACATAATCCTTGAAAAGAAAAGATTTTAACCTATCTTCCATCAAATAATTGACAATATAGGCTTAACTTTTGTATTTATCAATACGTGAATATCGACTTACGAAAGACTTTACTTTTGACAAAGTATGGGACAAACATAGTTCACGGACGTAAACCCAATATCCCATAAAAAATTTCAATATAACAAATCATAAAGATTAATATTGCAAAAACATCATCCTCCAAATATTTTTAGAATTTAATACCAATGAACCTAAAAAAAAGAAGATGAAAAATAATAGTTATGTGTAGTCACAATCATTGCTACTCCAAGCACTAGTTATTCTTCCAACTAAACCAAAAAGAAGACGTACTAGGCAACAATGAGTTTCCTCGAAGCCTCTTCAGAGAATTCCTTCTCATCGTTGAAGAACCCATTGATAACAGGATCGTTCAGTTCCTTCAACTCTCCAGAAATACTTGTTAATTCACTAAGTTCTCTTTGTAGTTCTCGTACGGAGTTTGTTTTAAGAGACAACATTCGTTCATAGTAAATTAAATCTTCCAAGGATGAAGTGATTCGAGATTTTAACTCGTTTCTTTTGCTGATAAAATCTTTTACCAGGCTCCTGAAGTTATCACCTCTTTGAAAAAAGGAAAAGAACCAGGTTGAGGAAGAACCTTTACCATTATTTGAAGTATTCACTTTCTTCATCCTTGTGGTAGAAATTCCTTTACACCGATATACGTTAGTTGCTTCCACTGCATCCCCTTCTTGTTGTGCCTCTAGTCACCGGCGCCATGACCCCGTATCTTCTTAGGAAATGAAAAGACTATAACAAATACACAGCTCGTGAACGACTAAAACCCTAGAAGAACAAGTCTTATGTAATTCAAAGATCCTTTATTTATATTGTTAGAGGAAATATTTTCTTAACAAAAATAAATACAATATTTGATCCACAAAGACGCAAAACCCCATTTTCTCAAGTTAAAGATGAGGATGCGAACGTCTCTGGTATTAGATAGAGACATTGTGAGCCAAACGCTCCCCTTATTTACCACATAATGGTTTACCAAGGTCTGTTGTATAAACAGATTTCCTACCTCTTCTGATTCTGGAAGCATTGGTTTTCTGAGACCCATGTTGATTATCCAGATTCATCTTTTGCATGTTCCTTTGCAGTCTGGAAATTCTTTTGTTGTTCCTCTTGAATCTCCAACACGTGCTTTGAACATGATTTGCATTTCTACAGAACGAACAAATCAAGCATCCTTTGTCTTGTTGAGATCCCTTCTGTTTATCACAACTGTCGACCTTTATTCCATGATCAATAGAAACAACAGGGTTGACAAATCCATCATTTTTGCCTTTAAATCCTAAACCATTTGTGTTTCCAAAGGACTTCTGACCAAATAACATTGCTGAAATTTTGTCAGAGCTTCCAGAAAATCTTTGTAGATCATCCTTAAGAGTGTTAATCTCTTTTTCTTTTAGAGCAATGGTTCTGGTGAGTTCATCATTGAGACAGTCTATCTCAAGAGTTTTCACCTGGATTAATGATTCTAGTTTCTTCAATGAATCTTTTAATTGAAGATTTTCTTGAAGAACCTCTCTATTCAAGAATTCAAAAATCTTTGTGTCAGACTCAAATTCTGGATTGGAACTTGAGAATGAGGATGTTTCTGTTGCATGAGCTGAGGGTTCATCACATCCTTCAGACGTATTCAAAACGTTGACACATGAGGATTTTTCTTTCTTACAATCATTAGCAGTAAAAGCTGACAGTGTATTTTTATCACATCTAATGCTCCTTTTTACAAATTCATTGATCCTTTCTGTTAATAATGGTTTATCGAACCATTCACCATTTGAGCATCATTCATTAGCCCAAGACAAGTTAAAGGTTTCACTTGTGTTGGAAACGGCATTGAAGGCAATGGTTTGAGTAGAAATTTGATCAAGAATTTTTACCTTTCCAGAAGAAGCATTTTTGGAGAGGGTGTTGAGGTTATTTCCTCCATCGATGGCATCCTTCCTAGAAACGTATCTATCTTCAAATACAGTCTCTAAGATATCCCAGGCATCTTTAGACTTAGTGCAGGTAGACACATAGTGCTGAAGATCTGGGATAATGGCATGTCTGATAGCATTCAATCCGTTAGAGTTTTGCATTGCAGCAAGAGATTCTTCAGGACTGTAACTACCAACATCCTTAGGTAGAGATACATCGCCTTCTGCATTTACCGGAGGATCATAGCCCTTAACAACACGTACCCAGGTTCGAAAATCACGTGCTTGAAGAAACGCACACATAACAACTTTCCACCATGGGTAGTTTGAGCCATCGAAAACTGGTGGTACGTTAATATAGATAACACCTCTGTCCATAGAGTCAGATCGCTACAAACACATACTTCTAAGGTCTTAAACGTGTTTGCCTGCTCTGATACCAATTGAAAAAGCGGGGGTCTAACAACACCACCCAATATTTCGCTTAACATTATGTATGGACAAACTCAAATATACTTTTAAGAGAATAAACAAGACTCAATCAATTAAAAGTATATCAACGAGTTTATATCTCTCTCTTGATTTTATTTACTCAAGCAGGAACTGCGAGTTCTAATCAAATATAAGGAATAACTTGGATGGTACCAAAGACCAATATCCAAGGATCAATCAATGACAAACAACAACCAAAGGTTGGATTACTCTAATTGACGATCTAACACACAACCTTTATTATTTCAATTATAAATATAAAACAATATAATGCGGAAATTGAAATAACACAGACACCAGAAATTTTGTTAACGAGGAAACCGCAAATGCAGAAAAACCCCGGGACCTAGTCCAGATTGAACACCCATTGTATTAAGCCGCTACAGACACTAGCCTACTCCAAGCTAACTTCGAACTGGACTTTATTTGAACCCCAATAAGTCTCCCACTGATCCAAGGTACAATTGTACTCCCTATGCCTATGATCCCAGCAGGATACTGCGCACTTGATTCCCTTAGCTGATCTCACACAACTAAGAGTTTCTACGACCCAAAGTCGAAGACTTGATAATAAACAAATCTGTCTCACACAGACAAGTCTATCAAAGGATCAATTTGTCTCCCACAGATAAACCCTAAAAGGTTTTGTTCCGTCTTTTGATAATAATTAAGGTGAATAGGAACCAATTGACAATGCGGTCTTATATTCTCGAAGAACATCCTAGAGTTATCAATCACCTCACAACAATCTTAATCGTATGGTAGCAAAACAACATGTTGCGGAATCACAAACAATGAGACGAAGATGTTTGTGATTACTTTTTATATCTTGCCTATCGGAGATATCAATCTCAAGCCAATCAATCTGATTGTACTCGTACGATAGAAGATGCAAGATCAGATCACACAACTACGATAAAAGTAGTATCGGTATGTCTTCACAATCCCAATGAAGTTTTTAAGTCGTTAACCTGGTTTCAGAAGAAGAAAACCAAAGTTTAAAGGAGAACCGACTCCAGTATGCAAACTAGTATCACACGTGAGGTGTGGGGATTAGTTTTGAACAATACTAGATGTCTCCTTTATATAGTCTTTCAAATCAGGGTTTGCAATTAAGTTACCTTGGTAACAAAGCAATCAATATCCATAGTTAAATGAAAACCTGATTTGGATTCAAGATAATATTTCTCAACCGTTAGATCGAAAACTTAGCTTGTTACACACACTTGACAATGCACGCTTCTAGGTTTGTTAACCGTACCCAAACTTATGCACTTGTTGGTTCAACAATAGTTAACCAAAAGGTTAGCCATATGAGAATTTCATATCAACCATGTTCTTCTTCACCATAACTAGTTCAAATGATTTCAAATGAACTAGTTAGAGAGTTGTTCAATTGCAAGGAAATATCATGTACTACACAAGACACAACTGAAGCAAAGATGATTTGATTCACTTGAATCGGTTCATGAACTTTTATAGCCACGGTTTGCAAACTGCATTCCTTAGTCTTTTTAAGTTTAAGTTCAGAAATCATCTTCAGATATATACCTTCTCAAGTTCGCAGACTAGGTTCGCGGACTTAAGTTACCGGGCAGAGTTTACAAACTCTAGCAGAAATTCTCGGGTATGAGAACTTCGCCGGTTCGCGGACTGGGTTCGCGGACTTATATTCACGCAAGTAGTTTGTCACCTCTAGCAGAAATTCTCGGGTTTGAGAACTTCGGCAGTTCGCGGACTTGGCTCACGCCATTCTTCCGGTTCTCTTGATCAACAAAGTTCGCAAACTTTGGTTCAAGGAATAATACTTATACATAAATGTGTTTCCACAACAATGCTTATGTACACCATTAGTTATGTAGTCTAAACTCTCATTTCAATCATTGAAACATTCTTAGAGGACGTTATATAGTTGTTACACCATTTCTCGTCAAAGCAATTCTCAAGATGATTGAAACATATCATGATTTTCGTCACATGGTAAAGATAAACTTGGTTAAAGCGAAAAGCGTACCAACTCATATTTCGAGATATAGATAGGCGAGATATACTCGGCTCGAAATACCAAATGTGTATAATCAAAGTCTATATATATAGCATACGACTTCTTGTCTCAAAGTGTGGGAGATAGAGTAGATATACTTTTGAGTGATAGATAAGTTCAAGTCTTCACATACCTTTTTGTCGAGAAGTTCCACCGGTTCCTTGAGTAGTTCTTGTATTTGTATAATGAATCGCCATGAAGTCCTTGAGCTCAACTATACTTTCTATCCTAGTCCGAGACTTAGCTATAATAGACTAGAAATCAAGACTTATATTTTTGATCACTAACATTGACAAACATGCTTGAGTTAGCAACGCATGCGAGTTCGACCGAGCAATGCTCTAACAAATGCAACTAATCGGTTCACACTTCGTGTCATCGTCTATGGATACGAGATCGAGACGATACAACAACGAAGTATGTTTACTTGATAAAAAGGTCGGACTTAACCAAACACAATAGGATTCACTTATCAAGTAAATAGGAATTAACGTTTGTGTGATTTACTTTAATTATAATAAAACAATTATAATGCGAAAATAAAAGTAAATGACACAACAAGATTCTGTTAACGAGGAAAACCGCAAATGCAGAAAAACCTCGGGACCTAGTCCAGAATTGAATACTCTCAGGATTAAGCCGCTACACAAAATTACACCAACTTCGTATAGTTGAGACCAAGCAACTAAACCTATAGTTCACTTAATTCCGTTTGTATTCCCACGCCTCCGACTTATAAATAAGTCACGTACTAGGATCAATTCTTTTGGTTCGTATTTCGAACAGTAAAGGAACAACAAATCTGTTTGGTATTAACTTTCTTCAACCAAGTGATATGAGTCGGACAAAGGCTCTTCTGTTTATCTTAACATAAACTCCTTCGCCAGGTCCTTAGATCTATCTTAAGTTCAATTACCAAAGTAATCGTTAAGATTTTGCATTCAACACTCTTAATCCAAAGAATTATGTTGATGTCGATCTACTCAAATAATCAATCCAATTCTATCATAAGGATAAAACCGATTATTAATTGGATCCTCTTTTTACCGAAACAAGTATTGTGCACACCAAAGAATATGAACTCACAAATCAGAAATCTTCAAAATCTTCTTCGTATTCAAATCTTATTAGATCTTCAATAGACACATGCATACAATCACTTGAATCTCTTGGGATCAATCACGCACACAACGGAGTCTGTTAATAATGGATTATCACAAGATCATCTTTAGAACTAACAACAGTCTAAAGATTCCTATCGAAACTCTGAACTAGTTTGAGTGAATCTTATATCATAAGAGAAGATTCTCAAGCATAAACAAACTAAGTGCAATCAAATTTCAACCACCTTTAGTCAATCAAATCAATGAAAACAAAAGATAAACCACAATTATCTAGTTTCCCACCAACGATACTGACAAGAGCTTATCAATCCCAAAGAAGACTTTAAACTGAGCGAGCGTAAGAGATTTCGCCTAATTAGGTTACTCTCCTCTCCGAATAGGCGGCTTCACCAGTAGCAGCACAACAAGAGGTAGTTTGCTGTTATGAAGGATTAGTTTGCTAGAAATACAAATTTCAGTATTTATAGACTAGGAAGTTTGGACACCAAGGAATTTCCAAAATCGAAAATATTCTCAAGATATTCATTAAAGCAAAAATTCAGTTTCCATAATTATGGAAATTCTCTGTCCAAAAATAATGATCGAAATCTTTCAGAAAATATTTAATTAGTAAATGCACATTACTAATTCTTATTTTCCTAAAAATGAGATTAATAATCTTAATTAAAAGATTCTTAACTTATTTATGTTTCGATCCTGGGATTCTCTTCCCTTAGCTATTAAGGAATAACTTTGAAAAATTAAATAATAAACATTCACAACACGTGTTCAAAGTATGTCGACATCCTAACTTTGTAAGTTATCTTTCATACTTATAACCTTGAAACCGATTTTCCATACTTCCAAACAAGTTTAGAATTGGTTCATCTGACTTTCAAGAACTATGATTGATCAAATAACATTCAATCACAATCATGGGTTTAACGGTTCTACCAAAACAAGTTTCGGTTCTACCTCCATGTGATTACTGTGTTGTGGATGGGGGAAAACAATTTGATGGTTTTTTAGGGAATGAGGGAATCACTGTGCGATGGAGATTCCTCGAACCGGCCAAACTGCTCAACCTCACACAGATGCAATGCAAAAGGAGTGCATAGATTCGAGAGATCAATCTGTAGGACTCCGGCCTAAACCAAGTCAATGGCCGTTCCAGAGTCAATTCAGTCGCAAAAAGGGAGATGGGTTGATCTGTAGGAGGGAAGCTGAGAATTGTGTGGGATCAGTGATGATCAAGGATTGTGGATGTGTTGAAGGTTTCTGCAATAATAGTGAACTACTGAAGTTGAGTTCTGTGAATAAGTTTTTTATCGAGTTGTTGACGAATGATGATCGATGATGTCTGATGTTGTCCTCGATTTTGGACTTATTTATATTGCAAGAATGATGAACACCCTGATTCCTGTAAGCGTGACGGTTTCCTGAGTGAAAGAGTGGGAAAGTGGGAGATCGTGGTGAAACCAGTTCCAGGTCTGCGGAGATTTGGTTGATCACTCACCCACTACTTTGCTAACTCCTTCAACCGTTGACACGACTTACTCACATTTCTCGTTGTGGATGAATCAACATGTTGTAGGCCGCCAGACCAAAACCCTAAGTGATATCTCCCATTTGTGATGTGATTGATGTCTCACAAATCGTGGAGTCTGCATGACAGATGTGCATTTAATTAGTCACGTTGACTGATTTAGACAATGAGTCTAGGTTTTTTTTAATTGAGCATAAATGAAGAATTGCTCAGGGGAGCATTCGAGTAACTGAGCAAGTATTGCTCGACGAATTACTGGGTGTTGATGGTTGGATCAATATTCGAGCAATTGAGCAAGTATTGCTCAATCCGATGGATTACTGATAAATTACTGAATATTGATAGTTGGATCAATATTCGAGCAATTGAGAAAGTATTGCTCAATTTAGCAAACTACTGATAATTTACTGAATTTTGGTGGACTGAGCAAGTATTGCTCAATTCGGCAAATTATTTATGGATACCGTGACCCAATAAAATATTAATGAAAATATTGGTAGACTACCAAATATTATATAATTAATCCAGATGATGATTTATGGATCAACATAAATTCATTAGTGTTTGTATCCTGCTCAGAATGATGATTCGTGAAGCGTTTGTTCGAAACCCTTATTTTTGATCGATTGTTCATTAATTGACGAATCGCTGAAAATTGGTCATGAGAGAAGGAGGGACCGACCACATAGGACTATGGACGTCCATGTGATGCCCAATTTCTCAAGTGAGCGTACACCAGGGTCTTGAGTTGACCGGTTGGTGAAGGAATGACGATTAAATGTCAGTTTCATTTATTGAAATAGTGCTCGATTGAGCATTAGGTGATAAAACCTAATTATAGAAAAGTGGGGGACCGACCAAGATGGATGGCATGAGACCGGCCCTTGGTGGTCGTGGGACCGTTGTTGGGTATTTGCACAAACTCTGAGTTGGTTGTGAAGAGTTTAGACCCAATATGAGCAATTGCGCAAATTAGGTCAAAAGTGTGAAAACGTGTGGGACCGGCTTATTGCAAGCCTTAGAGCCGCCCTTGGTCGGTCAAGGGATCATTCCCGTGTCTCCATAATGCTCGTGTCTCAGTCATGAGAGTTTCGGCATTTTCTGATGTGCGTTTGAGCAATATTTCGGATTTTCAGAAGAGTTCGATCTTTGACTGAAATCCTCGATTTTGCTCGAATGAGAAAGTATGCTCGTTTGATCAATATTTTGTGAATATTAAAATAATAATATTTTAATATATCTTTCGTGAGTAGCCCAGTCGGTCATGCGACCATGTTGACTTTTGGCTCTTTTATGATTTGCGCAATATTTGAGAAAATATGGAGAAACCACGATTTTTGGGAAGTTTCACAAGATGAGAAAAACAACAATTTATGAAAGATTAGGGATTGCAAGATGTGGGACCGGCCACAGCTAGGGCATGGCCAGCCGGCCAAGTTGCCCGGTCCCGCAACACCTTTCCCTATTTTTTATTATTATTTTTCGTGAAACTACACAAAATTGGGGAAACCACAAAATATGGAGAAACCATGAGTTTTGTTCAAACAAGGAAAGTTGCTGAGATGGAGAAGTCTCCATGAGTTTATGAAAACAAAAAAAAATAAGGAAAAATAATGGAGGAAGCATGGGACCGGCCACGGCTAGGGCACGGCCGGCCGGCCGGTGGGCCCGGACCATGGGCGCTTCTCCATCGTTTTAATATTGTTATTTTCTATTTCCTGTTTTGTGCGGGATTCCTCATTTGTCCATATTTAGGATGCGCGTTCGCGCATTTGGGTGCTCGTTCGTGCATCATTGTCGAGTACACTTGCACTATTTTATGGGGCTTACTCAGTGGTAGTCCAGATTCCCGATTGTTGAGTATTTATCACTAATTTATGAAATTCAGTGGAGAATGATTCATGAAACTGAGTAATAAAAGTGAGTAGTTTTTTATTGTCAATCCTTAGGATCAACCGTGGATTCGACCATGAATTCAGAATAATAAAATAGGTATTACCATTCCATGGGATCGTGGATTCGACCATAAAATCGGAGTAATAAAATAAGTGGTGATATTTCCATTTCATGAGACCAGTCTTGGGTTCGACCATGAAATCGGAGTAATATCTATTATCATTTCATGAGATCAGTCGCGGATTCGATCATGAAATCGGAGTAATACATTTATCTATTACCATTTCGATCATGAAATAGGAGTAATGAGATAAGATAGATTATCTTCTAGGAATTCAGTAGTGAATTTCACGGTAGAATTTAATCTCTTGCGTATAGTCAGTGAATCAGCGAGTGTTGCCGATGTTCTGAAGACGTTATTGCTCTCAATCTTACGGAGAACCGCCCAATTATGTTATTCTACATAGAGGGCATGATGAAATGCGAGGTATCGAACGCTCAGCTAGTGGAGGCCTTCCGAAATGCATATTCATCATGGCTTCGTAAAATATGAATCGTCACATGCCTTAAAGCCGTGTCAGAAACATGTATCATGATTTTATGGTTTTGTCCTTTGTTGAAAATCCACCATCTACATTAAGTGAACTGCTTAGTGAGGGACAGTCATGTTCCGCAGTAAGCATTAAATGGTGATTTTCAGTCGACGAGAGATCAGTGGTAAAACTGAGTCTACAAAGGTAGTTTCAGAATCTTCAATTTACTCCAATGGTGTCATGTACGAGAAAACGTGCGAGTGAGGACTCTAATAGTTGATTGAGTGCGATTCCGTGAGTACGGAGAGGTGAAGCATCATGGATTTTGTTGGTGGAAAGCCCAGTTTTGGTCAATTTAGGATTTATGGACCCGAGCCCAAAAAAGGAAACCCATGTTTTATTAGGTTTTGGAAATAAAATTGATATAAAAGGGAAGAAACCCTAAAATTCTTTTATTTTTTGATCGACACACCACTTCCCTCCCTTCACCATTCTCACATGAGTAGCAGCAGGGAAGGAAGATTTTTGTCGGACTTCAGTCGCCGCCGATCGTCACCGGCCACCATCGGCCAAATTCCGGTCGGCGCTGACCAGGTAAGTCCGGATTTATTTTTTTTTGCTGTGTGTTTTCATGAATTTTCCGTGAGTTGTTCAAAACAAAATTCCATGTGTGCATGTATGCGTAGGTTTTATGAAATTTTGTTGCTTTTGAAAATACGTATGTTCGTTCAATAGTTTAAGAAACGAGCAAAAATCCATAATATGAAAGAGACACATATATTATTGAATAGGCATGGTCTAGTCGCAGTAGAGAAAATTTTGTTTATGAGGATTCATGAAAACCCAAATTTATTTTGAAAGCATGAACTTTCACAAATACTTTTAGAAACGTAGGTTCGTTAGTAGTAGAAGCAGTAGATAAAAATCTTTAGAATTAGAGGAAATTTTGAAAAGACCTATAGTTCATGATAAAATTTATGTGCGAACTTTCAAAACTTTGTTTGGAACATGTAGACTTTCACAAAAATAGTAAAACCCTTGTTTTATGGACGAATGCTCGTGTGAGCAAAAAAGCTTCTTTTTTTTATTTATAAAAGTTCACGTGATTTATTATCTCACGAAATTTTATTATTTTTTTTTTAAATTACGTGATTTATTCACGTTTTTGTTTCGAAATCAAAAGTTGATTTATGAACAATTGTTGAAAGCAAACAATATTCGGTGAGTTTGTTAACTCGTAATAGTGTACGCATGAGTTTGGTGATTTTATAGTGTGTGTACACGTAAAAAACAGCGAATGTTCATATGGAAGGTTATATGGATCATTCATGGTTTCATGTAAAGTCAGGTGTTTGACTTTAAATTTTGCTCGTCCTTGCAGGTTTGAAGAAGCGAGCAAGTTTTCAAAGCTTTACGTTGTTATCACTAAGTTCGTGAAATCGTAAATAGGTAACATTTTTGTAGAAGCTGATGCGAGGATCATGATTATTCCTTCACTTTAATTCCGCTGATGAAATTTATGTGTGTATGTCACAACAACTTTATAGAAATGATTGATCACCAGGACAGCGTTTCTGAAGATGCTTCTAGGGAAGAGTCTTCCAAAGAGGACGATTCCAGAGAGGATTCTTCTGGAGAGGATGTTTCTAGAGAGGATTCTTCAGGAGAGGATGCTTCTGCTGATGTATCTTCCAGAAATGATGATTCTAGGGCTTCTAGGAGAAATGAAGATAAAACCACGAACATCCCAAATGCTAATGACGAGTTCTTCGTGTTTCAGTACAAACCTGAAAGGCGTCCTCCAGGTTCCGCATTCCGGTTGCTCATAAATCTCAGAAGCACTACTCAGAACAAGCTGGTAACTCCTCAGGCAATAATTAGGTTATGTTTGAGTGGGAAGCACTATTTGGGTTCTCACGTGGAACTCAAACTTTCTCGAAAACCCCCGGCACATTTCTCTGGATGGGCACGTCATATGTTGGGATATAGTCATGTAAGAACTATGTTGGATCGTGCACAAGTGACACGAGTTATTCAAGCAACTGGGGATTTAGTGATCAATCACGACATACCAGGTATGGTGGCTCTGCTTGCTCGTTGGTGCATTCCTACTCACACATTCATATGCAGATGGGGAGAATTCACTATCACCTTGGAGGATGTAGTCGCTTTATTGCATCTCCTATTTACTGGTAATTTCTCTAAAGAGCTCTCAACGGAGTAAAATGCAATATCTGGTGTTCTGGAAGCCAAAATTCAAGAGCTTAATGAGTCGCCTATAGTTTGCTATGCTCGATGGCTGAAACAGGGTGGCCGAGAGGCGTGATTCCTGAAGAACCTGATACGTTGAACATTGCTGCTCTTCTATGTTTGTGGCTCTCCCGAGACATACTTGAAGACAGTGGACATTTATTGAAGCCGTTTGTGATCACTTTTGCTATAAAAATGGCTAAATGTGAGAAACTCCCCATTGGTAGTTTGTTTATGGGTTCACTGTTTGCTAATCTGGATTCTTTAGTCATGGATTCCAGCGTCTCCAATGGTTTCATGAAAATCGAGACATATGCTAATACCGCATTCCTCCAAGCCTTAATGTGGGAGTACCTTGAGAAATATGCTCCAAACCCTCGTAGCCTCTTGCAAGGACCCAAGGTGGATACCCGTCATATCATCCTTGAGAAAGATAGTGCTAGGATTATGCGCTGGTCTACAAAGCGACCACGGAAAAAGACCTGCCTTGCTAGTATTTTAGACACTGAATCTGAATTCAATTTTCGTCCATGCACGACGGTTGCTCCTTTCTTCTCGCAATTGATCACTTTCAATGATACTAAAGAGATCATCACTTTGAAGTCTGGCACTGAGTTGAGTGAAGGGGAGAAATCTTTTATGCTAAGTTGCACTCCTAGTTACATAGTGTCAGTGATGCAAGGATAATTCCAGGTGGAAGAATACAATATTGACAGAGCGGCTCGACAAATGGGTCTCGACCAGTGTGCTCCAGGTCATCTAATGAGTAAGCCATCGGTTGAGTATCTGAAGGCTCATTTAGATAACACACATGTGTAAGGGAATGATTATGTGTATTCTTTTACCAACTGAGATGTTTATGTAACTCCAGGTTATGCAGAATTCTGGAATCAACAACTCGAGCGCTTATATAATTTTGCAGTGGATGTCAAATCTCCGATACGAGGGATTCCTTCTGCTGAAATACTCTTGTATCACCCTCGTTGAAACCTCTTTCCAGTGGTGATAAAAGGAAAAGATCTCCAGAATCCTCACAGGTAGATATTCTCTTATGATTTTTGGTAAAAGCATGATAATTGTACCTTTGATTGTTTCAATCAACTCATTGTAGGGTGGTCGTGTTGTGAGACCTCGAATTCATGTGGAATTCTCTGAATGGAAAGACAGTCCTCATGGTGGAGAAAGCAGGAGTAGGATGAATTATAGAATGATAGCAAATAATATGCAGTCTCCAGCAGCTTCTTTGGTACGTTTTTAACACTTCTGTTGCGATTTTCTTGTCCATGCAATTTAGGATTCCAAAAGAATGTCGTTAATCTGTTTCAGACTTTTTCTCCATCGTTTATTGACGGTCTTCATCTTTCCTCAATACGAACAATTCAGGAATCCAGCATCGATGGAGAGTTTGATGTGAGTATCCTTTCATGTAAGTGATTTCGGCATTTCTTCAAATGAAATGATGATGATTATTGTTGTCGGTGTATCCAGGAGGAAATCATTGTAGATAAACAACATGTTGATGAAGCACACTCTTCTTTGGGACATGTGAATATGGAGTATTCCCGAAATCCCGAACCGAATGAAGATAGTGGAGTTGCCAATGTAGATTCCGGCATTGCCGAGCCTTCGAATGATTTAGAGACTCCTCTAGTAAGTATATATCTTGTAATTTCTTCATAGAAGTATGAAATTGTTGATTTGTGAATGAATGAATGAGAATCCATGTAAATTTATGGACAACTTTGCCGAAATACGTCACCAAAAAATTTCAGACTTCAGATTTTATTAGAAACGCTGTAGAATTCTCGTATGAGGTCAGATTTTCGTGGTATGCATATGTATCTTCAATTCCGAGAGATGTACAAGCTTCAGAAAAGAATATTTTCGAACTTTGAGCATGTTTAGGGCCTGAAAAAGGCGAAATAGTGAACTTCCAGGAGACATTCATGACTTTTTCAGATTGTATGTCGTCCGATGTTTTGGCCACATCTCCTAGCTCGTTTATACAATTGCTATGAAACTTTTATATGTTGTATATAAAATCCATACGAAGAGAATGGTATATGACTCAACCTTAAATTCCTTACCAATTTCTCCCAGTTCGCCGTTGAATACAGGGAAGTGTGTCTCTTTAGCTGAGCTTGTTTGAAAACGTGTTTCATGACTTCTACACTATTTGCGCATTGCTTAGGTGCTTAATAAGGAATTTAGATGATGTTGGTTCACTTACATTCTGAATTTTATGGTTGTCTTTGATTTTCATGCTTGAATCATTCTAATCCCATGTAATCTTCACATAAGGTACCAAATATTGAAGTTGAGAATGACGGAATCAATGCTGATAATTCGAGCAATGTGGTGAATCAAAGCAGTGGCATCACTAGCTCTGCACCTCCAGGTTATGAGAATATCTCTGCTGAAGCTGTGGAGGAAACCGGGACTCCAGTTGCTGTCGAAACCGAGTCAAGAACAGAAGAGAGTTCTGTGCCTCCGGGTTATGAGAATAACCCTGCTAAAGCCGTAGAGGAAACTGAGACTCCAGTTGTTGTCGAAATCGGGCCAAGTACAGAAGAGACTGTCCCTAAAGAGGATGTTTCAATTGCAATAGAGGCTGCTCCAGTAGTTGAAAATCATGTAGTAATACACGAATATCCCAATGCAGGGATTATTTGTGAACCTCCATTTGGTGCTTCACTCCCGTATCATGTATTTGTTGGTGGATTCAGCGTTCCCACTGGGTATGCCAGCATGTATGAGAAGTTGTGGAAGATGTATGGCCATATTGTCGTTATAAGAGATTCTGAACGTAGCTACTTATTGACAATGCAATTAGGAAACATATTGCGTGTTATAGATGATATACGAACTAGGGCCAGAAATATTGTTGCTCAAGATGTACTCTTTGATTGGGAATACAACTTAGATAATTCTGAGAGAATTAGCTTTAACTTGAAGTGGCTTCGTCATAAGATCAACACCATCAAGGATGCAATAGTGAAGAACATCCCTTTTACAAGTGACGTCGTGATGGAGAAAATGACCAAGATTGCTGAGCTGACCAAAAAGCTGAAGTTGGAGAGAGCGGATTTGCAAGTCTTGGAGAATGCTGAGAAGCAGAAATCATACTTTGACGGCTTTGTTTAGTTTTCTTCCGATAATTTCCGAACATTGAACTTCTGAGAGATGTGAGGTTTTATCTTGGTTTTGAATTTTTGATTGGTTTTGAATTCATGAGTGACTGAGGATTTTCTTTTGAATTTTGGATCTGATAAAGACTTTTCTTAAATAAAGAACTCTGATAAATTGCTGAATTCAAATACTGGATGCAAGTTTTGCAAACGTTTTGGAGGAATTGAAAATACATGTGAAAAAAAATCCTAAAAGCAAACTAAATATTTTTGTGTCTGGTAGGGAACGTCTGAATTGCCGAATACCTCAGACATCAAAATCTTTGAGCCAATTGTCATGAATTATTGGTGTGGTCCTGCCATCCATGTTGATTAGCTTGTAGTATCCTCCAATTATGGATTTTGCAACCATAAAAGGTCCTTCCCAATTGGAGCTCCTTGCAGAATGGAGATCACGTTTAGCTGCCTTAAGGACTAAATCTCCTTCCTGGAATTTGTTTGGCTGGGTTGTACGTGACTTGAATATCTTTTGCTGATTTGGGATTCCGAGCAGTGGAATTCCATGGTTGTGGTACATGTGGACACTCGCGCAGAGGGAAGCATCTAGGTAACTGTTTATCAAACTCGACCATTATTCTGGAGATGACCGTGTTGGTGGAGCGCTGAATTTTGAGAGGTTCTGCATCTAACCACTTAATGAAGTATTGCTGAACCGAAACTAACCACTCATAACGTTTGGTGATAGCTAGGTTTTGAGCGGAACTGAGTCCCCGGACTAGGGCAGCATATTTGAAAGTTGGTAATACATATGCATCAGGGGGAATGAGACTTGCCTGAGTGCGAAACCTTCTGAAGAATTCGTGGGCGCTTTCCCCAGGTTTTTGTGTGAGTTCCAACAAAGCTTCAACTTTTCCCAAATACTCGAACGGTTGATCATCTTCCGAGTCAGGGCTTTCTTCAATGGAGAAATGCGCAACTGAAGATGATGATATTGCAACAACTTTTCTATCATGAATCCATGCTCGCCCAAGGACCATGTCATATCCTGGATCCTCCTTAATTATGAAGAATTTATTTTCTGTCCAGATTGAATTAATCTTGAGAATGATGTAACCGTAAGCACCTCTGGAGATTCCTTCATGGTCTCTGACTGAGATAAGAGCATGAGTTGCTTCTTTCCGAGTGATGCCAGCGGCTCTGAGGGTTTTCAAGGGGATGATGTTAACAGCAGTACCAACATCGACCAACACTCACTTGAATTCATTTCCCTTGAGATGGACTGTAGTGAGAAGTCCCCAGTCATACATCTCTTTGCCTGTTGCTAGAGGTTCAGGGAGCGTCTCCTGAATTGTTAGTCATTTCCCTGACACAATGTGGTTTAGTGCAGTAAACATGTCATCTCTTTGAGCCTTTGACAAGTACAGAAACTCACAGACATGCTCAATTAAGGATTGAACTGCTTCCTTGACCGGTTGCTCGGAGAGTGCAAACGTTCTGATAGGGAGAGGATTTCTGTGCACTCATTCAGTCCCCAGTTCCCCTGAGTCAACCTTCTCTTTGAATATGCGCTTCAAAGTTCTGCAATCACTTGTTGGATGACTGACATACCTATAAAAATGGCAGTAGCGTGCATTTTCCATTTGTTCCTCAGTTGGTTCCTTTTTGACGTAAGGTAATTTGATTGCACCATCTTGAATCCAGACTTCTAATAGTTCAATCACTTCTTCAATAGGAAAAGGGAAGTCAGGCGCTTCCTGATCGTTTTGTTGAGGCTGAACTGGTGGTTGCGTGTTTCTGGTCTGGTTGTCCTTCCTTGGTGTTTTTGTAGGGTGAGATGCCGGAGGAGAATTCTTGTGTTGTTGTGACACAGCTTTTCTCTTTCTCCCTTCATCAACATTCATGGAAGCTTCAACGTTATACTGCTTGTTGATCAAACACCTGTTGGTGATGCTTCGAGCGTTGGGTTCCTCGACTTTGATAGTTTTTGTTCTTTCTAACAAAGCTGGAGCAGTGGTTGCTGATCTCTTCGCCGCTTCATGAAGTTTTGAAAAGGTTTGAAATCGGAGATTCTCCAATAAGGCTCTATAGAATGGAATCATTCCGTTGATGCACAAGTCCACCAGTTGTTGCTCAGTAACATTAGGATCATGACAATCCAAAGCCTGAATTCTGAACTTCTTCACATAGTCGTTCGGATTTTCAGTATTCTTCTGAACCATCCTTCCTAAGTCGGAAAGGGTAACCTACTCAGAAACAAAGAAGTATTTCCTGTAGAAAGCATTAATCATTTCTCTCCAATTCGATATGCTCCCTGGTGCGATGTTGTTGTACCAAGTATACGCTCGACCCGTCATGGATTTTGAAAACTCTTTCAGATGGACAACATGGTTGTGTTCATGCTCTTCTGATGCTTCCAAGAATCGAGAAACGTGTTCTCGAGCATTTACCGTCCCATTGTAGAGTGTGAACGTTGGATAAGTGTAGCCCTTTGGGAGAGGGATTCTTTGCGTAGCGGTGGTATATGGAGGTTGACGACGGTGCACAGACGGTGTATGGCCCTTTCATCGATTCTCCATAAAACGTTTCAGGTCCTCACGAGTGATGAAACCAGTGGGTTATGCAGCTTTGTGGGCCTCGTCGTCGTCGTGGACTGGAATAACTTCAGGATCCGTGCTTGGAGATGCTTCCTTGTCTTTTCCTTTATCCTGAGTTTTGTCTAACATCTTGTCGGTAAGAGTTTTGAGGTAATTACGTAGCTCCTTCTGAGTAGCAGCCATATTAGTTTGATTTTTGTCGAGAATTTCCTGGACTTTCATGAGATCAGCGGTAGTGGGTGGATTTTCTCTGATTTCTTCGGGATGCCGACCGAAGAGTGGATGATTTTCCACATTGATTTCAGGAAGAGTAATGTCACCGCCATTCTTGGAAGCAGGGATGGTTTCTGGAATTCCATCATTTTTATTGTTGCTAGTGCTAGCGTCATTTGCATTTGTGACCAACCCAGACCTAAGACCAGCCATTTTGTAAAAATGTGAGATTGCAACCGAGAGATTAACCTCCCACTGTGGTCGCCAATATGTGGATGGGGAAAACGGTTTGCTGGTTTTTTAAGGAATGAGGGAATCACCGTGCGATGAAGATTCCACGAACCGTCCAAACTGCTCAACCTCACACAGATGCACTGCAAATGGAGTGCTTAGATTCGAGAGACCAATCTGTAGGACTCCGGCTTAAACCAAGTCAATGACCGTTCCAGAGTCAATTCGGTCGCAAAGAGGGAGATGGGTTGATCTGTAGGAGGGAAGCTAAGAATTGTGTGGGATCAGTGATGATCAAGGATTGTGGATGTGTTGAAGGTTTCTGCAATAACGGTGAACTGCTGAAGTTGAGTTCCGTGAATAAGTTTTTTATCGAGTTGTTGACGAATGATGATCGATGATGTCTGATGTTGTCCTCAATTTTGGACTTATTTATATTGCAAGAATGATGAACACCCTGATCCCTGTAAGCGTGACGGTTTCCTGAGTGAAAGAGTGGGAAAGTGGGAGATCGTGGTGAAACCAGTTCCAGGTCTGCGGAGACTTGGTTGATCACTCACCCACTACTTTGCTAACTCCTTCAACCGTTGACAAGAGTTACTCACATTTCTCGTTGTGGATGAATCCACGTGTTGTAGGCCGCCAGACCAAAACCCTAAGTGATATCCTCCATTTGTGACGTGATTGATGTCTCACAAATCATGGAGTCTGCATGACAGACGTGCATTTAATTAGTCATGTTGACTGATTTAGACAATGAGTCTAGGTTTTGTTGAATTGAGCATAAATGACGAATTTCTCAGTGGAACATTCGAGTAACTGAGCAAGTATTGCTCGACGAATTACTGGGTGTTGATGGTTGGATCAATATTCGAGCAATTGAGCAAGTATTGCTCAATCCGACGGATTACTGATAAAATACTGAATATTGATAGTTGGATCAATATTCGAGCAATTGAGAAAGTATTGCTCAATTTAGCAAATTACTGATAATTTACTGAATTTTGGTGGACTGAGCAAGTATTGCTCAATTCGGCAAATTATTTATGGATACCGTGACCCAATAAAATATCAATTAAAATATTGGTAGACTACCAAATATTATATAATTAATCCAGATGATGATTGCTGGATCAACATAAATTCATTAGTGTTTGGATCCTGCTCCGAATGATGATTCGTGGAGCGTTTGTTCGAAACCCTAATTTTTGATCGATTGCTCATTAATTGACGAATCGCTGAAAATAGGTCATGACCGAAGGAGGGACCGACCACATGGGATTATGGACGCATGTGATGCCCAATTTCTCAAGTCAGCGTACGCCAGGGTCTTGAGTTGACCGGTTGGTGAAGGAATGACGATTAAATGTCAGTTTGATCATTTATTGCAATAGTGCTCGATTGAGCATTAGGTGATAAAACCTAATTATAGAAAAGTGGGGGACCAACCAAGATGGATGGCATGAGACCATCCCTTGGTGGTCGTGGGACCTCTGATGGGTATTTGCACAAACTCTGAGTTGGTTGTGAAGAGTTTAGACCCAATATGAGCAATTGCGCAAATTAGGTCAAAAGTATGAAAACGTGTGGGACCGGCTTATTGCAAGCCTTAGAGCCTCCCTTGGTAGGTCAAGGGATAATGCCCGTGTCTCCATAATGCTCGTGTCTCAGTCATGAGAGTTTCGGCATTTTCTGATGTGCGTTTGAGCAATATTTCGGATTTTCAGAAGAGTTCGATCTTTGACTGAAATCCTCGATTTTGCTCGAATGAGCAAGTATGCTCGTTTGATCAATAATTTGTGAATATTAAAATGATAATATTTTAATATATTTTTCGTCAGTAGCCCAGTCGGTCATGTGACCATGTTGACTTTTGGCTCTTTCATGACTTGCGCAATATTTGAGAAAATATGGAGAAACCACGATTTTTGGGAAGTTTCACAAGATGAGAAAAATAACAATTTATGAAAGATTAGGGATTGCAAGGTGTGGGACCGGACACGGCTAGGGCATGGCCGGCCGACCAAGTTACCCGGTCCCGCAACACCTTTCCCTATTTTTTTTTATTATTTTTCGTGAAACTACAAAAAATTGGGGAAACCACAAAATATGGAGAAACCATGAGTATTGTTTAAACAAGGAAAGTTGCTGAGATGGAGGAGTCTTCATGAGTTTATGAAAACAACAAAAATAAGGAAAAATAATGGAGGAAGCATGGGACCGGCCACGGCTAGGGCACGGCCGGCCGGCCGGTGGGCCCGGACCATGGGCGCTTCTCCATCGTTTTAATATTGTTATTTTCTATTTCCTGTTTTGTGCGGGATTCCTCATTTGTCCATATTTAGGATGCGCGTTCGCACATTTGGGTGCTCGTTCGTGCATCATTGTCGAGTACACTTGCACTATTTTATGGGGATTACTCAGTGGTAGTCCTGATGCTTGATTGTTGAGTATTTATCACTAATTTATGAAATTCAGTGGAGAATGATTCATGAAACTGAGTAACAAAAGTGAGTAGCTTTTATTATCAATCCATAGGATCAACCGTGGATTCGACCATGAATTCATAATAATAAAATAGGTACTACCATTCCATGGGATCGTGGATTCGACCATAAAATCGGAGTAATAAAATAAGTGGTGATATTACCATTTCATGAGACCAGTCATGGGTTCGACCATGAAATCGGAGTAATATCTATTACCATTTCATGAGATCATCCGCGGGTTCGATCATGAAATCGGAGTAATACATTTATCTATTACCATTTCGATCATGAAATAGGAGTAATGAGATAAGATAGATTATCTTCTAGGAATTCAGTGGTGAATGTCACGGTAGAATTTAATCTCTTGCGTATAGTCAGTGAATCAGCGAGTGTTGCCGATGTCCTGAAGACGTTATTGCTCTCAATCTTACGGAGAACCGCCTGGGTCTATACACGGTCTCTCTACATAGTCAGGGAACAGTGAGTGTCACCGACGTCCTGAAGGCGTTATTGCTCTCAATCTTACGGAGAACCTCCCAACCGTTCTTCTATGTAAAGGGGGGTCTCTCTCATGTAGTCAGGGAACAGTGAGTGTCACCGATGTCCTGAAGGCGTTGTTGCTCTCAATCTTACGGAGAACCTCCCAATTATGTTATTCTACATAGAGGGCATGATGAAATGCGAGGTATCAAACACTCAGCTAATGGAGGCCTTCCGAAATGCATATTCATCATGGCTTCGTAAAATATGAATCGTCACATACCTGAAAGCCGTGTCAGAAACATGTATCGGTTCCCCACATATATATGGTTTCTAACTTGAATGTGTTGCACGTGTCCATAGGATCGGTTCCCCTTTGCCTAAAAACGTGTTGCACATGTCCATAGAATCGGTTCCCCTTTCTGCTATAAATCTTGCTGCACCTCATACAAGGATCGATTCTCCTTTGTGATGTACTGCACCTCTTACTAGTATCGGTTCCCTTTTCCCAAATTTGGTCAGACATAACACAAACCCGATCATACTATCTCAGGTGATTACTTAAGATCGGTTTCACTAATAAAATTCATACTAATACATAAGTCATGCCTTTGTGAATAGTTCTACCAAGAACACAAACAAGTTATGAGCGGTTATACTCAATCACACATATTGGTTGTTCATAAGATAATCAATGAATAACAAAACCAATAACACCTGGCAATTTCCTTTTCGGTTCACAAATAAGTTTATGAAATTACTTCCTTAGAACACGTGTAAACATTGTTCCCTAGGATGAAATCCTCACCTTATACCCATACATAATCACAATAACATTCAAATGATTATGGCTATGTCTTATCTACAAAGTTTAATGGTTAAGAAAGAAACCTCATATTGTATTCCTTAATACTATGTCTATCTAGAGTTCAAATATGCTTCGCAGTTTTGTTTCCAATATGCACGACTTGAAAGATACATTAGGGAATGAAACAGTTCAAGTAAAATACCGCTAACCTCAAGTGGAAGGATAATTGTTGTCGTTGTAGATCCTTGCTTCTTCAAATCTTCAAGTATTCGAATACTTGTAATGTCTCATATCCTAATACTTTCAATCTAACCTATACGAAGTTGACTTTAGTACATAATCAAGCGACTATTAACATGAGTTTTGATTCACTAAAATATGACAACCAAACTTGACATACCAATGCTTGGTGGGTTCAACCGAGCTATGCTCTAACAAATATCACAACTCATACCCATTCAATTACACACAATTATGCTCACAAGAAGTAAAGGCACATCATGCTCGCTACTGAACAGAAACTTAGTGATTACAAGAAGGTTACAAGAGTTCCCACCTGATTTGAAAGACAAGCCTCGCCTACGTTGAGATACACATTCCACTGGTTCATCCTTTGAATTGTTCGTTTTCAATATAAACTAACTGTTAATCACACAAGCACTCTAAGATTTTAGCCAATAGGCTCATGCAAGGTTCAAACAAGTCTAACTAATGATTCTAAGCCCATTTATGACTTTACACTTTTTCATTCTCTATCTTTAGCATATCTGAGGTTTACTAATTGAATTGAGTTGATTCTATAGTTCATTCAACAGGTCTTATGAATATCCACATCTTTGTAGAATGAGCCAAAGGTCAATTCGGACCATAAGGGGTCCAAAACATCAAACTAAGAACTAGCCCTAAGCCCAAGTGTACTAATCCGGCCCATTAATCTAAGGCCTGGTCCATTCGGGTCAACTTACGGTTAATAACGGTCAACGTCAGGTCAGAGAGGTCAATTAACAGACGGAGTCAGTCAAAGGAGTCAATGGTCAACTCAAAAGGTTAACTCGATCAACGAGTCAAATAGGAATCGGTCTGAATCAACTCAGTCATTAAGACTAATTCAGGTGAGGAAGGTTCACATTTGACTCAGTCAGATTAACTGAGTCAGCTAAGCAACTAGTCAGACATCTGACTGGGATGACTAACATGCCTAAGCTTCTGCACAGGCCAGAGCCATTGCTCAGTTCAAAGAACACTAATGCACAAACATTGTGCAACATTCAAAAACTCAACTACAACTTCTACTCCATTACCAATTTAATTCTACCAAACCAAAATTATACATTCATTCTTAAATAAACTTTAAATCTCATTTACAACACAACCCCTGCTTACCTGCAATTGCAGTTGCAAGCATGCACTGGAGTACTAACTGTAATCCTACAACCCTCATTATCAACACCCTTTCTCACAACATTTCCATTCTGCTCAGCCCCATGATAGGCGCATTTATGTGCCTAAATTGTCCTCAATGTTTCGTATTGTTGGTACTCGTTTTCGTCCTTATTATGGTGATTTGTGTAGTTTTAGGTATTTTTGGAAAATAAATATTGTTGGAAAAATCGGCTCTAAAAATCACTCGGAACACCCCCGGAGGACACTTGCTATACGGAGCCCATATTTGGTTAAGGGGCACCTCAATTACTAAGGGGCACCCCAAAAAGGCAGCTGCTATTCGCACCCCACAACTGGTTAGGGGGACACCATCTTCTTCGTTTGAAACTTGAAAATTGGCGGGAAAAATGTGGCAGCTCTCTTCAATTTTCGATCGAAATTTGAAGATGTTATAGTGTGATTCAATGGCTAAAACTTCACGGGAACACTTGACTGAGATATACAGGCGTGGTATGGGCTTCAAAATCATCCGGATTTGGTTGGATAGTCGGCAGTGAAGAAAATAGGGTTGCTCGGGTTTTGGTTGCTCCATCAAGAGTTCTGTGTAGTTGGCGTGTGGATTGATAGAGTTTTACTTCTGGTGGAACGTGAAAACAATGCCCTGAGAGTATATCGACATCAACAGGCGTGTGAAGAGGCGAGAAAGGAAAGAAAATTTCCTTTATTATTTTTTCTTTACTGTCGAGATATGGGAAGATTTTCTGGAGTAATGAGCGAAGATTCTTAGTCCAAAGGTGTATAAATAGGCTACTGGGGTCGAGCAGAAAGAGGGATGGAGAGTTTGGGAGAAGTATAGAGCATTAACAGAGCGAGAAAATCAAGTTACAGGAAATTTTCTGCTGCTGCTGCTGCCATTGAAGAACACGAAGAACGGACAGACCAGGGCAGTCGTTCTTCAACAGTGATAACAACTAACACGTGAGGGTCTTAGAATTACCGTCAGCAGCAGTTTATTTCTATCGTCTTTGTAACAGTGTTCTGCAACAATTATAAGTGTTGCAAACACCCGATTTACTCAATTATTTTCCTTTTCATCATTTGTAAAACACTTGTGAGCATCAATGAAATATTTTGAGAGGTTTTCCAACATGATGATGAGATAATTCTCCCACAACAAAGGCAGTGAGGAAGCTATTTACGCATGAATAATTGGTAATCATTTATTTCCTCTAATTTATAATTTATAATTCACTCAATCACTGCTTTTGCAGAGTTTTTAATTGTTTGCAAAAAATTTCTTCATTAGTTGTGATTCAATTAGATAGGTTATGCTTTGTTTAGATAATCTATGCTTAGGGATACAATTAATTTTCGAGAATTTTCCAGATTATTTGTGAATTAAGAAATAAGAGTCTTAAAATATAATTAGAGTTTTGGATTGTTTACCATAATTTATTCATGTGTAATAGTGAAATCAGTGTCTTGGTTGTTTTCTAATATCTTGAAGTCAATTTTGTAATAAGTTTTCTTTGTTTTTAAATTTTTATTAAGTCTAAAATTCACTGCCTTCACTAGTCCTAAAACAACCCTTTTATCACTATCTACAACAACTTTGAAAACACATCAATTTTTGGCGCCGCCTACGCGGGCTTGTCTTTAGGATAGAGTTTTTAGATTTAGTTTTTTTGTTCTTCTTTACGTTTTTGGGTTCTTGTCTTTTCCTTTCAGATTTTGGGGATTTGGAGCGAAAGAAATTTTTTCCAAAGCTTTTGGCTAATATTTAAAGACTTGAAGTAAAAGGCAAAGCGAAGGGAGCTAAAGAAGAAGAATTTTTTTTTTATAGAAAAAGAGAGAAAAAAAAAGAGAGTGTTATTTTATTAGATTGTATTAGGAATTCTTTTTATTTTGTATTTTTCTTTTTCTTTTTGCACTTTATTTTTTGGACCTTTCTTTTGGACTTTGGACATTTGGACATTAATTTTTTTTTAAACCCTACGGAAGGGTAGATTAAATATTAAACTGTTTGCAGAGAAGGACGGTGATTACGATATCACCTCGGCCCCTCGGGTTCGTACACAACATAGGAGTTGTGGCCCGAGTTGACGACAACGGTTCATCCCCCGTCTGGAACGGGAGGTAAGTTTGTCGAAACACTCGCGAATCCCCTGTCAGCGAGATACTGTATTCCTTCGTTTGCATATATGCTGAGGAACTGAAAACGGCTGCTTTAAATTCCTAGTAAAGGGCAAGGACTGGCCATACAAGATAAGGGTTCGGATTTCATCACCGTTCTCTTCTTTCCCGCCTTAGGAAAACGAAACCAAACGCGAACCTAAGCTTTAAAATTTGGAGTAGAACGAGACCTATAGGGTAACGAGCTTAGTAGGAAAGTCGTTCTAAAAATATTGGTTACTCTTTTAGCATACTTCGAAGTTCATGATGGTCTTTGTGAGTTGAATGCGTGACTGCGCCGCCTTGTGATAGCGGTGAGGCCTTGGGTATCAAAGCTCCACTGAGCTTCCCTCGCCTCAATTCAACTTACTTTGACTCGGATTGACTCCAGAGTGGTTTGATTAAATTGTAACGAATTCCCTTTCGAAGGATTAGAAGCTGGTCTAGAAACAATCTAAGTGGAGCCATCATGCTTTTTGTTTGCTAGAATTCAGTAGGTTTGCTGTGGTGGAGTCAGCCTTGTTTGTGTTTGCATAGAACTTCCCTTCCCTTTTAGGGCTTTTCTTTTTAGTTTTGTTTTTCTAGTGTATGCCCGAGGTAGAACGGGCTTGGAAAAGAAACACTCTAGGTCGTATGATTAGTGATAAACCTAGTAGTTCTTCTTGTGAAGGCGGGGAGCTCGAAGACTCTTCTTTAGAGAGCCTCGTTTTTGGAAACTTCAGTTTTGAGAATCTGCGTCTTTGTGAAGAAAGTTCTCCTAGTCCTTTGGTAGTGCCAGAATTGGCAACTTTAAAAGCTTTATTGAACCCAACTAGGACCTCTCGTCCGTCTTGTATCAAGTTAGCTGAAACCGAGGCAAATTATGAACTCAAACCTGGGACTTTACAGATGCTCCCAAACTTTTTAGGAAAAGATAATGAGAACCCCTATTTTCATGTTAGGGAATTTGAGGAAGTATGTAGTACTCTGAAAATTAAAAACCTTAGTGATGATGCACTGAAACTTAGGTTATTCCCCTTTTCCTTAAAAGATAAAGCCAAATCTTGGTTGTATAGTTTGGATTCTGAGTCAATTGAAACCTATGAACAACTTACATCTGCCTTTATACATAAGTTTTTCCCAAGGCACAAAACATCGTCTATTAGGACACAAATTTGTACTTTTGCTCAACAAGAGGGAGAATCTTTATATAGGTATTTAGAAAGGTTCAATGACTTAATTTCTCAATGTCCTCATCATGGTTTAGAGAAGGTTAGGTTAGTTCAGATCCTCTACGAGGGTTTAGACTATTCAACAACGACCATGGTTGAGTCCTTATGCACAGGTGGGTTTGAGAATAAAACTGTTGATGAGGCGATGACATTTTTGAATGAAATCGCCAATAAGACCCAACAATGGGAAAATAATAGGGAACCCCAGAAAACAATTCTTCTAAGTAGAGGAAATGTCAATAGGTAGAAGGATCCTATGAGTCAGATGCTAAAATAGCAGCCATAGCCAAAAGGTTAGAAGCGTTGGAATTAGGTCATTCTAGTGGTACTAGTGGTAGAATAGAGCCTTTTTGGGAAGACCATACTTGAAGAGCAAGCCAATGCTCTTTATAACAACACTAGATTCGATAACCGTCAGAAGTTTGACCCTTATTCAGAAACCTATAACCCTGGCTGGAGAAACCATCCCAACCTTTCTTGGTCTAAGGGCCAGAATCAAGGTCAGTCTAGTAACTCTCAAGCTCCCCCAGGTTTTGGCTATCCTAAGAATCCTTCAGCCCCGGCACAGTTTCAGAACCCTTCGGATAAGAAGATTATGAGTTTAGAAGAGTCTCTTGCTTTGTTAACTCGTAACACTATGCAGTTTCAGCAATCTGTTGCTCAAGGTATAGAAGAAAATAAGAGAATAGGTCAGGCTAACTCTCAGGCTATTTCCGAGTTGAAAACCCAGGTTAGTCATATAAATGAGTCTTTAAGAGAAAGAGGTAAGTTTCCTAGTCAAACTCAACCAAATCCTAGAGGAATTAATGAAATAGGTGAAAGACCATCCGATCATGTAAATGCTATTAAAACCCTTAGGAGCGGTAAAGAGATAGACAACAAGGTTTCCATACCTAATAGTGAACATGTTTTAGTTCACCCTTTTGAGCCAGAGAATGAGAAAACTGATAGAGTCTCCAAAGAGACCAATGAGGGTCCTGTTGAGCCCGGCTTTGTTCCCAGAGCCCCGTTTTCCCAGCTGCTAGTTCCGACTAAGAGGGAGTCCAACTTTAATTATATATTGGAGGTTTTTAAGCAAGTTACTATCAACCTACCGTTTTTGGATGCGATTAAGAAGATTCCGGCTTATGCCAAGTTCCTTAAGGACTTGTGTACACGAAAGCGTAAGCTTAGTGTCCAAAAGAAAGCCTTCTTAGCTAGTCACGTGAGTTCCATTATTCAGAATACCACTACTCCAAAGTATAAAAACCCAGGGTCCCCTACCATTTCTTGCACAATAGGTAAACACCGTGTTGAGAAATCTTTGCTTGACTTAGGAGCCAGTGTGAATTTACTTCCATACTATGTGTACCTTAAGCTAGGACTTGGTGAGATGAAACCTACCCAGATGACACTCCAGTTAGCTGATAGGTCCGTTAAAATTCCTCGTGGTGTGATCGAGGATATTCTTATTGAGGTCGACAAGTTTATTTATCCAGTGGATATTGTTATCCTAGATACCCAACCTGTCCCTAACCCAGAGAACCAGATACCGGTGATTTTAGGTCGCCCATTTTTAGCAACTTCCAATGCGATCATTAACTGTCGAACTGGTATTATGAATTTGTCTTTTGGTAATATGACTATTGAGCTGAACATCTTTCACATTAGTAAGCTACCCCAGGAACTGGACGACTCGAGCGTAAAAGAGGTGAACATGATAGGCACCTTAGTAGAGGAGTCATTACCAAACACTTTGATAGAAGATCCATTAGAGAAATGCCTAGCTCACTTTGGGATTGATTTTGATGATGATGATGTGATTAATGAGGTGAATGCTTTGTTAGATTCAACCTCTTTGTTAGACACTAGTAATGGATAGAAACCTAAGTTCGAACCTTTACCCGTTCCCGAGTCTACCCTAGTTCCTTCGTTGGAAAATCCTCCTAAGTTGGACCTAAAACCATTGCCAGATACCCTGAAGTATGTGTTTTTAGGCCCATCTGAGACTTTACCTGTGATTGTTTCTTCCGAATTGGATAGAGATCAGGAAAGTAGGCTAGTAACCGTCCTTCAAAACAACAAGGAAGCTTTAGGGTGGACCATAGCAGACATTAAGGGTATAAGTCCTACTGTTTGTATGCATCAGATCTATTTAGAGGAAGACACCAAACCTTCAAGGGAGATGCAACGTCGACTAAACCCCAATATGAAAGAAGTAGTTCGAACTGAGGTTCTTAAGCTATTAGATGCAGGCATTATCTACCCTATTCCAGACAGTAAGTGGGTCAGCCCCGTTCAGGTTGTTCCCAAGAAATCTGGTATTACTGTAGTCCAGAATGATA
Source organism: Papaver somniferum (assembly GCF_003573695.1). NCBI lineage: Eukaryota > Viridiplantae > Streptophyta > Magnoliopsida > Ranunculales > Papaveraceae > Papaver > Papaver somniferum. The sequence goes on along the minus strand of NC_039365.1, from coordinate 145,593,510 downwards.
ACAATGAGTTAATCCCGACCCGAGTGACCACGGGTTGGCGTGTTTGTATTGACTATAGGAAATTGAACAAGGTCACTAGGAAGGACCACTTTCCCCTTCCCTTCATCGACCAGATGCTAGAGAGATTAGATGGACATAGTCACTACTGCTTTTTAGATGGCTACTCTGGATATAATCAGATCGTTATTTCCCCAGAAGACCAGGAGAAAACCACTTTTACTTGTCCCTTTGGTACCTTTGCGTATAGACGCATGCCTTTCGGGCTATGTAATGCCCCTGCGACTTTTCAGCGTTGCATGATGAGCATATTTTCTGACATGGTAGAACGGTTCTTAGAGGTCTTTATGGATGATTTTTTAGTGTTTGGTTCGTCTTTCGATGAGTTATTGCATCATTTGTCATTAGTTTTGACTAGGTGTAAGGAAAAGAATTTAGTGCTTAATTGGGAGAAATGTCACTTTATGGTTCGTTTAAGAATTGTTCTAGGGCATATTGTATCTCCAAAGGGTATAGAGGTAGATAGAGCCAAAGTTGACCTTATTAAAAATTTACCGGTCCCAAAAACCGTAAGAGATATTAGGTCATTCTTAGAGCATGCTGGTTTTTATCGTCGTTTCATTAAGGATTTTAGCTTGATGTCTAGAACTCTTTGCAATTTGCTTGCAAAAGATGTTAAGTTTGTCTTTGATGATACTTGTTTAGAGGATTTTGAGAAGCTTAAGTCACTACTCACTACCTCCCCCATAGTCCAAGCACCCAACTGGAACCTACCCTTTGAGATCATGTGTGATGCTTCAGATTATGTTATTGGTGTTGTGCTAGGTCAGCGAGAATATAAGTTACTTCATGTGATTTACTATGCTAGCAAAACTCTGAATGATGCCCAGTTGAACTATACCACTACCGAGAAGGAACTATTAGCCATTGTGTTTTCCTTAGACAAGTTTAGACCCTATCTCTTAGGTTCTAAGATAATCATATATACTGATCATGCTGCTTTAAAATATCTTTTTTCTAAGAAGGATACTAAACCTAGATTGATTAGGTGGATTCTGTGTTGCAAAAGTTTTCTCCAGACATTAGAGACAAAAAGGGTGCCGAAAATGTTGTAGCAGATCACTTGTCTAGGCTAGTTGTTAGTTCCCCAGATGATTCCCTTCCTATAAAGGATAACTTTCCTGATGAACAATTGTTCTTTGTTACCCAATTACCTTGGTATGCGAATATAGTGAACTATCTTGTTACTGGTTGAATGCCCCAACATTGGGTTAAACAAGATCGTTCTAGATTTTTAGCTGAGGTTAAGCACTTCTTTTGGGATGATCCTTATTTGTTTAAGTATTGTCCAGACCAGATTATTAGGAGATGTATACCTGAGAGTAACCAGTCCAGTATTATTTCCTTTTGTCATGATCATGCCTCTGGGGGTCACTTTAGTGCTAAGAAAACTGCTGCTAAGATATTGTAGTGTGGATTCTATTGGCCTTCGTTGTTTAAAGACTCCCACAGTTACTGCGTTACTTGTGAACGATGCCAGAAATTAGGAACCATTTCCCGTAGGAACATGATGCCCTTGAACCCTATTTTAATTGTTGAGGTCTTTGATGTGTGGGGTATTGACTTTATGGGTCTGTTTCCTAATTCTTTTGGTAACCTATACATCCTTGTCGCCGTAGACTATGTCTCTAAGTGGATTGAGGAGGTTGCGTGTAAAACCAATGACCATAGGGTTGTGATTGAGTTCTTGAAAAATAATATTCTTACACGTTTTGGTACACCGCGAGCTATAATTAGTGATGGTGGATCGCACTTTTGTAATGGACCTTTTAGGCTTTTGATGAAGAAATATGGTATTACAAATAAGGCAGCTACCCCGTATCATCCACACACTAGTGGTCAGGTTGAGGTTTCCAATAGGGAGATAAAACGTATATTAGAGAAAACAGTTAATCCTAATCGGAAAGACTGGTCGTCTAGGCTTACTGATGCCTTATGGGCTTACCGTACTGCGTTTAAGACCCCCGTTGGAATGTCGCCTTATCGGCTAGTGTATGGCAAGGCATGTCATTTACCTGTCGAGTTAGAACATAGAGCTTATTGGGATGTTAAACAGCTAAACTTTTCTCTTGACAAGGCAGGAGTCCATAGGAAACTTCAGCTCAATGAGTTGGACGAAATTCGTATAGATGCTTACGATAGTGCGAATGAGTATAAGAACAAAATTAAACTTGTGCATGATAGAAATATGTTAAGGAAGTCATTTTCTCCAGTTCAAAAAGTTCTTCTGTATGATACGCTTGCATCTTTTCCCTGGGAAGTTACGTTCTCGGTGGACGGGTCCTTTTATTGTTCCCACTGTCTTTCCTCATGGAGCTGTTGAGATCGAGACACCGGATGGTAGTAGTTCTTCGAAGGTTAACGGTCAGAGATTGAAACCCTTTTTAGGGCCCTTTCCAACAGGTGATGATGAGGAGGTCCCTCTGCAGGACCCTGTTTACCCTTGATTGACCATCGAGGTGATTGTATGTTGTATATTAGTTTTTGATTTCTCTCTTCACCCAGGTACTATCTTTTCGACTTATCTCTTTACTGATTCCTCATGTTACTTTACTTTTCGGTATTGCTCTTTCATTAGAAACATTGAGGAAAATGTTAGATTTAAGTTTGGGGGTGGGGAAGAACTTTTTAGTTGCACTTTTGAAACTTCTAGCGTCACATGGTATCCGGTTAGCTAAGTTTACATACTGTTTCTCACCGAAAAGATAAAAATTGGAGTGCTAGGGATAACAACCTTTTGAGACATTAGAGAAAAAGACATTGAGATCCTTGAAATTTAGGAGAGAACTTGTTCCTTTTAGAGGGTAACCGTGATGGACCTAACCATACATGATGGAAAGGAAACTAGGTCAGGAAATTCCAGAAAGACAAAGAAACCTAACAATGTAGTCTTAGTTACTGTATTGCGACTCTCTCTCAGTAGAAACTTATCATCATCAACAAGCGGTGCGACATCAAAATCTATGAAGAAAGTTGAAGACGTTTTAGGTTTAGAAGCAACAATAGAAGAGAATAATTCAAAAATCAAAGTTGAAGTTATAAGAGCAAATGATATAAGTTTTTAGAATCCATGATACCAAGACATCACAAGTTGCGAAGATCCAAGTTTTGAAAGTCCTTCTCTCATGGCCATGTAAATTTTTGTCTTGTAATTTTTTTTTCAAAAAAAATGAAACATCATTACGTTCTTTTTGTTCAATAAGGCCATAGGGAAGAAGAAATTTATAAGTCAAGCAAGAAATCGAAGAGAAGAGTTAATTGTCAAGGTTCTATGAGGTTCGAGAGTTTATCATCAACAGTTGAAGACCGAAGAAGGCGTTGTTTCTACGGAGCACTGTGAGAGAGTCGAAGAAAGATGCATTTTGGTTGCTTTGTTAGTCTGCTTTGAATCTGGCACAAAATCTTTCTAACACTGGTTTAACTCATCACACGTAATTAGTCCAGCTGTGTAGCAGATGTCCCTCTCATTTTTATCTCTCTCCTAATCTTATCCAGCTGTAAAGCAGCGGATGCATCTTACAATGTTTATCTAGCTGTGTAGCGGATATCTCTTTATCTAGCAGTCGTGTGGATGTGTCTCCCCTTTTCTTCAGTCAGCTTTAGAGCTGACACCTTTAATTTCTCTGGCATTCTAGTTACTTGGAGATAGGTTGAGAATATGTATGTCCTCATAGCTCTTTGGATACTTGTGACCAATTAGAAGTCATGGTTTTTGTGGGTACACCTCTGTTAAACCCACCCGAGACCAACTCGGTTTTATTTTTTAGTTGTGCTTGAGGACTAGCAAATAATAAGTTTGGCGGTATTTGATATGCGCATTTATGTGCCTAATTGTCCTCAATGTTTCGTATTGTTGGTACTCGTTTTCGTCCTTATTATGGTGTTTTGGGTATTTTTAGGTATTTTTGGAAAATAAATATTGTTGGAAAAATCGGCTCGAAAAATCACTCAGAACACCCCCGGAGGACACTTGCTATACGGAGCCCAGATTTGGTTAAGGGGCACCTCAATTACTAAGGGGCACCCCAAAAAGGCAGCTGCTATTCGCACCCCACAACTGGTTATGGGGACACCATGTTCTTCGTTTGAAACTTGAAAATTGGGGGGGGGAAATGTGGCAGCTCTCTGAGAATTTTCGATCGAAATTTGAAGATGTTATAGTGTGATTCAATGGCTAAAACTACACGGAACACTTTACTGAGATATACAGGCGTGGTATGGGCTTCAAAATCATCCGGATTTGGTTGGATAATCGGCAGTGAAGAAAACAGGGTTGCTCGGGTTTTGGTTGCTCCATCACGAGTTCTGTGTAGTTGGCGTGTGGATTGATAGAGTTTTACTTCTGGTGGAACGTGAAAACAATTCCCTGAGAGTATATCGACATCAGCAGGCGTGTGAAGAGGCGAGAAAGGAAAGAAAATTTCCTTTATTATTTTTTCTTTACTGTCGAGATATGGGAAGATTTTCTGGAGTAATGAGCGAAGATTCTTAGTCCAAAGGTGTATAAATAGGCTACTGGGGTCGAGCAGAAAGGGGGATGGAGAGTTTGGGAGAAGTATAGAGCATTAACAGAGCGAGAAAATCAAGTTACAGGAAAGTTTCTGCTGCTGCTGCTGCCATTGAAGAACACGAATAACGGACAGACCAGGGCATTCGTTCTTCAACAGTGATAACGACTAACACGTGAGGGTCTTAGAATTACCGTCAGCAGCAGTTTATTTCTATCGTTTCTGTAACAGTGTTCTGCAACAATTATAAGTGTTGCAAACACCCGATTTACTCAATTATTTTCCTTTTCATCATTTGTAAAACACTTGTGAGCATCAATGAAATATTTTGAGAGGTTTTCCAACATGATGATGAGCTAATTCTTCCACAACCAAGGCAGTGAGGAATCTATTCATGTGTAATAGTGAAATCAGTGTCTTGGTTGTTTTCTAATATCTTGAAGTCAATTTTGTAATAAGTTTTCTTTGTTTTTAAATTTTTATTAAGTCTAAAATTCACTGCCTTCACAAGTCCTAAAACAACCCTTTTATCAGTATCTACAACAACTTTGAAAACACATCACCCCATCTCCACGCTCAACAGAACCAACCAACAATTCATATAATCCATACAAACCATTCCCATGGATACTCAAACTCAATCCTAACGGCCCAATCTGACCATACTATAAGAAGCAAACATCACCAGCATCCATTCAAGCCTACTGTAATTCAATCCAGTATCCTCATTTCACTTACACTAATACATACAACCTGCACCAGACAATAACTATAACTTCCATCACCTGCACCTTCAACTGATACTATACTCAGTCTTAGAAAACTCCACTTCTATCTCTTAACATACTCCTCAACACAGTTAACCACCATTTCCAACTCCACCTGCAACAATCACTTGCAACTCAAACTGACTATGTAACATTGACACCTTCAGGCCTGCAATTCGTTTGCAACCACAACATCAATAACAACACCACAATCTCCTAATCATCACCAACAGTTGCAGAACCACCACCAACAGTTACTCTCTGTAATCAATTCTAATCTAAACTACACCCACAACTTCATTATGAATTCTTCTCAACTCAGTTTCATTCATAATCCCATAAACTCAAAAATTAAAGAAATTTAATTCAAATTACTAAAATTATGATAATTTAGAGGCTTACCCAATCCTTTAATTGCTAGATAACATCTTCAATTTCACACAATCCCTCAATCAACTCAAGAACCCTAATTCCTCACTTAATAATTAACATCATAATTCCTATTCAATATATCACTACAACTTCAATTAAACAACTACCCATGACTCTTCATCAACAATAGCTCCATAATTCAATTCTAAATCGTCAACACATCAATCAAACCCACAAATCCTAATTTCAGAAACCCTACCTTAAATTTGTAACAACAACTTAATCTTCTTCTTCATAATTAACAGAAACACCAACTCATCATTCTCTTATACATCCTCACGATTTGATTCATTCAACCACACCTCAAAATCGTCTCTCGATCTTTAACAGGAAAGGGACAAAGAAGGAGTAGAAGAAAAATAAGAAAAGAGAAGAAAGAAGGATAAAAGAAATAAACGATCTTATCTTCTCGGTCTGGGGTCGATAATACCAAACCAAAATTACTGAGGCACTCATCGTGTTTGATAAGGGCTGCCAAGGCGGCTAAACCGTAAAAAGACTAGTTTGTCCTTCAAACAAAACTGATGATATCTTCTCCGTCTGATATTCAAATGACACGTTCGAGTATTCCATTTCGCATAACTTTTCGAGATATATCTAGTGGTACTAGTTCCGTATCTAGATTATTGTTAGGTTTCTATTAATTAAAATCTATATTAACTAATCGAGTCATTAGCGGCTAATTCATCTCTTGATCATCACTAGACCAGTCAAATAGCATTGACGTGCTTGAGGGTCCTTACATTCTCCCTACCTTATTTATTTCATCCTCGGAAATTGAACCATCCTTCTAGTCTTCAAAACTCCCCACCTTATAGAGAAAAACTATCTCTCAACCAAATGCAAGTATTTCCCATACTCACAAACGCGCGAAAGAAACAACACCTTTTACATGAGTTCAAAACAGCAAGTAATGGAACATAACCCTATATGTCTTTCTACAAATAATCTTTAAAATTTATAGCTCTAGGTTCAACTATACTTATTTAAGTTCTATCCAAAATGGAAGTCAAGTTTCTTACATGAATTTCTATAATGGAAACTATAAACTTTAGACTTAAGTTCTCTACACTAATTTCTATTTCAATAAATTACTGGTTCATATTATATTACAAACTACTCTATAATAAAGTTTCTATATGATATTAAATATCTATCAAATATACTAATCTCACTATTCTTCTAGCATTGGATTGCCTATGTGTTCATAATTTTAGACTAATTATTCTTTAATCTCACGTAAAGTAGTTGGTTTACCCTACAATTTTTACTTCATAAAACGTACACATAGCCAAATAAACAAATCAATCAATCAAACAAATCTTTTAGTTATTGTTAGCTATTAGTGATTAAGATTTATCTCACAACCCAACCCGATTCTAAACCAATCTAGTTCACCATATGATACTAACTATCATCTATTGTTTCCCATGTAAGATCTAATGGTGAGCTCTGATACCAACTTGTGATGCCCCAACCTGATCACCTTCTTAGCTAATAGGATTACAACCTTATTGAAGCATCAAACCTAAATTACCGATTTTAAGAATCATAATTACATGAAGTGCTAGTAACAAAACGCAAACTCTCTGATATTATACAAATGACAAATCTCTCAAGTAATATGAATATATTAATGTGTTGTTTTAAAGAAAAAAGAATAAATATATATAAGATAAATAAACATCTTCAGTTCGCTAAAACTTTAAGCTACGAAAACGGAAATCTTCACATGCACCATTTCTTCGTGTAACTGAAACTGAAGTGGGAACGAGTGAGCACATCATCCCAAAGGAGTGCTCAATAGAAACAAATAACTTTCAAGTAATCACTAACATGCTACTAAAGGATGAACAATTTATGAGTAACAATCTGAGAAAACAATTAACACCTTTTACACCAAGCACCGAGCATAACATCGAAATATAACATTTTAGAAAAGGAAATGCAGATTTTGCAACGCATACTACAATCTCTGCGATCAAACAGTTATGATATGCAAACAACTGTTTTCCCCAAATACCTCGTAGATAATAGTTACACTTCCCGTGCTGAATAAAACATAAATTTACCATATAAAATAAAAAGTAATAATATTTACACCCTTGTGCTGAAATAGCTATATTGCATTTCCCGTGCTATATAACATTTACACTTCCCGTGATGAATAAGACTTATCAAGGAGCCATGGGGAAACCATAGACACTCCCTGCGGGGATACTAGGTAACACATATCGCAACTAATACCCATTCAATTACACACAATTATGCTCACAAGAAGTAAAGGCACATCATGCTCGCTACTGAACAGAAACTTAATGATTACAAGAAGGTTACAAGAGTTCTCACCTAATTTTAAAGACAGGCCTCGCCTACGTAGAGATCCACATTCCATTGGTTCGTCCTTTGAATCGTTAGTTGTTAATGTAAACTAACTGTTAATCACACAAGCACTCTAAGATTTTAGCCAATAGGTTCATGCAAGGTTCAAACAAGTCCAATTAATGATTCTAAGCCCATGTATGACTTTACACTTTTTCATTCTCTATTTTTAACATATCTAAGGTTTACTAATTGAATTGGGTTGATTCTATAGTTCAATCAACATGTTTTATGAATATCCACATCTTTGTAGAATGAGCCAAAGGTCAATTCGGACCATAAGGGGTCCAAAACATCAAACTAAGAACTAGACCTAAGTCCAAGTGTACTAATCTGGCCCATTAATCTAAGGCCCAGTCCATCTGGGTCAACTGACGGTTAATAACGGTCAATGTCAGGTCTGAGAGGTCATTTAACAGCCAGCGTCAGTCAAAGGAGTCAATGGTCAACTCAAAAGGTTAACTCGATCAACGAGTCAATTAGGAATCGGTCTGGATCAACTCAGTCATTACGACTAATTCAGGTAAGGAAGGTTCACATTTGACTCAGTCAGATTAACTAAGACAAATAAGCAACTAGTCAGACATCTGACTGGGATGACTAACATGCCTAAGCTTCTGCACAGGCCAGAGCCATTGCTCAGGTCAAAGAACACTAATGCACAAACATTGTGCAATATACAAAAACTCAACTAAAACTTCTACTCCATTACCAATTCAATTCTACCAAACCAAAATTATACATTCATTCTTAAACAAACTTTAAATCTCATTTACAAACACAAACCCTGCTTACCTGCAATTGCAGTTGCAAGCATGCACTGGAAGTACTAACTTTAATCCTACAACCCCCATTATCAATGTCGTTTATCACAATATTTCCATTCTGCTCAGCCCCATATCCACGCTCAATTGAACCAACCAACAGTTCATACAATCCATACAAACCATTCCATCGATATTCAAACTCAACCTAACGACCCAATCTGACCATACTAAAAGCAGCAAACATCACCAGCATCCATTCAAGCCTCATGTAATTCAATCCAACATCCTCATTTCACTTACACTAGTACATACAACCCCCACCAGACAATAACTATAACTTCCATCACCTACAGCTTCAACTGATACTATACTCAGCCTTAGCAAACTCCACTACTATCTCTTAACATACTCCTCAACACAGTTAACCACCATTTCTAACTCCACCTGCAACAATCACTTTCAACTCAAACTGACTATGTAACATTGCCACCTTAAGGCCTGCAATTCATTTGCAACCACAACATCAATAACAACACCATAATATCTTAAGCATCACCAACAGCTGCAGAACCACCACCAACAGTTACTCCTTGTAATCAATTCTAATTTAAACTACACCCACAGCTTCATTACGAATTCTTCCCAACTAAGTTTTATTCATAATCCCACAAACTCAAAAATTAAAGCAATTTAATTCAAATTACTAAAATTATGATAATTTAGAGGCTTACCCAATCCTTTAATTGCGTGATAACATCTTCAATTTCACACAATCCCTCAATCAACTCAAGAACCCTAATTCTTCACTTAATCATTAACATCATAATTTCTATTCAAGATATCACTACAACTTCAATTAAACAACTACCCATGACTCTTCATCAACAATAGCTCCATAATTCATCTTCTAAATCGTCAAAACATCAATCAAACCCACAAATCCTTATTTCAGAAACCCTACCTTTAATTTGTAACATCAACTTAATCTTCTTCTTCATAATTAACAGAAACACCAACTCCTCCTTATCTTATATATCCTCACGATTTGATTCATTCAACCACACCTCAAAATCGTCTCTCGATCTTTAACAGAAGAAGAACAGAGAATGAGTAGAAGAAAAATAAAAAAAGAGAATAAATAAGGAGAAAAAAATAAATGATCTTATCTTCTCGGTCTGGGGTCGATAATACCAAACCAAAATTACTGGGGCACCCAGCGTGCTGGATAAGGGTTGGCAAGGCGGCTAAACCGCAAAATGACTAGTTTTTCCTTCAAACAAAACTGATGATATCTTCTTCATCTGATATCCGAATGACACGTTCGAGTATTCCATTTTGCATAACTTTTCAGATCTATCTAGTGATACTAGTTTCGTATCTAGATTATTGTTAGATTAATTTATATTAATTAAAATTTATATTAACTAATCGAGTCATTAGTGGCTAATTTGTCTCTTGATCATCACTAGACCAGTCAAATAGCGTTGACGTGCTTGAGGGTCCTTATATCAATCTTCACTTACCTTTTGTTGATGAAGTTCTCCAAAAGCTTCGGTTGATCTTCGCCTTCAAATGGTAAAATGCAAATGATGTCTGACACGTTTCTCAACTACACTATCCTAGACCGAGACTTAACTAATTATAGACTAGAAATCAAGATATAGTTTTGATAACAATCTTGATATAGCAACACTTGTGAGTTCAACCGAGCAATGCTCCAACACTCTCTCCCTTTGTCAATTTTAATGACAAAAATATTAATACATATGGATAACAAATATAAAGTTTTCGAAGCTTTATCAAACAAATAAACTCGTTGATCCATCATGCCTTGATTTCCTTGGTTTCTTCAACTTTATTTGAACTCTTTGTTATTTCAAGTCGCAATGATTATGAAAGTGTTCAACTCAGCGATAACAACTTTTGAAAATAAATATTCTCAATCGTTGTTATACAGAAACATAGTATTATTATCTTCTCTTAAAAGTTCAATTGTATCTGAACTCTGAAGTAATATTAAGGTGATATATTTCTCCCCTTTAATCAATACTTACATCTTTGTGTAATAGGTAAAACCTATTGATAAATGATTCACTCCCCTTACATAATGATCTGTAAACCATATGTACGTAATGAGTACAACCAAAAGATATCTCAAGTTTAAGGAAGATGGAGATACTACGTAATAACATAGTTAAAATGCAACTCCTCATATCAACTTATTTAGATGATATCACATAGTAATAAATACTTAGCACTTATCCTAAGAGATTAAAAAGATACAAGCATCCCCTTTAAAATTCCACAGCCACAAGATATAACAATTAAGCACGAGTTCATTTAGGAACTCTCCCCCATTAAATGTTATTCCAAAGAGAACAACACGAGTGACCATACTTTTGTGAAAAGAAGGATTTTGGCGGACATTAACAAATCACAAGGATTTGTATCCATAGACATAAATTAATCTCAAGGCCAGTTACGAACAACGAGACAATTTTACTCGATTTTACTCAACATAAGAGAATCCTACAGAGTGTGTCAAGCAGCAATAACACGAAGGTGTGATCACAAGAAGATCAATAGTGTGAGAAAAATATCAAAGAGTTTGTTATATTTTCCGTTTATGAAAACATAATAAATTTCACTTCTGAGCATATATGAAATGTTAGCTCGATTCACGAGAACGTAAAGGCACAAATATGTCATAAGAATTTTAAAATAATTAAACCAATAATGATTACATACTGCAAGTTCATATTCCAACAACTCTAGAATTTAAACAAATAAATATAAAAACATGCAAGATGAAAAACGTTGAGAATAGGTATGTGTAATCACAATTTTTGCTATATCAAACTCTAGTTATCCTTCTCAAGAATAAAATCCTCAAAAGGAGTTTCTAGATAAAAACAAATATAGAATAAAACTAAATAGACTAGATTTTTCCAGACTCTTCATCGGTATTGAGACTCTTGAATTTGTCATCAACTGTAACCACGATATCTTCATAGAAAATATCCTCATTGAGTAGTTAACGAACATGAGATTTCATGAGAACAAGGTCAGCCGAAACCTTTTTAAACTCAGTCTTTAACATGTCTAAACTTTTTACTGTTTCAACAAGTTCTAATTTAGGTTCTTCAAATTGTTTAAGGATATCATAAACAACATCAACAGAAATCATCTCTTCTCGTTCAATCATCTTGATGATCATAAGTAACGTAGCAATTCACATCATACAGAATTTTGGATAAATCAATAACTTCGTCATCAACCAACTTTTTCTTCTTTCCTCTTGTTTTAATACCATCGCGATTAAGAGCTTTCTCCATGCTTTCGAGAATTCCAGACATAGGAGACATGCTTGGTTGCGGAACCTTGGATGAGAATTTCTCAATCACAAGTTATGGTATATAAAAGAGAAGATATTCTCTTGGATGCACTACGGTTCGTGACCAGGTTAGGGTTTTGCACGGAAAGGTACGTGTACCTTTAGATGGTGCGGAACCGGTTGATTTTAACGGGTTCTGGAACACCAAGAAATTGAGGGTAGAAAACAACTTTTAATTTTAAAGGGCATACAATTTTTAAATACTGCACATATCCTTCTTAGTTATGAAAAAAAATCTCCCTTGAATATTAATGTATTTTTAGCTCGACAAACGTAAGTTTAGAGCACAAGACAATTAATATTTTAGAAAGATTTAATTTAGAGAATCTTAGTTCAAGAATTCATCATTCAAATATGATTGAACATATCTCGGAAGGATTACAATAAAAAAATTATTGCTCAACATATATATGCACTACTTGAGACAAATAGTACACCTGTTATGCGGTAATCCTTATCCACAAGGATTTTTCATGGATAAGGTTCCAAGACATGTGCGTAGTTTGCACAAGGGTGAGTTGTACACTCACCATCGGAATAATTATATTATTTTCTTTTGCTCTTTCTTTTGAAACGTCAAAAATGATCATAGAAATTTCTGTCATCAAAATAAGAGATATGATTAGAAATATTACCTGAAATTCCTTGTCTTGAACCGGACAGTTTGTCGATAAGATTCTTATATCCTGTAATGATCAAATTCAGCTTAGCTTGTTCAATGGTTTCAAAGGTTTCCACTAATATTTGTGATGCTTTCACAAAGTTCTTTTTAAACAGATTTTGCATACTACCCTTTTGATTTGTTCGAATATTCATGGACCATGAAGTGCTGACATTCCTAAAAGCAGATTTGCTTGAAAGTGATCTCACCTCAAGAGGTTTACACATCCGAATATCAGTAACACCTCTCAGAATTAAATCCAAGGTGTTTTGAAGACGGTCAAACAGAAAATTTTCCAACCTTAGTTTACACTTTCTCTGAACATGTCCTTTAGTGTAACACCCCATGTTTTTAGCATGGCGCATGTTAAAAGATGCGCCATGGCCTGAGATGAAGCTTCATCCAAAGCTTCTGTTGCGTAGCAAAAGGAATATTGTCCCTTGGTCAATGCGTTGATAATGTTCAGCCAACATGGCTGGACATCGGGTTGGCAGTGGACAGCCAACATGGCTGGACACCGAGATGGTAATGTACATCCAACATGGATGGACGTCGGGTTGGAAGCGGAAAACCAACATGTCTGGACACCGAGTTGGCAGCGGACAGTCAACATGGCTGGACATCGGAGTTGGCATTGGCATTGAGCAGCCATCTTGGCCGGTCATTCAGAAATTCATGGAAACGGCCATGAATAGTGAAGCAAGCATGTCAATATTCTCCCCTTTCCATACTTGTAGAGATTCCATTAAGACATATATAGGGAGGGGTACTTGGTTGAAGGTGCATATACGGACCATGCACCAAGTGAGATAGACTTATAGATGTACAGCCATCACGGCCCTTCACGGGACCTGGCTCAGTAAATGTTCAACCGTCATGGCCGTACATTGAAACTGGCATGTGAGCCAGAACTGAATGTACAGCCATTACGGTCGTATATCGCAGTTGGACAGAATGGTAAGATGCAGTCATCATGGCCTGGGGAGTTGATGAATGGTTTTTTCTCCCCCAGTTTGAGTTGTAAAAATGTTAAATTAACATATATAGGGAGAGGTAGTTGGTTGATGGTGCATATGCGGACTATGCACCAAGTAAGCTTCATACCTTAGCCGGAAGAGTATAAATGATGCCTACGGCTCATTTATGGTTGCATTGCATCGCGAAGAGGGCATTTTATGCTTAGGCATCGTTATGCCATATTGCGGACCAAACATGCATCACTTGGATGTATTTTGACGGAACGACTTATACGGACTAGGCCATTACCTTTATTGCTTGGCCACGGCCTCGCAAACGAGTTGGTTTAAGTTTCTGTGTCTTCGAGGATGAACTACGGTCTGTGGTTGATCCCTTTAGAGTAGGGATGGGTACGTAGACAGTCGCAATGAGTTGCAGCATTGCTGGTCCAGTACTTTGTCGCTCATATCATATATTTGGGAGATGATTGCGGCACATTGGCCTCTCATATCATCTAAGATCGGTGATGCAATGCAAGAGATGATTGTGGCCAAACTTGATGAGGAAAGTTGCATTCCATTCACTGGATGCTCATACTTCTTATCAAGGCGTTCGACATAGGCTAAAAACCCGAGTTTCGTAATTTAGTTCAACAAGAGTCCATTTTGATTGGAAATGGCCCAAAGATTAAGACATGTTGATCTATAGATCCACATGGTAACCAGAATTTAGCTCTATCGTTTAGGGCCTCAAAAAGTCGTTTTCGCCGACTTAAGAAAGTTTTTGGTTTACTTAATAAACCCTTCGCAGAATAAGAGTAAGTTGGAACGGTGTGGAACATAAGTTAGCTGCATCATGATCGTCGAGCATACCTGCGAGGGAAAATGAGCGTGCCTTTGCCTAGCTTTAAGGCCCGGATCGTAGCTTCATCATGGCGCATCGGGGAAGTTACGGCCTGCAACACGCCAAAGGCGTAATTTTTCGGTCCGTCACATTTAGTGTTGCAATAGAAGCACACTTTCTGAGTTTCAATCAAATCAGAATGGGTAGTCTTGACAATTTAGGTTTGTAAAGAAATTTTCCTCCTTGGAGACACAGTTTTATCTTGCTCAGAGAATTTCAATGGACCGTCTCCTATCAAAGCAATACTTTGAGTATTAGTTTCTGACAGCAATTTTGCTAGTATATCATAAACAAAATGTTTTCTTACTTTTTCTAGTTCATCGCCTTGTTTAGAAGTTGTCATCATGGTAGTTTCTTTGGATTCACTATCGTAATGTAGAGCAGAATTCTTATTCATTGGTTGAGCGATCTCCAAGGCATCATCTTCAAGAGACATCCTTGTTTTGGAATTATATTCAGAAATAATACCAATGAGAGTATTGACTTTGTGTCGTAGCCGAAGGAACTCAGAAGTCTGAAATTCTATTTTGTTCCTTGGTTGCTTCCCATTATACTTCTGAGTCAGAATCATCTGTAAAACTATAGGGAAGACACTTATCAATATCTTACTGTTTTACGGAACCACAGTGTTCGTCTATAAGAGTGTTTGACAAGTCAGAATCTTTTACAGGATCCCTAGAAACAGTTCCTTTTAAACTAGTGCAGCGTTTATTATAGATTTCACTCCTTCCCATATAGTCAGACTGCTTCAAACACAAACTTATTAGGTTTTAACGTGTTTGCCTGCTCTAATACCAATTGAAAAAACTGGGTACCAAAATACACCACCAACTTTTTCGTAGACAATCTGTATGGACAAACTCAACATAACTCCGATAGTAAAAACTCAATCAAGGAAAGTGTCTAGAGTTTTATGTATCTCTCTCTCTCTTGTGATTAGAACTTTACAGAATTGAATCCGTAAACCTAATCTCAAATAGAGTTCTTAGACAGTATCAAAGAGCAATATCCAAGGATCAAATAAGTCTTATCCAACAAACTAGGTCGGATCTATCTACTGTGATTAATCAACGCACAACCTGTGACATTGTAATTATAAAGATAAACAATATAATGCGGAAAAAGAAATAACACAGACACCAGAAATTTTGTTAACGAGGAAACCACAAATGCATAAAAAAAACCCGGGACCTAGTCCAGATTGAACACCAAACTGTATTAAGTCACTACAGATACTAGCCTACTACAAATTAACTTCTGTTGGAATGTAGTTGAGCCCGAACTCAGTCTTCCATTGATTAAGGTACAATCACGCTCCTTACGCCTCTTGAATCCCAACAGGACTCCGCCCAATTGATTCCCTTTGAAGGAGTCCCACCAACTAAGAGTTGTTTCAACTCAATTGAAGACTTTAACCAAATCTGCCTCCCACAAATTAATCCTATAATTTATTTCCTAATTTATGATCAAAACGGTTAATCAGATCAAACGTAGGATCAAGGTGATGAAAATCGATAGCAACTTGAGAGAAGTCTGGCTATCCTCAAAATCCAGACTTATGCAACCCGAAGTGTAACCTAGATTATTTTTCACCTCACAAGTATAAAACTTGTGGAATCACACAGTTTGAGACGAAGAGAACTTTGTGATTTTTATCTATCTTGTTCAAGTGATAAATCAACAATTGAACAAGATCAGGATACTCAAGTTATCAAGATAAAAGATAACTGGACCTGGCTTCACAAATCCCGATGAAGTCTTTGATAGTTTCTAAACCCTAAAAGGGTTTATTGAGCGGAAGACTCTAGATATAACTAGGACACACCAAAAAATAGTGTCAGGATTCAAAGATCCCAGTTGCCAAGAGTTCCCCTTATATAGACTTCAAAGCCTAGGTTGTTTTAGGTTTAAAGTAAGATATCTTTGGAACCAAGCAAACAATATTCACATTAGATGAAAGCTTTGAATCTTATTCACATAAACAAGATATATACTCTAGTTAGGTAAATCGTAACCGAACCGTGTATAAAGATTATGTCCAACATGGTAAGCCGAAACTAGCCGATTTGAACTAAAAAGCTTAACACTCATTTTCATGTACACAAAGACATTAATCTTGAGTCACAATCATGTGATCAAATGAGTCTAGTGTTAATATAGAATTGATCAAATGCAAATCTTCTCATAGAAATAATTTAATCTCAACTGAATCATAATCGGCATGGTTGGTAAATGCACTAAGTAAAAATACTTGAGTCGTTCGTGAGTCGGCTGAGCCACTGTACGCGAAATGGTTTGGAAACTTTTAAGCAAAACCGAGTTCTGGAGTTGACAGAACTTTTTCAGTTCACGTACCGGTTTGAAAACTTAGGTGCAACTCTAAGTTCCAGAGTTGACAGAACTTTTTAAGTTCATGTACCAGCTTGCAAACTTAAGACCTTTACTGGGTCCGAAGTTCACAAAACTTTTTCAGTTTGTGTACCAGTTTGGGTACTAAACTGGTTCTAAAATATAGAATTGTATTGGCTCGCATATTGGTTTTAATGATTTAACCAGGTTCCACAGTTCCAAAATGGTTTGTATAAGAATATGCACACCTATCTGTATCTAGAAATAAACAGATTTTCCCATGATGTGCATACGAGTATACATATCACACAAATCTGAAAGTCGATATATAACTACTCCGTTACGTGTACAAGTACATGTAATACGGCTTCAGACGTAAAACAATTTTCTCAGTTTGTAAGACTGATAACACTGTCTTGTATTCTGAATACAGTAGTTCTATATTTCTCTAGATCTATTCAAAACATTTATGAATATCATCAATGACACATATCACTGTTTCAGACTATTTTTGAATGATAAACTTGAATCATGATTTGGTTTCGAACAATAAATTGTTCTCCACCGAAATTGATCAAGTATGAACAAATTCATTAAGCTTAGTCATTATATTTCGAGAAATTACCAAGTTAAATAATTAGTTCTCGATTCGAAATTCTTGTCTATACAAGCTAGTCTAATTAGTTATGCGACAAACATCTCAAGGATAGAAAAGTGAATATAACTTGAGAAATAGGTGGTTCAGTCTTCACTTACCTTTTGTTGTTGAAGTTTTCCAAAAACCTAGGTTGATCTTCGCCTTCAAACGGTAGAACGAAAATGATGACTGGCACGTTTCTCAACTACACTATCCTAGACCGAGACTTAACTAATTGTATACTAGAAATCAATACATAGTTTTGACAACAAGATTTATATAACAACACTTGTGAGTTCGACCGAGCAATGCTCTAACAGGGGGAGTTAACTAAGGATGGGTCTTACTAGAGATCCATGGAGTCGTTCCTAGTAGTGATCCTTGGGACCGGTCCTGGTAAAGATCCTTGAAAACGATCTATCCTACTATATGTCCTCGAGATCGGTCATAGTAAAGATCCTTGTTTAATAAATTGGTTTAAGAGTAGATCCTTTGACCTTTTTCCAACTAAGATTTTTTTCTGCAATTCTACTTCCTTTGACAATCTAATTATTAAACAAAGTTTCTGAGGTATGGAATCAACCCAAAAGCTCAACACAGTAAATAATAACAAGTTACCAATTAGTGTCATGTCGAATGTATGAAGTCCAGATAGCTAAACTATACTTCGTAACCAATATTCCCAAGTTGTATAAAACAACTAGTATATGCTTCCTTGACACTTTGACAATAGAATTTCCAAGTCAACAATAACTGGAGACAAGTAAATAAACTATTACTCATATGATTTGTTGTCAATATAAACTTACTTGAAAGAAACGAAGATATAAATGGAACAAGTCAAGTCTGTGTTATTAACCTCGAACTGAATAAGGATGTGCTTATTAATGCCGATACGTCTTCAGCTTCTTCGGAGTAACACGAGAAAGTCTTAACATTTTTATTGTTCCTAGTCTAATCTAACAAAGTCGACTCTAGTAATCAAATCAAGCATTCTCGAGTTTGGGAACTTAAATATGAAAACCAAACTTAACATACCAACACTTGGTGGGTTCTACCGAGCAATAGTCTAACGGTTTATTTTCAAGTTTTTCAAATCCCAATGGTAATCCAACTCACATACCGAATTACTCTTGGATGACGACTAATATTAGCTAGCATACAACATATACTTTACTAATAACACACTAGTGGAAATTAGCCGATTTAAGATAGTCAGGTAGCGTTTAATGAGATAAATGTCACTTTCAGATTATCGCTGAAAGTGTCGTAGAAAGACTAAAATCATGATATAAAATGAAGAATCATAGAGAGAGAGAGAGAGGTTGAATAGTTTAGTTATTACCACCACCTCTTCTCTTGATAGTGAACCCTGAAATTAGAAATCCCTAGAATCAAAATACCCTAAACAAGCAGTTGAACTAAAAGAACGATGAAACAAAAAGCGATAAGAAATTGAGCAAAAGAGATCTACCTTTTCTGATGTGGAGATGGATAATAACCTTAACGGTGAACCCTGAAATCAAAAAACCCTAAACCAATAAAACCCTTAAACATATAGTTGCACCAAAAGAATGATAAAAAAAAAACGAGATGAGATTGAGTGAAAGAATTTTACCCTGAATCATAAAAACATGATCCATCTTTCTCATTCAATTCCAGAAAACCTTCTTTCATAATAAATCAAAACAAACCCAGCATCGGATCTTCAATAAATCAAAGCCTTATTTAAGAAAATTCCCATTAAATGAAAATAAATTAGAGCGTCATAGTTAGTTGAATCAAGGGGGTGAGGAGGAATGAGAAACTGTTTTTCTCTTATGATCCTTCGTTGTTGTTGGATTTTTCATCCGTGAAGGTGAGGGAGAGGGATAAAGATAGAAAAAGAGAGGAATGGAGGCGGAGGATAATGAGTTTCTCTCTCTTCTATGGGTGGGATAGATAGGGTTGGGGTGATATTTTGATCCTTACGTTTATTATTTTTTAGAGTAAATCCTAACCGTAGAAGGTGGAATATCCTACCAACAAAACTATACTATCCAAGTGACGTTGTCTAAGTCAACAAAAGTCTTTACAGAATAACAATCTGACTTTAGTCAACGACCATAAAAAAGTATCGTAGTCTAAGTCAACAACAGTCCCTACACAACGACAGTTTGACTTTGGTCAAGGGCACTTTTCGTGTGTGGTTTTTTCGCGATGTGTAATTTGTGTCATTCCATGATGTCTCAGATAGCCCATTTTCCACTAGTGACAATAACAGATATGCAATCTTATGGGATATGACAAGCATATAAATTTGAATATCTAAAATACAATAGTTCGGTTTGGTGTCTCACCTTGAGTATCATGGAAAATACTTGAACATTAAGTAATCAGAGTTTAACACATGTTCGAATACTATGTCAACATCTTATAAACTTTCCGTTTTAACCCAAAATTGTTTTTGATATCTACAAAAACCCTTAAGTAGTTGAGAAACAGAAAATGTATTATTATATAGGATCGGTCCTGAAAATACGGGGGTCTAACAACCATACCCAACAATTCGTTTGGCAATATGAAAGGACTTACTCCAATATACTTTCTAGATAATCACTAGACAGTCAAACTCAATCAAGAGAAAAGTATATCAAAGAGTTTAATATCTATAACTCTTAATTCAATCCGCAATCAGCAAATAGAAATCTGCGAGCCCGATTGAATATAAGAGGAGTAAACTTGAACGGTACCAAAGACCAATGTTCAAGGATCAATAAATCTGAATCAACAACCAAAGGTTGGATTTCCTAATTGATCGATACAACGCACAACCTGTGATATTTCAATTATATAAAAAAATATAATGCGGAAAAGAAATAATACTGACACCAGAATTTTGTTGACGAGGAAACCGCAAATGCAGAAAAACCACGGGACCTAGTCCAGTTTAAACACCACACTGTATTAAGCCGCTACAGACACTAGCCTACTACCAATGAACTTCGGACTGGACTATAGTTGAACCCTAATCACTCTCACACTGATTCAAGGTACAGTTGCGCTCCTTACTTCTCTGATCCCAGCAGGATACTACGCATTTGATTCCCTTAGTTGATCTCACCCACAACCAAGAGTTGCTACGACCCAAAGTCGAAGACTTGATAAACAAATCTGTATCACACAGAAAAGTCTATAGGTTTGAATAAATCTGTCTCCCGCAGAAATACCAAGAGTTTTTGTTCTGTTTTGATAAATCAAGATGAACAGGAACCAGTTGATAAACCAGACTTATATTCCCGATGAACAACCTAGTATTATCAATCACCTCACAATAATCTAAATCGTATGATAGCGAAACAAGATATTATGGAATCACAAACGATGAGACGATGATGTTTGTGATCACGTTTTATCTCACCTATCGGAGAAAATAATCTCGAGCAAATCTCAGAGAAGATAGTACTCAAACGATAGAATCGGGCAAGATCGGAACACACAACTACGAGAGAAATAGTTGGGTCTGGCTTCACAATCCCAATGAAGTCTTTCAAGACGTTAACCAACAAGGTTTAGGAAAACCTAAGGTTAAAGGAGAATCAACTATAGCTTATGCAACTAGTAACACACAAAAGTGTGGGATTAGCTTTCCCAGTTGCTAGAGTTCTCCTTTATATAGTTTTCAAATCAGGGTTTAAAATCCAAGTTACCTTGGTAACAAAGCATTCAATATTCACCGTTAGATGAAAAACCTGATTCAACCAAGCTAATATCTTTCAACTGTTAGATCTAACTTAGCTTGTCACATACAAATGAAATGTACCCTCATTTAGGTTTATGAACCGTACCCAAACGCGCACACTCATGTTGGCTCTCAACCGAAGTTATCCATATGATAACTCTCATATCAACCATATTCATCTTATCCATAACTAGTTCAAATGACTCAAATGAAACTAGTTAAAGAGTTGTTCAATTGCTACATTCTCATATAAGTATACAAGAACACGATCAAAACAAAATAGGTTTGATTCACTTGAATCAATCATGAACATTATAGCAACGGTTTGTAAAGATTGCATTCCTTATGATTTAAATGTTTAAGTTCATGAACTGACCGATTTGATAAAGTAACCAGCTTAAATATGTGTACGGGTATGCGTACTTAAGCAATCGGATTTGAGTTTGTTTTAGCTTCCAAACTCAGCAGAAATTTTCGATTTGAAAACTTCCGCCAGAATGCGTACGAGTACGCATACTTAAGGTGACTAGTTAAGAGTTTGTCAAAACCAAACTCATCGGAAATTTTCGTTGGAAAACTTCCGCCAGTATGCATACGGGTACGCATACTTAACCTGTCTCCTTCACCAATTTCGTATACACACATATGCATACGCTTGGCTTTCGGTTTATGGATTTATACACTAATGCGCGAACACATTATATATGTTTATATCTAAAGATGGTTACATAATCAACTCTTCATTTCAATCATTGAAACTTTCTTAGAGGACGTTATATAGTTGTTGTTCACAAACTATTTTTCTCAAAGAAATTTTCAAGTTATTGAAATTATCATAATGACACATTCCAAGACAATACCAAATGATTGTATCACACAAACCATGTAAGATGTAACTCGGCAATTTTCATATGATCTTATTAGAAATTTCGTCACGAATGTAAGATGAATTTGGACGAAGCGAAGTCTTACCAACACATATTCCTAGAAATATATAAGCGAGATAAACTCAGCTCGAAATATCAAATTTGTATAACAGAAAACTATATCGTAACACGACTTATGTCTCAATATAGGAGATAGAGTAGAAATAGACTTTCCAAGTGATAGATCAGTTTCAGTCTCCACATACCTTTTATCGATGAAGTTTCATAAGATCCCCTTAGTAGTTCTTCGTCTTCAAGAGATGAACGTCGTGAAGTATAAAGCTCAACTACACAATCCATGTCCTAGTCCGAGACATCTAAATAGGCTAGAAATCAAGGCTCATAGTTTTGGTCACTAACATTGACAAACATGCTTGAGATAGCAACGCATGCGAGTTCGACCGAGCAATACTCTAACAATCTCCCCCTTTGTCAATTTTAGTAACAAAACTATCAATACATATGGATTACAAAATAAATAAAGACTTTGTAGCTTCTCATCCAAATGCTTGATCTCCTTGGCATCTTCAACACGAATCGAAATCTTCGTCAGTTCCAAGTACTCCATGATTCCAAACCATATGAAAAACCACTCCCCCTTACATAATGATCCGTAAACCATATGTATTTGGAGTATGAAACTACACATTACTTCTCCCCCTTTTTGTCAATAAAATTGTCAAAGGTACGAAAACTAGTGGGATCCTCATGAAATTTCCATAGAGATTCTTCATGACCAAAAGAGAACAACATACCAAAAATTTTAGATGCAATCATAAAGCCGAAGTTAAATGCATTCATCAAGGAGTTTATAAAGATATAAGAAAACCCCTATAAAATTACACAGCCGCACTCCCCACAAAGATAAGGCGATTAAGCACAAGTTCAAAAAGAACTCTCCCCCATAAAATGTCATTCCCGAGAGAACAACAAAGGCGACCTTGCTTTTACAAGAAAAGAAAGATTTCTTTGGACATAACCAAATCACATGAAAACATGAATTTGTATCCAAGGGATTCATTAGAATTAACCACACAAGATAATCAATTCAATTGCACATGCTTGACATAAGAGAACTTACGGAGTAACACAGTAAAAACATAAAGATGTGGATCCGGGAAGATCAATACTGCGGAATAAACAAGAATTTATCGATTCGAGTGAATCAAATCGTTTTTGCTTCGATTGTGTCTTGTATACTTCTATAAGAGCTAAGAAATTGAACAACTCTCTAACTAGTTCATTTGAGTCATTTGAACTAGTTGTGGTAAAGAAGAATATGGTTGATATGAAAGTGCTCATATGGATAACCATTTGGTTAACTACTGTTGAACCAACTAAGTGTACATGTTTGGGTACGGTTACACAAACATAAATAAACGTGCATTTCATTTGTGTGCAACAAGCTAAGTTTCGATCTAACGGTTGAAAGATATTAGCTTGAATCTAATCAGGTTTTCATCTAACGGTGAATATTGAATGATTCGTTACCAAGGTAACTTAGATTGCAAACCCTGATTTGAAAGACTATATAAAGGAGAACTCTCGCAACTGGGAAACCTAATCCCCACACCTCCTGTGTGATACTAGTTGTATTAGCTATATTCGATTCTCCTTTAACCTTAGGTTTCTATCGAGACCATGTAGGTTAACGACTTGAAGACTATATTGGGATTGTGAAGTCATACCCAACTATTTTCTTTGTAGTTGTGTGATCTGATCTTGCTATTTCTATCGTACTAAGTGCAATTGTAAGATTGGCTTGAGATTGATTTCTCCGATAGGAAAGATATAAAAGAAGTCACAAACATCTTCGTCTCATCGTTTGTGATTACGCAATATCTTATTTCGCTAGTCGATTAAGATTATTGTGAGGTGATTGATAATTCTAGGTTGTTCTTCGGGAATATAAGTTCGGGTTATCAATTGGTTCCTGTTCACCTTGATTTATCAAAAGACGGAACAAAAACTCGTAGGTATTTCTATGGGAGACAGATTTATCTATTGTCGTAGACTTTTCTGTGTGATACAAATTTGTTTATTAAAGTCTTCCACTTTGGTTAGTAGCAACTCTTAGTTGTGGGTGAGATCAGCTAAGGGAATCAAGTGCGTAGTATCCTGCTGGGATCAGAGACGTAAGGAGCGCTACTGTACCTTGGATCAGTGTGAGATTGATTGGGGTTCAACTACAGTCCAGATCGAAGTTAGTTTGTAGTAGGCTAGTGTCTGTAGCGGCTTAATTTTGACATGAAAACAATCTAGACTAGGTCTCGGGGTTTTTCTGCATTTGCGGTTTCCTCGTTAACAAACCTTCTGGTGTATGTGCTATTTCTTTTCCGCATTATATTCTGTTATATAATTTAAATATCACAGGTTGTGCGTTGAACCAATCAATTGGGAAATCCAGCCTTTGGTTGTTGATTGAAATTGATTGATCCTTGAACATTGGTCTTTGGTACCGTTCAAGTGATTTCTCTTATATTCAATTAGATTCGCAGATTTGTATTTGCTTGAGTAAGAATTGAATCGAGAAAGTGAGATATAACTCTTTGATAAAATTTTACTAAGATTGAGTCTGACTGTCTAGTTGATTCTCTTAAAAGTATATTGGAGTTAGTCCATACAGATTGCTAAGCGAAATATTGGGTGTGGTTGTTAGACCCCCGCTTTTTCAATTGGTATCAGAGCGGGCAAACACTATAAACCTGATGAGTTTGTGTTTGACTGATCCTTAAAGTCCACCCTCATGGGAAATTTCTTTGGGAAACTTTCTCTCAGCATCTGTAATGCACGCCAGAACTCCTTAAAGATTGTTCAAGGATTATTATTAACCAGACCTCTGGTTCTTCATGATAATTTTATTTCATCTAAGATCTTGGAAAAGTTAGATGATTGATGAACACATTTTTTTTGTCCGATTTGTCTCGATTCTATATATTGTTAGTACTCATTTTTGTACTTATTTTGGTATTTTATGTCTTTGTAGGTATTTTTGGGCAATAAACGTTTTTGGAGAAATCGGCTCGAAAAGTTGGTAAAAGCACCCCAGAGGACACCTACTATGTGGACTCTCAGTTTGGATAAGGGGCACCCCACCGCTACTTGCACCCCATACCTGCTATTTACACCCCATGGCTAATGGCACCCTATTCTGGTTAGGGGGCTTCCCATATTCATCACAGTTTTGGCGGGAAAACACGTCATCCACCTGCGAACTTCTGCATAACTTCCTGGGTCGAGTTTGACGACATTTTATCGGGTTTTATTTGTTGATATGGGTTGGTTGGGTCTGGTCTGGTCAAACAGGGATGGTATAGGATTTAGATACGCAGAAAAAACAAGTTTCCATGCATATCTAGGCGAATCAGGGAAAGTGAAAGTATATCGGGTTTATTTTGTTGGCTTGGGAAATTACGTGAAACTTAGGAGAATATATTAACGACTGGGATTATATTCTGCTATTTGGGAAGAGTTTGGATGAGAAAGGAAGTTGCGTGAAAGAAAACAGGTGAGGAGAGAAAGCTACGGGTTTTGTGGACCAGAATTTCAATCGAATTTCGGGGAGATATTCATGTGATTAAGACACGAATATGTTGTGTGCTTCAAAACAGGAAAGTTAGCTGATTTGGTTTGCGGAGAAGTCGGTTACTTCCATAATTCATGGAGTAGCTTATATCGGGTTTGGTTTTGATATTTTATGGAAAGATACAGGAAGAAGAGGAAAGAATATCTTCTGTGAGATTTGGTTCAATTACAGAGAGAGTTTGGACAGTCTGGATTGACTGAGGAGACTCGTAAAGTAGCTAAAAGTGAGTTATTCTCATGACCTGTGGAGGAAGAAAAATCCGAGACTTTCATGTGAAGAAAAGAAAGATTTATCGAGTTATAATCGGCCGTGGTGGATATATAAGGAGGGGAGAGTCCAAATAAGAGTCGGTCGGGAGTTAGGGGTACTCTGGAGAGCTAATAATCAAGCTGCAGGAGAAGTTTCAGCAGCAGCAGGAAGAAGACGAAGCTGAAGAACATAGGGATGTTTTATTCGGCTGTAACACTATTTTTCTCCAATAAAACACCTACTCAGCAATGAGTTATTATTTTGAGCGTGTTTTCATCATGCGGAGCTAAACCCCAACACTGGGATGACGGAGGAAGCTATATAACATGCATGTGGTAATTATATTTAATTCTTTTATGACTACTTGCACTATTATCATCGTTTTATGATTTTTCTTAATTGATTGTGATGTCGTATGATGACGTATGCTTGTTCGAAGTGCTTTTGATGCGTCATGCTAGTGATTTACAGCCAATCTTTTAAAAATATACCTTGGCAAAGAATGAGAGTCGATATTTATTTGAGCTATAATTGTTTGGAATAAATATATGAATCGCATGAATGAGTTTATGGTGGAATCCTGAATCCTAGTACCTCTCGATACAGTGACAACCTTTTGTGAATATATTTTTATTATTTTTAGTGTTTCCTATTATTTAGTCTGGAATCAAATCTTTACAAGTCTTTGAACGAACTTTATTTACCACTTGAAAAAAACTACATCAATTTTTGGCGCCGCTGCTGGGGAACTTGTATTTAGATTTGTTTTGGGTTTTTTTTATTTTTTTATTTTTTGTTCTTTTTTACGCGTTTTGGTATTTCTTTTTTGCTTTCAGATTTGGATATGAACTAAAGAAAAAGAGAGAAAGTGCTGAAAAGAAAAGCGAAGCCAAAGAAGGAAGGAAAAGAGGTATCCAAAAGGAGTGAAGAAGAAGATTTTGTAAATAGTTATTTTGTTTTATTTTTATAAACTGTAAATAGGGTTTTATTTTTTGTAATTTTTTATTTTTGGACTTTTTGGACTTAGACATTATTTTATTGTTTTTAAAAACCCTAAGGAAGGGTTAAAATTTAAATATAAACTGTTTGCAGGGAAGGACGACAGTTACGATACTGTCTCGGCCCCTCGGGTTCGTACACTGACATCGGAGTCGGTGGCCTGAGTCGACTTCAACAGTTCATCGCCCGTCTGGTACGGGAGGTAAGACTATATCCGCCCACGAATCCCCTGTCAGTGGGTTTTATTGTGTGACAACTCACACCCCTGCAATAGAATGTCGAACTGGTAATACAATAGCCAATACGACGAATATCCGACTGATTTTCAAAATGGACATTACTTTGACCATAGTGTGAATAGTGGTTGGCAACATCAAACTTTTGAAGGTTATGGTTCATACCATGGTGATCCCAATTACTATCCACACGCCAACCGGTCGTACGAGCAAAATTCCTCTTTACTAGAGTCAACACGTAAGTTAGCCGAGTCGACACGTAAGTTAGCAGAAATGAATAACTTAGTTATGGACGAAAGGCAATGCAACGAGTGAACTTTCTTTCTTAGATTCAATCAGGAAGTCATGTGAGTCGACTCGGAATCTTTTGTTAGAGGCCCAGAAAAGAACTGCTCAAAATAATCTTAATTTCCAATATAGTGTTTCCAGTAGTACCCTTGAAAATGAAGATAGTTATTCACATAATCAAGATGAAGAGGTTAAAATTGGTAACACTACTTTTTTAGATGAGGTTCGACCATTTTCATGTTATTATAATGATGATTATGATGTGGATAATGTTGATGAAGAATCAGACATATATAGGCATAGTGATCGGGAATTTGTTACTCCAATTGAGCTTTACAATGATAATATTATTTCTAGTTCAAATCCAAATAATTTTAATATTTATTCACCTATTCAAAAGGACGAGGATTTGACTAGAGATACCCCTGTTTTAGACGATGTAGTATTTCCTTTTGATTACGAAGCTAATAATGGTTTAGAGGAACGAGTTTCTTCTGAGAATATTTTTTTATAGTCTAGCGATTTAGAAACATTAGTCTTAGACAAATAAAATGAACTCGTCGAGATGAGCGAGGATGTACCAGACTTAGAAGAATCAATTGACCATTTTCAGGAATCTGATGACCTAGAAATTAGGGAAGTTGTGACTAGTCTTTCTAGAGACACTGAAATCTCTAAGTTTGGGGGTGATTATCATTCTCCATGTGTTTTAACTCTTAGAAAGGTCCCTCACTTGGGACTTGACATATGTGCCTCAACCATTTTACAAGATTATCTTCATACACGTTTTCCTGAACCTAGTGATGTCCATAAGGAAGTTCAGTTGTTAGAAACCCATTATCTGATTGATGTGGTTTTCCAAGGCTATGATACCCAAATTGACTTTGTTTTCCCACCAAATATTTTCCAACCAACTGTGGGAACGTATATGTTTCAGATGTGTCAATTATTAAGTTTTGAGACTAAACCTAAGTACTTTAGTATTTTGGAATCGACACATTTGTTTAAGAATGACCACCACTTCAATTACGGTCATCTATGTAAGTAAAATTTGATTGACTTTAATGATCCGCAATTATTTAGGTTATTATTATGTTCTTATAAGTTTTTACTTGAGTTTTTCCAGACTCTAATACCTGAATCGGAACTTAGCTACGAGGAAATCCAACCCATGAAAATATTTTATTTGGACCCAGTTATAGAACCTGAACCTGAACCACAACTAGATGTAGTTGTCTTAAACAGGAAACTAGACAAGGGTGTACTTTATTTGTTTATTTTCTTGGCAGGTTGCAAATTCCTTTTATTTGTGGTAGCTTTATTTGGTTTTGATGACCCACAGATATTTCGGCTATTACTTTATGATTCTATGAGGTGACTAATCCTTTCTTAGTCTGGATGAAGACTTTAAACTTAGCACTTCCTGGGAGGTAACCAACATTCATGCGACACGGTAATATCTTTCCTTATCTCTTTTGCTTTAAATTGTAACAGTTTCTCCTTGTTCATTCTTTTAATTTCATCTTTAGAACATTGAGGACAATGTTAGATTTAAGTTTGTGGGTATGGGAGAAACTTTTTAGTTGCAATAAATAAACTCCAGAGCCTAGAAATTTATGCTTATTAAGGATGACACTAACCAATCTAAGTGGATGGAAGCATCTTGGTTGTAGAAGTTGAGGAACCAATCTGATTAGATGGAAACATCAAAAGAGTCTATTCATAAAAGCACAGAGCTCAGGTGTTAGAAATAACATGGTAGTTTCGCGATATCTCGTTGAGTCCTTTTCACTTCTGTTTTTATTTTGTTTTCTTTTTAAAATATGTTTCTCTAAGTGATTAGGTGGGGCTCATGAATCAATTTTTTACCACTGCTAGGGTGAAATAGAGTGATTGAGATACTCAAAAATGAAAATCAAAATAAGTCGAGAGGTAAATAAAGTTCGTTCAAAGACTTGTAAAGATTTGATTCCAGACTAAATAATAGGAAACGCTAAAAATAATAAAAATATATTCACAAAAGGTTGTCACAATATCGAGAGGTACTAGGATTCAGGATTCCACCATAAACTCACTCATGCGATTCATATATTTATTCCAAACAATTATAGCTCTGATAAATATTGACTCTAATTCTTTGCCAAGGTAGATTTTTAAAAGATTGACTGTAAATCACTGGCATGACGCATCAAAAGCACTTCGACCAAGCATACATCATCATGCGAAGTCACAATCAATTAATAAAAATCATAAAACGATGATAATAGTGCAAGTAGTCATAAAAGAATTAAATATAATTACCACATGCATGAAATATAGATTCCTCTGTCATCCCGGTGTTGGGGTCTAGCTCTGCATGATGAAAACACGCTCAAAATAATAACTCATTGCTGAGTAGGTGTTTTATTGGAGAAAAATAGTATTACAGACGAATAAACGACTCTTGTACAGCCTTATGTTCTTCAACTTTGTCTTCTTCCTGCTGCTGCTGCAACTTCTCCTGCGGCTTGATTATTAGCTCTGCAGAGTACCCCTAACTCCCGACCGACTCTTATTTGGACTCTCCCCTCCTTATATATCCACCACGGCCGATTATAACTCGATAAATCTTTCTTTTCTTCACATGAAAGTCTCAGATTTTTCTTCCTCCACAGGTCATGAGAATAACTCACTTTTAGCTTCTTTACGCGTCTCCTCAGTCAATCCAGGCTGTCCAAACTCTCTCTGTGATTGAATCAAATCTCACAGAAGAGATTCTTTCCTCTTCTTCACGTATCTTTCCATAAAATATCAAAACCAAATCCGATATAAGCTACTCCCTGAATTATGGAAGTAATCGACTTCTCCGCAAACCAAATCAGCTAACTTTCATGTTTTAAAGCAAATAACATATTCGTGTCTTAATCCCATGAATATCTCCCTGAAATTCGATTGAAATTCGGGTCCAAAAAACCCGTAGCTTTCTCTCTTCCCCTGTTTTCTTTCACGCAACTTCCTTTCTCATCCAAACTCTTCCCAAATAGCAGAATATAATCCCACCCGTTAATACACTCTCCCAAGTTTCACGTACTTTCCCAAGCCAACAAAATAAACCAGATATACTTTCATTTTCCCTGATTCGATTAGATATGCATGGAAACTTATTTTTCTTCATATCTAAATCCTATACCATCCATGTTTGACCAGACCAGGCCCAACCAACCCATATCAACAAATAAAACCCGATAAAATGTCGTCAAACTCGACCCAGGAAGTTATGCAGAAGTTCGCAGGTGGAAGACGTGTTTTCCTGCCAAAATTGTGATGAAGATGGGAAGCCCCTTAACCAGAATAGGCTTTCATTAGTCGTGGGGTGTAAATAGCAGGTATGGGGTGCAAGTAGCGGTGAGGTTCCTTTTATCAACTGAGTCCCCCTTATCCAAACTGAGAGTCCGCATAGTAGGTGTCCTCCGGGGTGCTTTTACCAACTTTTCGAGTCGATTTCTCCAAAAACGTTTATTGCCCAAAAATACCTACAAAGACATAAAATACCAAAATAAGTACAAAAATGAGTACTAACAATATATAGAATCGAGACTAATCGGACACAAAAATGTGTCCATCAATGATCAAAAACAATCTAAAGGGAAAATCAAAAAGAAAAGAAGTTTGAAAAAGCGTTCTTTACGCTCAAAGATATGGAATCTCACTATATTAACTCTTAATCTTTATGAGAAATACTATCATGAAGGCTCAATTGACAAAGATATTTTCAGAGCATTTGAAAACGTTTTTAGATTCTTAAAAAATCTTAACTCTCTTAAGAATAAAAATCAATCCGATAAAAGTTATGTACATGAAAATTCATGTAATCATGATGTACGAACTAAACTCCTTATCAACACAAGTAAGTCCAAACTGGGTTCTTGTGTTATTGACACAGGGTTAAGGCATCGGAAGAAACTTCTTTCTGATTATGAGAGTACAAAGTTAGAAAACTCTTTTAGCCCTGATTATCATCATTACTATGATTATATCACTGGAATTGTTCACAAATATCATCCGGAAATGGTGCATGAGGATCTCTCTGCACATATCGCCACTTGGTAACTTGTTGGCATTACCCCATTTGTAAATATCTTGAGATGGGGCAAGAAACGGGTTGATTTGTTTGTACCTTGGTTAATTCTTGTTTGCTTTATACTGCACGGTCGTTCCCCAAGCATGCGTACTTCGCAAGTTGCATGTCCTTGGTGATTTATCACCTTAGAAATCCCGTTTTCTTTTTGTGGGTCACGGTTCAGAAACGGGTCCAAGCCCATTCATGGGTTTATAAAGGAAGTACGCGTACTTTGTCCCTTCCCAAATCTGTCAGCGTACGTGAACTTTCTAGGGTTCATGAAATTCCTCCATTTAATTCCTTGGAGGAAAACAAGACAAAGGGGTGTTCAAGGTTCATTCCAAGTAAGTGATTTCCTCTTTCTTTTCTTTTCAATTTCTAAAGATCATGATGAATTTCAAGGTTTCAAAAAGTTTGGGTTCTTCTAGCATGAATCTTCCTTTAGACCAAAATTCTCTTAGGATTAGTTTTGTCAATGATTCTTGTGCTAGTGTTTTTGAAAGGATTTCATCTAGTTGATTTATTTTGGAAAAGAAATTGGATTCATCTAGTAGACATAAAGAAGATTTAGTTTGCTTTGAAAAATTCAATCTTGGAAACATCTTTGATGGTCTTGGTCAAGGATTTGATACTCTCACAAGAATTTTCTATGCCAACATTCATGATGTTGATCTCGAAAAAATGGAATTTAAAACCATGATAAATAGAGAAAGGTTACTTGTTAATAGAGAGTTGATTTTGAAGATTACCAAAATTCCATTGGGTAGTGTTCGTCTACCTAGGCCAAGTGATGAACGACCATCGTATGAAGACATCTCTCATGGTCTTTGTGGTAAGAAGGTTGCTTGGAATGAAGGAAAGTTTCCTACTAATGTTCTTAGTGTGTCCTTGATGGCTTTCGGAAAACTCAGTATTTCAAATATTTGTCCCTCCACAATTGAGAATTCTCGGTGGAGTCGTGAGTTTGCGAAATTGGTCTATTTCCTTGAATTGGGTGTTCTGAGTCTCGATATTTGTGGTTTCATCATTTTTCAAATGACTTCGATGACTTCACCCAACAAGAAGTTAGGTTTCCCTTGCTTGATTAGTCAAATTTGCTGTGAACGAGGTTTTGATCCAATTGGAAATTCCCTTGGGGTTCCCAAACTTGTTCGTCCATGTACTTTCAAATGTATAAGGGAGAATGTGTGCAAAAGACAAAGAGATGATTCCCTTGACGGTTCTTGTGATCCTACCACCTTGAGTCTTCTTCAAAAAATTCACAAGGGTGTGT